>NC_057716.1:53583154-53637657 GCF_004010195.1 Chiloscyllium plagiosum | reverse complement strand
GGATTTGGCTGAGACAAGGTGGGGGGAGGGGAAATGAGGAAACTGGAGAGATCTGAGTTCATCCCTTGTGGTTGGAGGGTTCCTCGGCGGAAGATGAGGCGCTCTTCCTCCAACTGTTGTGTTGTTATGGTCTGGCGATGGAGGAGTCCAAGGATTTGTATGTCCTTGGTGGAGTGGGAGGGGGAGTTGAAGTGTTGAGCCACGGGGTGGTTGGGTTGGTTGGTCCGGGTGTCCCAGAGGTGTTCTCTGAAACGTTCCGCAAGTAGGCGGCCTGTCTCCCCAACATAGAGGAGGCCACATTGGGTGCAGCGGATGCAATAGATGATGTGTGTGGAGGTGCAGGTGAATTTGTGGCGGATATGGAAGTGTCCCTTGGGGCCTTGGAGGGAAGTAAGGGGGGAGGTGTGGGCGCAAGTTTTGCATTTCTTGCGGTTGCAGGGGAAGGTGCCGGGAGTGGAGGTTGGGTTGGTGGGGGGTGTGGATCTGACGAGGGAGTCCTCCTCTGTAATGGGGAGACAGGCCGCCTACGGTATAGGTTTAGGGTGAGAGGGGAAACTAGACGGTATAGGTTTAGGGTGAGAGGGGAAAGATTTAAAAAAGACTAATGGGGCAACGTTTTCACGTAGAGAGTGATGAGTGTATTGAATGAGCTGCCAGAATTAGTGGTGGAGGCTGGTACAATTACAATGATTAAAAAAAGGCATCTGGATGTGTATATGAATAGGAAGACTTTACAGAGATATGGGCCAAGTACTGGCAAACAGGACTAAATTAGATTAGGATATCTGGTTGGCATGGACAAATTGGACTAAAGGGTCTGTTTCTGTGCTGTACATCTGTGACTCTTGTGCTCAAGAATATATTGTACTACTGCAAACATTAATATAGTGTGCAAAGAAATGTGGAAACAAGGTCCATGATCACGTCAAACCTTTTAAACATGGTAGCATGGTCATTCTAATGGCAGATTTCAGACAATCACCTTGCCACCATCATGTCTTCCATTGTCACATTCCCCTGTAGTCAAGGTTCTCTAAGCTATACAATCCTTGACTACAGGGGAATGTCCGTTTCTGCTTGTTCACAACATCAGGTGGTCTTGGTTACTGTTGGTAAAACAAGTCTACAGAGCACTCAGGTGCGTGCACATTTTCAGACTCCACAGTAGTCAGCAGGCCTTCCTCAGGCACGGTAAAAGGACGTTAGAATGAAAAGTCAGCCTACCCCTGTGACACACATACGCTGTCACAACTACAAACAGATTTTAATGTTCACAGAATTATTGCATCCCTACAGTGCGGAAAGAGGCCATTTGGCCCATCAAGTCTGCATCAACCCTCTGAAGAGTATCCCCAGATCTGGCACCCACCCTATCCCCATAACCCTACATCTCCCGTGACTACCTCACCTAGCCTGCGCGTCCCTAACCACTACAGGGCAATTTAGAATGGCTAATCTACCTAACTTGCAAATCTTTGGACTTTGGGAGGAAACTGGAGCACCCAGCAGAAACCCAAGACGATACAGAGAACATGCAAACTCCACACAGACAGTCACTTAAGACTGGAATCAAAGGTGGGTCCCCTGGCACTGTAAGGCAGCAAGGCTAACCACTGAGCCACCATGCTGTACAACGTTCCTGTATTAAATTGCGTGTCCATTACAAGGAAAACAGTGGGATGAGGTGATCATTAGGCCTAGGCCTGAATTTTCTCAGGCTCTCCAATATTGAAAAAAAAAGCCTCAAGAGAACAAAAACTGGATTTGCCTGGCCCCAAATATAGCACCTACCATTTTTGCATGAGGTCTGAGGAGGTCCAAATTGCACATCCATGGTTCACAAAAGCAGCTGCAAATAAACAAAAACAGCTGCCTCCAGTCATGTCTGATTATCATTAGTAAGGCAGAGGAAACAGTGTGTGCAGAATAAGTCTAGCAAGAGTTTCCAACTTCTGCAAAATTACTTGGGTACACAGGGGCGCTCTTTTGGACAGATCAGGTTTAGGGTCCTGGAACACTCCTGGGTGAAGTCAGTGAGCTGGACCTCTGCATTAGTATGGCAGGTATAGATGTATAATAAAGAGAAAATATTCAGGTTTTTTTGCACAATAAAACATCTGGTTTAAAAATAAAACAAATTTCTGCTGAGTCTCTTGGATGGATTTCAAAATATGTATGATTTATTTCAAATAATGTGCAAATACCTAACTCTATTGTATACTGAACTATTTTCAGCCACATTTTTAGAAAACAAAGAAATAAACTGTCCAGCCACAATGTCACAACAAGTATTTCCCATTATTGTTGTGATTTTAGGAAACCCCAAATCTTATCATATTAGTCAAAAGGTTTCTGACAAACCACTTATCCTCTTCACATTATACTCCTGTCCACTTCTGTGCTATCACTAATTGTGATTTCTGCTACAAAGGGGGACTTTTGGGATGCTTCCTGCATACTTTGCAGCGTAATACAATAAATATTCAAAATCTACAAGTGTATTGTTATTTATTGTTGCCAGTTTCAAAATACATCTTTGTAAAGATGATGCTAAAAATCTATATTCGCTCCTCCATTTGAATCATGCAAAAATTATGGCAAATCACCAATCAGATGGCCGCACTGCACACATGAATTCACAGCTGCACTTACAAAAAAACAGGGTGATGGATGTGAAATGGCCAGTCTTTTTTATGGCAGGCAAGGAAGGTCAAAATCTTTACCATTACATGGAAGCACTAATTCTCAAAATATACCAAGTGTCGTCCTTCCTCAAAATGAACTGCTTACAAAATATGGAATTAGAGGTTTACCACTTAAATAATCAGTTTCTCCAAAACACTTGTGAATTATATCTAGCCCGTCTGTTTAGTTACCAGAACGCAAAAATCTCCAGTTACATTAGAAATAAAGTTCATCTCCTAATATTTAGCCAAATCAAAGGCATCAGAATCAAAATTTCCAAATTGTACAGAGCAACAGAAAAATTTGGAAGTCTTAATAATGAATTCTGCACATTGTCAACAAAGTTAGCCGTCACCAAGAGAAGCTAGAAGGATTGGCAAACAAACACTCTCCATACAAAAAAGTTATCTGTATCATATCAAACTGCTATTTGAATACATGGTGGTAGTATTTCTTAAATGAATACACAACACCACCATGTCATTGTTGAAACTATGGGCATAGATGCTATTAGTAAGCTGCATCCAAAGGGCTAACATAATTTTGACTTTCTTTTTGTGATTTTAGCTAACAGTTGTGTCACTGCACCATGGTAACCAAACCGGAGCACAAAGACATGCTCCTGCCTGAAAAGGGCCATTTAATGCAAGCAGTAACTGACCATTCCTACTATGATTTTAAAACTAGGTTTCCCTCACAGATCATGATTACAATGGAAGATTTTGAATCATTTTAAAACAAGAAAGCCCTTTCAGCTATCAGAATGCTTTTAAGTACAAAATGTATTTCACGCTGATGCTTCTTAAAAATGTCAAATAATGTTGAAAAAGAAAACAGAAAACAAGAGAAACCTGCTGCTCAACTGCACATATTGCAGATGGAGCAGGGGAGGTTTTTGGTTAAGATTCAGCTCTTGGCTACGTCACTGGGTCTGCTCTTACAATGCTGTGTTAGCGGCTACAATCATTTTGTCTTACAGCGTGCACCAACCTTGCACCAGTGTGAACTTTGATAAACCTTTCATAAGAAGATAGAAACAAGGACAGAATTAGGCCATTCAGCCCCTCGAGCCTTCACTGTCATTCAGTAGGATCATGCCGATCCAACATTTCTCACATCCATTCGCTAGCATATGATAAATTCCAAAGGTTTCCAGTTCCACAAGGACTAGCAGCCCTCACGTACCTTGCCCATGTTTTATGTTGACACCAGGACAGAAAATGCTGCTGTGTATTTTGTCACTGAAGCAGTGTAATGCTAATCCTGTTCTCACTTATACACAGAGACACAGTTCAGAAGAGATCTTTAGCAGTGAAGACAGAGGAGATCCCTGGCTATATGTTTCCCCTTACAGAGTCATACAATGGAAACAGACCCAGTCCAACTTGTCCACGCCAGCCATGTTCCCAAACTAAATTAGTCCCACTTGCCAGCACTTAGCCCATATCCTTCTAAACCCATCCTGTTCACGTATATGCCCAAAATGTCTTTTAAATGGTGTAATTATACCTGCATCTACCACTTCCTCTAGCAGTTTATTTCACATAGGAAACAACTGGTGTGAAAACATTGCCCCTCATGAGCCTTTCAAACCTTTCTGCTCTCAATTTAAAAATATGCCCTCTAGTTTTGAATTTCCCCCACGCTAAGGAAAAGTTCTCTGCTATTCACCTTTACTATGCCCCTCATGATTTTGTAAACATCTAAGGTCACAATGAAAATCATGACAGTACAACTAATGCCACTCCAGCCAAGACCAACACCTAAACCCAAAACCTGACTCAGTGATACATTATACAATAGGGGAATCAGACGGTTAGTTTGTGCTGCAGAAATGCCAACTGTGCAGGTTTACTTCCTGTACTAGATGAGGTTATCATCATGAAGGACTTTCTCTCGCAACTTCTCTCCTCGTCTGAGGTGTGGGAACCTTGAGGTTAAACTACCATCTGGCATCTCTCTAATGAGAGCAGCCCTATAGTCTGATAGGACCCTGGCAACTTCATCTTTGACTTACACTGCAGCTCAAGAACACAGCTCACCATCACCTGTGAAGAGCAGTAAAGGATAAGCAACATCAACATTCTGTGAAAGAATTCTTTGAAAAGTGCCTAGGCCATTGGAGAAACCTTCTGCTCCAACTGCATATCTTTTTTACAAAAGATTAATCAGATCCACAGGAAAACTATTTTCAAAAATTTGGGATCAGCAACTCAGATGATGTTTATTATTTTTCCATTATTAATAAAGCTTCATCACACTGTACAGCATATTTTCTGATTAGATTTGATTCCCTACGGCACAACCAGTCCACATCGACCCTCCGAGGAGTAACCCACCCAGGCCCATTTCCCTCTGACTAATGCACCTAACACTAGGGGAAATTTAGCATGGCCAATTCACCTGACCTGCACATCTTTGCACTGTGGGTGGAAACTGGAGCACCCGGAGGAAACCCACGCAGACATGGAGTGAATGTGCAAACTCCACACAGACAGTTGCCTGAGGTTCGCATCGAGCCTGGGACTCTGGTGCTGTGAGGCAGCAGTGCTAACCACTGAGCCACCATGCCACCCATGTTAAAGTTTGCAATTTACTTCTTCAGTGATAGCGTAAACAGACGTAACTATGAAGAAAATGACTGGTAATTAGGCCATCGGAACACAGGTAGGTAGATCAGTCACCTGTGCCTGCTCAGTCATGGAATTAGATCCCAGTTAATCCATACCTCACAATATTGATTTTAGCTCCATCTCCCAAGAGATGATCTGTCAATCAGTACAATCACACTGTAGGGAATGAAGCTTTATTAATAATGGAAAAATAATAAACATCTGAGTTGTTGATCCCAAATTTTTGAAAATAGTTTTCCTGTGGATCTGATTAACCTTTTGTAAAAAAGATATGTCAATCAGCAACAGCCACTTGACAAATGCAATGCCAGATTTCAAATACTTCTGCATGAAAATTACTTCCTGAGATCATAGTCAAGCTTCAATTTTAATTGCCAACAGGACTTCACTGGCTGAATTTTATGAGGCATATTAGGTGGGGGAGTTTAAGTCCCCCTTCAGTAGAAAAAATATAACAATAGATGTACGAGTAAACTCCTGTATGTGCGATGAAGTAGATGACCCCTGAAAAGGGTTGGTTTCTGGTTTCCTTCCCACTACATGGATGAGGGGAAATTGCAGGGTTTGACTGGGTGCACAGTTGGGCTTTAAAGTTGGCACCTGCACCAGGAATCCCAGGTTGTCCTGACATTGCTGAATACTTCCACCTGTGTTGACAGAGAGGATACGACAACCAAATACATAGGTAACGAGGAGAGTTCTGAAAACTGCATTAAAAAATTTCACCCAGCCTTGTGGGGAGGTCAAGGACGCAAGCATCAGGTTAGCTCCCAGGTTACCTGCCACAAACTTCTATGGTGTGACACTGATGATCACATTGGAAGAGTTCCTTCTATTATTGATGAAGTTATCTGCATCAATGATATAAGCAGCCAGCTACACAAATGCAGTTTAGTGCAGCTGCCAACTTCACGGCAACCAGAATAGGATGGCCATGCTCATTCAGGTCACAAGTTCCCCCATCGAGCAATTGGCATTGCTGTGTCAGTGTCCCAGGACACACTCACTTCACAGCAGCATCACTGCACCTCGCTATCATGAATGACAGATTTTAGGCCTCTTGTATATCCTGGGGTCTTTCAGCTGTGAACTCTAATGGAGCTGTTCAGCAGCTACTAGATGATGCTGTCAGTCATTCTTGGATTTGCTGACACATCTATTGCTCCTGAATTTCATTGCACCTTCACTGAATTGTAGAAATATAGCAACAATAAATCCTCCGATGGCTGCCATGTTTGGGTCTTTTAGTCTCCTACTGTATTTGTGCATGACTAAGTGATGTGTGATTGCTGATACCCTCATCTTCCCACTCCCACATCACCCAAAGAAAAGTAGCACTGCATACTGCAGGTTGGTGAACACTTAGTTCTATATCTCACTGCAGTCTGAGATCTTGGATTAATCTTAATGCACTGTCACCTGCAGGTCCCATTTTTAAAGGTTGTCTGTGATTACTTCCATCTTCTACCTACAATGACCAATAGCTTGGTCTAGATTATTTGCTACCAGGATTTGCAACCCAGTTGGGTACTGCATGCATTTCAGAGTGATATAGAGTCATAGGAGCATATTGCACACTTTGGTCTAATCAGTCCATTCGGACCACGATCCGAAACAACACCTAATCTCACCTGCCTATGCTTGGCCCATATCCCTCCAAACGGGCTTTAATGTGCCCTTTGCACAGCCTTACAGTAGCATTGCAATGAAATGTGTTGGTGCACACAGTGAAATGCAGAACTGAATTGTATTGTAGGTGGATTGAAGTTGTGCCATTTGATAGTGTTGAGGCTAGTATGTATATAATGCTAATCTCTATGGATGTTAAGGCAGGGGAGCAGGGTGGTGGTGAATTCGTTGCCTATGGAGTACACTCAGGTGTTTGTGACTGCAGTCCAAGATAGAGGGAACAAACATCAAGCGGGAGTTGCTGCATACACACACAGATGATGTTCATGTCAGGAATTGTCACGGTCTTGTTTCCGTCTGGACGGGGAGAGAAAAGAAAACTGAACACAAATGAGGAAAAATTAAATAATGAGATGAGATGTTAATACATGCAAATATGACTCTCATCACCCAAGACTCTCACCTTTTCTTTCAAAATTTGGTTTAAAAAAAACGGATTTTTTTCCTCTGAAAATCCTGACTGTCAACTTCACCCTATTTTCCCAACTTTGTCACTATTGCCCATGTTGTTCTGTGGCTAGGAAGATTACATTCCATGTTTTGTATATTTGAAGTGGAGATTAAAAACTGACTGGTAAGGCACATTGTATAGACGTCCTCACTATCTAAGGTGAAGATGAGGAATACTATACTCATACAAAAAAAAACCCTGGAATATCTGGATAAAAACAAAGAGCAAAGAACAAAGCATCACAGGAATAGGCCCTTCAAATCCTCCAAGCCTGCACTGACACGTTTTGCCTTTCCACACTAAAACTGTCTTCACTTACAGGATCCATATCCCTCTATTCCCTTCCTACTCATGTATTCATCCAAGTACTTCTTGAATGCCATTGGGTCTGCTTCCACCACCTTCTCTGGCAGTGCATTCCAGGCACTCACCACTTGGTGGAAAAACTTGCCTCTTGCATCTCCTTTAAACATTCCCCCTCACACCTAGAATCCATGTCCCCTTGTAATTGACCCCTCCACCCAGGGAAAAACCTCAATTTCCACTCTATTCATGCCATTCACAATCTTATAAACTTCTATCAGGTCACCCCTCAACCTCCTGTGTTCCAGTGAAACCCAGTCTATCCAATCTTTCTTCATAGCTAAATTCTCCCATACCAATGTCCTGGTAAACCTTTCCTGTACCCTCTCCAAAGCACTCATCTTTCTAGTAGCATGATGACCAGAACTGTACACAATATTGCAAGTGTGGCTTAACTAAAGTTCTATAAAGCTGCAGCACAGCTTGTCTATCATTACACTCAATGCCCCTTCCAATGAAGGCAAGCATACCATAGTTTTTTTTCACTACCTTATCTACCTGCACTGCCACCTTCAGTGATCTGTGGACTTGCACACCCAGATGCCTTTACATATCCATACACCACAGGGGTCTGACATTCAATGTATAATTTCCACCTGCACTTGACCTTCCAAAATACATCAGTTGTCCAGATTAAATTGGAATTTGGAAGAGTGCATAAGAATCTGAATAGTGTTTATACAATGGATGTAGAAAGAGGTTTCCTCTTGTGGGAGTGTCCAGAACTAGGGTGCACTGTTTAAAAATTAAGGGTCACTATTTTAGCACAGAGATGAGTGGATTTTCCTTCTGAGGAATGATAGACTCTGGAACTTCTGAATCAGCCCCACCGCCCCGTGGCCCAACATTTCAATTCCCCCTCCCACTCTGCCAAGGACATGCAGGCCCTAGGCCTCCTCCACCGCCACTCCCTCACCACCCGACACCTGGAGGAAGAATGCCACAACTTCCGCCTCAGAACACTTCAACCCCAAGGCATCAATGTGGACTTCACCAATTTCCTCATTTCCCCTCTCCCCACCTTACCTCAGTTCAATCTTCCAGCTCAGCACTGTCCTCATGACCTGTTCTATCTGCCAATTTCCCTTCACACCTATCCACTCCACACTCCCCTCTGAGCTATCACCTCCATCCCCACCCCCATTGTACCCTTTGCTACATGTTTCCAGTCCCTTCAACTACCAATTCCATTCTTCTACCTGGCAACAGCTCGAAATTAGGACACAATCTGTTCATAAACTTGGTATTACACTTGATACTAAACTGAATTTCTCACCTCATTCCACCACTTTTCTGGCCATCTAGTTCCACCTCCATAATAGGTTCTTCATCCCCATCCCTGTACTCACTATTCTATTTTGACTCCCAGCCAAATCATGCCATCATACCAAAATTTTCTATCTGATTTTCAAAGCCTTCCATGGCCCCACATCTCCTTAGCTCTAAATTATTCCAGTTCCACAATCCTCCAAAGCATCCTAGCTCCTCTAATCCTGTGTCCTCTACATTCCTCAAACTTATTAGCCCCACCATTGACAGTTGTACCTTCAACTGTATAGATCTGTAGCTCTGGAAAACCCTGCTGCCAGCTCTTTTTCCTTAAACCACAACTCTTTGCCACGCTTTATGTCATAACATACAAGACCATGAGATGTACAGCAGAAGTAGGCCATTGAACCCATGAATTCTGTTCAACCATTCAATCAGATCATGATTGATATCATCGTCAACTCAGCTCCAAGGTTCCACATACAGCAGCTGGCATCAACGAGCCGATCACTGCATGGATCACGCAGCTAGAATGAAAGTTAGAGGGAATGCTGTTCACCTCCACTTTCCTGCCTTTTGCCCTGATAATCTTGGGATTCTCTTACTGATTAAAACATCTCTCTCAGTCTTGAATATACTGAGCCAACCAACTTTGACAGCTCTGTGCTAAAGAATCCCACAGATTCACCCACCCAGTCTTTAAAAGAAGAAATTCCGCATCTTTGTCTTAAAATGGAGGTTCCTTACTCTGACATTATGCTTTCTGGTTCTAGACTCCCACAAAATGAAAAACTTTTTTCATCTACCCTGTCAGGTCCGCTGTTGTATCCGGTACTTGTACCCAAGATGTCGCCATAAGAGGCAGACAGACATTGTAAAAGCTTTTCACTGTACTTTGACAATGAAGTACACATGACAAAGGATTTTCTAGATTCTATTCCCGTAAGCATCTTATCTGCTTCAATAAAAAAAGTTTCTTCTGATTCTTCTAAACTCCATTGAGTACAGGCCCAAGTTACTCAACCTTGCCTCAAAAACAGTCCGTTCGTACCCAGGATCAACCTGTGAAGAAATCAGTGGACTGTCTCCAATACTAGTACATCTTTCCTTAAAATAGTGAAAAAAGTTTTGATTCCCTTATCTAAGGGTGGTTTGACTAGCGTCGTGTATATTTTCAGCAAGACTTTTCTTTTTATTCTCCATTCTCAATAAAGGCTATCATTCCATTTGTCTTTCCCATTACCACCTGAACTTGGATACTAGCTTTGAAGATGATTCTTACAAAGACCTCTAGAATGCCTGCTTTGAATAATTTAAATATTCGATTCCTCTATTCTTCCTGCCACAGTACATCTCAGATTTCCCACAATATGTTCCATCTGCCTAGTTCTTGCCCATTCATTTAACTGATCACTGTAGACTATATTTGTTCCTCATCACCTGTTTCTATGTTGTTTGTAAACTTGGCTATAGTACATTCACTTCCTTCATCCAAGTCATTCACATGCACCATAAGTAATTGTGGTCCAAGCACCGGCACACCACTAGTCAAAAGATTATCATCCCGAAAGTGTCTCCTTATCCCAACTTATACCATGGGCTCCTATCTTACCAAGTAGCTTTTTTTGCAGTATCAAATGCCTTTTGGAAATTCAAATATATTACATCTAGTGTTTCCCCTTTATCTATCCAATGCGTTACTTCCTCAAATAATTCTAATAAATTTGGAACACAATATTTCCTTTTTATGAAACCACGTTGACTCTGCTCAATTATTTTAGCTACTTCCAAATGCTCTGCTCATACATTCTTTATAATAGATTCTAACATTCCCCCAATGATTTGATATTAAGCTAACTCTCCAATTGTTTTTTGGCTTTTCGCCCTTTGAATAAAGGGGGTTACATTGGCAGCTGCAGTTTTGATCATTTAAACTACTACCGCTTTATGCTGCTAGATGTTAAAATTTGTTTTATAAGCAGGTTCATTTGGATAAATAAACAGAGCACGTGGAAATGCACAAAATTAAAATTATAGCCAATTAACATTGAGCATTCAGGGAAAGAATGGACACTTACAGACACAGAACAAGAAAATGGTTCAGAATTGCAACAGTGAAGGGCAAGTTTGAGGAGGGAAAAATGCTGAAAAAAGATTCAAATGTCTGAAACTGATGATTACAAAGTAGTCAGTCAACTAAATAATATTCTGCCAAGTTTTCTCAAAAGAAAGCATGAGTAACATGTCCTCTCTACTTAAGAATACCCCAAATTAAACCACCCACATAATTGGGTATAGAAATACATGATTACAACTTTCAGGTTACAGCAGTGAAATGTTTCCCTTAATTGCCACTGATTGTGTTAATTCATCATAATCAAATCGAAACCAAAGTTTTGACAGTTTGCAATGTTTTGGCATGATATAAAACATAAGACATAAACAATTAAAATATTCAATTACTCCAAGTCAGAGCTGAAAACAACAGAAACAGTATTTTAAAGCAAGGTTTGTGGAGCATGAACCACATTCACAGAAGATGAGCATAATGAAGTTATGGTTTTTAAAAAGGTATTTTTTCATTTATGCTGCAACTATGTTGCCACACATTTAAAGGAAATTGAAAACAACATACTCATTTGATATTCTGATAAAATCACTCAATATTTATCAAGGAGGTATTTTTCAAAAGTCTAGATTTCCTAAAGGCATAATGATATTGCTGCAAGAGCCACCTAACAAATTCTGATATCTGGCTATGAAGTACCAGCCAAATAGAAAGTGATTGCCCTTGCTGAAATATTGGTTATTCTGACTGCTAAAACACAGTTGCAGTTACTAAAGAAATCTGAACTGGAGCTTCAATACATTAGTCAGCACGATATCACTCCAATGTTAAAATTTACCAGATTTAATGTTACAAAATGATAATGACACCAAATGACTTTTTTGGTAGAACATAATTAACATTCCACATGGTGCCAAATGCCTCTTCTCAAACTTCAATGACAAGAAAGCTAAAAACTTTTCATTAATGTGGGACGCAAACGCCATTACATAAATTTTGATTGAAGCCTCAAATCAAGTTCCAATCAAAAATGCATAGTGAACAGAGCAGGCACACAATATTCAAACAAATTGTGGCTGTAAAGCCATTGCCCCAGCACTGACAAAATGTAATTCAAATTGCATTGTATAAACAAGATATTATGAATGCCAAGCATGTGTTCACACGTCGTGAATGCAGTATATTTTGACTGCAAACCATTTATCTCTATCATTGTTTGCAGATCCTCATTTCTACACCGTGATTTTTTTGCTCTGAACCTGTCTAACTGCTAGAGAAAACATACTGCCTTATACATTGAGCATGGCTGAGGAGTCTGCAAAATGAGGAAGTAGATTTTAGTAGACATTGGAACACTCTCCATTGCATTATTTTAGCAAAAGGCCCAGGAAAACCAACTCAAAATTATTTTATACAAAAACAGAAATTGCTTAAAAAGTTCAGCTTGTCTGGCAACTTCTGTTGCGAGAAATCAGAGTTACCATTTCAGGCCAAAGGACCCTTCCTCAGAAGGGTGGAAGGGTGACTCAACCTGAAAACGTTAACTCTGATTCTCTCCAGAGATGCTGCCAGACCTGCTGAGCTTTTCCAGCAATTTGTTTTTGTTTCTTATTTACAGTATCTGCAGCTCTTTTGGCTTTTATGAAACTACTTTAAACCTCATTTTTCAGCAGTGGAATTGGAAAGCTGGTCAACTCATATCAAATACCTGTGTCACCTGAACAAGAAGGAATACATGTCAAAGTATAAGAACTGACTACCTCTTTTGGTATTTAATATTATACAGGGGGTACCAAAATCTTTAACTGAGTTGTGAGGCATTTCATTCACTTCCCATCACACCCCCACAACACCGACCAAGCCCCCAGAAAAAGCAGTAGCCTCTGCAATGTGTTACCAGCTTGTGTAGTGGTGTGTTTTTAGTTTTCCCACACACGTCCAAAAGTGAATTGGTCTGGTTCTTAACTGCAAAGAGATCACAGCATATCAAAAAAGGTAAATGGTTTAACTATTACCACACTTGGGCAATAAGATGTCTTGTACTAGTTTCAATTGCCTGAGGAAGTCAGAAGAATTTTCCAGAATTACCCCTTCGTATTGGCCCTGCATTCTTTTACTCTGCTTTCTGTCTCTCCTAAATGATTAATTGGTGCGGGGAGAGAGAGACAGGATGTGTTTAGTGACTATGCTTCAGACATGAAGAGCCAGCTGGTTTTCTTCTGTTCATCATTTTCTTGTTTTTAATTCAACGTACTCCTCCATTCCTCCCCGAATATCACACTAAGCAGCTATGAATTTGATAGCTAAAAGTGAAGCATATTACAATTAAGTTCAAGTCCTACATGAGATTTTAAAATCCTTATGATTTCATTGCTTGTCCTAAATCTTCAATTTCATAGGATTTCATAATCAGTACTCCCCATTTCTGGAATTTCAAGTGGATATGGTTCACCAAAGATTAGAGAGAAGTTGAGGTTTTACTGCAGGTTGTTAAATAACAAAATAAACTTGTATTTATATAGCATCTTTAGCATACTAATTATATCATGTTGAAGCATAGGATATTTGAAGGTAAAAATTCCTACTGCTGTGTTTAATTATTGCTTAAAACTTTAGAATGGTTTCTGGCTCCACAGCTGTACCTGAAATATGATATGATTGCATTCATAAAATGATCAGAACAGAACAAAATTCAAAGATTTTAGCTTTATGAAAGAAGGGTGCTCCATATTTCTGACAGGAAATTCCTCTCAGGATTCGCTCAGAAATGGAAAAGGTACACTTCTATTTAGACTGTTTTAGATTAGAGTAACCCACCTAGACCCTTTTCCCCTCTGATTAATGCACCTAACACAATGGGCAATTTAACATGACCAATTCACTTGACTTGCACATCGTTGGACTGTGGGAGGAAATGGGAGCATCCAGGAGGAAACTCACACAGACACGGGGAGAATGTGCAAACTCCACACAGACAGTCGCCCGAGGCTAGAACTGAACCTGGGACCCTGGTGCTGAGAGACAGCAGTGCTAACCACTAAGCCATTGTGCCACCCCCTTTCAACATGCAGAATGATCAGAGGAAGGCAAACCACCTCCCTTTTCACAGCAGTCAGCTACTGTTTGCAGACATGTAAAAAAGGTCCCAAGAGCCACTTTCCTACCCATTGTCAAAGGGTAAGTACGTAAGTTAAGTGTTAGGGCCCTTATGGCACACTGCCAGTGTCCCTACCTCTGGTTCAGGAAGCCTGGACAAGTTCCCATTCCCATTATATTCCTTAACACGTTGATTAACAAATACCTATAAGCTAAGTATTGGGATGCTGCAAGGCAAGGGACACACAGTGTTAGCTGGGTATGATCCTGTGAGAAATGAGGTAGAAGGCAAAGTCCGTACAGTGCAAAGTGCCAAGGTAAAGTGAGCTGGTGTTTATGACAGAGGTGGGCAGGAGTTTTACCAAAGGAAGTCCAAATTTCCAAAACGTATTTCATCAAATAGTGAAGTAGTACAGTATACACTAACAAGATACAGGGACATGAGTTGGCTATTTGGCCCTTTGATACTGCTCTGCTGTTTAATATGATCATGGCTGATAGGTCACCCCAAAGGGAGGCACAGTGGCTCAGTGGTTAGCACCTCTGCCTCACAGCACCAGGGACCCCGGTTCAATTCTAGACTCAGGTGACGGTGTGTGGAGTCTGCACATTCTCCCTGTGTCTGCTTGGATTTCCTCCCACAGTCACAAATGATGTGCAGTTTAGGTGAATTGGCCATACTAAATTGCCCATAGTGTTCAGGGATGTGTTGGCTAGGTGCATTAGTCAGGGGAAATGTAAAGTAATAAAAGATAGGGGAATGGGTCTGGGTGGGATACTCTTGGAAGGGTCGGAATGGACTTGTTGAGCCAAATGGCAGGCTTCCACTCTGTAGGAATTTTCTGATATCGTATTCCTGCTTTTGCCCCATACACTTTGATTCCCTTAGCCTGAAAGCATTCAACATTGTTCTCAATGGGCTCATCACTCGGATTGAAGAAATTTCTCATCTCAGTCTTAAATGGCCTACCTCATAGCCTTAAACCGCAAACCCTGGTTCTAGACTCCACAGCTATCAGAAACATTTCTTCCTGCATTTACTCTATTTAATCTTTTTAGAATTTCATAAGTTTCTATGAGATCTCCCCCCATTCTTCTAAAATCCAGTGAATATAGTCCTAACTGACATAGTCCGTCTTCATACATCAGTCCTGGCATTCCAAGACTTTGCCTGTTAGGCCTTCATTGCAATCTCTCCACAGCTAGAACATTCTTTTAGATAAAAAGGAGACCAAAACAATACTTCAGGTGTGGTCTCACCAAGGCCATGTTAATTTGCAGCAAGGCATCACTGCTCCTAGACTCTTAATGTCCCCACTATGAAGGCCAACATCCTTTTTGCCTTTTTCACCACTTGCTCACTTTCAAATGATTGGTGTACAAGGGTCCCCAGGTCCTAATGCATCTCAACCTTTCCCCATTTAATCACCAGATAGTAATCTACCTTTTTATTTTCTGCCAAACCTCAGGTCTGTTGCTCTTTTTGATATTCCTTCCTAATAGCAACCAAACATTAGTTGTGCTAAATATAACACTCTCTAATTTATTAGCAATGGCTGGGCTACTGTTCTGATCTTATTTTTGTACCAAACAGGACTGAACAATTGCTGCAGTTCCTCCATGCACTCAATGTCATCTCCTTAAGTAAAGCTACCTATTTAATCGTAGATATGAATACATCTTCCATGTCTGAACGACAAAAAAAAGCATAAGGCTATAAATGAAAAACACCACTGAAAAATATAATGGATGTAGCACTAAAACTGCACCTTATTTGACTACATGTATAATTAAGCATGTATGTTAAATCAAACTGAATTTGAACATCCAATTTTGAAACTCTTTGAAATATATTGTAACAGACAGACAGAGAGAGAGACAGAGAGGGTACCCATCCCTATTTTCCCCAGGCACCTTGCCCGTGCAGTTCCTATAGAAAACAGTACAGCATTTTTTGCTGTCTCTACAGAAAGTGTTTTTAAATAAAATGGCACATTCAGAACACGCAATTGCTCCTTTTGTGACTTTAACAACACTCAATGTTTGGCCCAAAAAACAGCTCACTGTTTCCTGTAAACATAAAAACTTAATAGAACTTTAAGTGACTCAATAATAGGCCACACATTGTCAGACTATATTACGAGTCATGTGCTTTGTACTTAAATTATGCCAAAATTCCATCATACCCTGAGTTTTAGATTGTTCAAGCAAACATTTTAAAAAGTGGAAGCTAATGTGAACATCTCAGTTTTGTTTTCAAATTGAAGAAAGCAGCACAGCCTGAATTTGTAACCAGTTTCAGGATCATGAGCTCAAAAGGAATGAAAACAGCTAGTAATCACAGAGTGACAGTGCAGGATGAGGCATCAGGACAGTGGAAGGCACTCTACCACCTCGGCTTGCATCCTCTCCTTGTGCTTAAATGCTTGGAGCATGGGGAAAAGAAAATTTGTAAGCTACAGTCACACAGCCTTATTCAACAATAATGATAGTTAATCAACCTGACTTTTAGTATCTACAGTCAACATTGTCATGTGCAATCCCCCTTTTATTTTGCCTTCCCTATTTTTCATCATAATTCTGGCTACATGGTACTTAATGACACGTTGCTACTTTGTTCAAGTCACAGAGTTCCCTATTGCCACAATGATCTTACTCACCTGGCTACTTATACCTACAGCTCAGCTTTATTTCTCATACTTCAGGCATTTGGGGAAATGCACTCCAAACCCAACTTAGTCTGTTGTGCATTTTCCAACGGCCGTATATATCTGAGAAATAGTCAAATTTTTTGACTACTTTTTAAAAATTAAATTTATAGGGTCAACTATTACATTGACACTGTTTTTTGAGGGACTGAAATTCATGCCCATCAAAATTCATCCAGTATCACTCGCAGAAACCCAACTGATCTCTAAACGAATTAAGAAAAATAAACAACAAATCAGTAATTCTGAAAACCCCAAGCCGAACACAACAGCCAGCTGTCTGAAAAATCGAGAATGGAGTGGAACAACCAGCAGACTGGAAAGCTGGAGCGGGATGCGATGGCCGGCACACTGACTCAAACATTGATCTGCGTTTGTTATCAGTGAAGAACTAGGGTCGACTTTTACACCAGATGTATGGTAAATTCCAGATTAGTTGGTCAAATTAGGGGTTCGACTTTTATATGAGATCGACTATTACTCGAGTATATACAGTATCTTGTTCTGTCGCATTTCTGTTTTGTTCTTCATTCTAGTGGAGTCCAACTCATTCAGCTTCTCAGGGAGGATAGATAAAGTGAAATAGCAATTCACCTTGGTGCCCTCCTAACCCTGCCAAATTAATTTAAACCTTTCCTGTTGAACAACTGTAGAGATCTCAAGAAGGCACCAGACTTTTAAGGCAACTAGATGATATCACAGACATGACTTCTGGAATAAAAGATTGATTTTACTCTTTGAATGTTCAGTTGCTAGTCAGTCCAACAGTCAACCAGTTAAATTTCTGTTACAGTCTGGGTTAAATACTTAACTCAGTAAATAACTTTTGTGCAAGACTGAGATGTATTAGTATGCACAGCGTGAGTAAACTTCTAGACATCTGACTTGAACAAACCAGATTTGGAGGTACATTATGTGGGCTAACAAAAGAAAATGACAAAGTACATCATTCCCCTACACAAAATACATTCCTACAAGGACAACAATCCCACCCTTGTTGAGTTCTGTCCTATCCCAGAACTATTCCTAATGTCTCAGGAGTCTGTACATGTAGTACATATATAAAATTGTTATATTACTGCTCCTATATTTATTAGCATGCAAAACAAGTGAATAATTGACATCAGTATTTTTGAGGTCCTCTTTATTCTCTTGCTTCTAAAAATCTATAGGACCTCAACCTTTTCCTACATCTATCATTGGTTTCAGCATGGACCATAACTTCCTACAATTCCCCTTACCCCTTTTAAATGTTCTACACCTGTTCTGTGATTAACAATTAATGCTAAATGGAAAGTGAAGGCTAAGCATTGTATGTACTAGTCTATAAACAGCAGACAAGTCTAATAAAGTTAAATTGGTGACAATAATTTAAAGCTTTTCTCACAAGTTTCTCTCAATAAAATGGTTACTCTTGGCCAAGAACCTCAGTTCAGACATTTTGCTGTTGCACAAAGCAAAAAAAATTTGCTTTCATTGCATTAACTCATTTAATTATCTGGAGCTGATGGAAAAAGGGCGGTCTTGGCACTGAAAGTGTTCACATCACGCTCAATGAGACATGAGGAACAACACTGGACTCATTTTTAGAAAGTTTAAAATTGGGATGGTTATTCCCACCTCAGGATTTAGGAGTTTGGGCTAAGAAGCTCCTAATTTGATTGACAATCACAAATGCATGCTATCCAACTCTCTCCCATCACTAAACCATTTTGCGGTTCTCCAGTGGTAACTGTCACGGTTCTTTCCTTGAAAGATAACATTCGTTGCATTCATGTGGAAGTGCTTAAAAGCTGTCCATTATAGCAATATTGCTGTGATTATAAAGCAGTTGGAGAGATAAGCCAGATTGCAAATTATACAGCAAGTATAATAGAAATGAGAACAATCTAGTGTTTCGACAACTGGAATGCAGTTTGCAACTATACATCCAAGTTCCTCCAAATTCAAACTCCAGGTCTTTGTTTTTCTCATTTCACTAAATTCAGTGTTTTTCTTAAAAATACAGTTAATTGCACCGAAGTTCTTCATCTGCCTTCCAAAGATACCTGGTTCTAACAGCTTTTCGTTCGACCTTAAGACTGCTCTTCTAACAAGTGGGAGAAGTGACCGAATGTGGCATTTAGCTAAGCAGCTTTGAAAGATCAGAAAGAATTTTCTTTCATGGCCATCAGTAACAGAGCAGTCTGGGTAGAGATGGTTAAATGTATAGATGCTGGCTCAGCTGTATACTGAACCTGTGAGCAAATGAGGAAGAATGTCCAATATCAGGAAGCATTTAGCTTCAATACAATGTATGGTAACATTGCAGGATTAGAGGAATATCACACAAAGAGCACATAGCACTCGAAAGAGTTGATGCCTTTTTCTAATAAGGATGTCCACACAGTAAAGTGGCAGGCTATATTGCTGTCACGTCAATGTACTATTTGACCCATAGCACAATTAATGAATCAAGCCATGTGAATGAATGTCCCTCCACTCATTCCTGTGGCCTATATACCCTGCATGAAAAGCTATACTTGTTTATACACCCCTGACGGTCCGGTATAGTCACCATGCCAACTCAGGTCAACCAGTGATGGCCTTTTATAGCCTATAACTCTATATAATATATTTTGTCCTTACACCTTCTATGCCTACTTACTTAGTACACACTATGAGAAGACCTCAGAGTCAAGTTGACAGTAAAGGAAGCTTAAGAATATATTGTGATCTCCACAATACAAACAACATGAATGGCTTAAAAAAAAGACAACTCAATACATTTAAAATCTCATGTTTGTAAGCTCCTGTTTAACCAAGTATTTGTATTCATAATCCCGCCAACAGGATTATTCCCTTAATATCTCAAAGCAACTTGCTCTGTTGAGATTGGATGCCCCCAATTGGTCAAACACATTCCATCTCTATTCCCCTATCTGCAGAAATAGCATAGGTCTGAAACAGAGGACAAAACTTCCAGAACCTGGATTCTGACACTATTTTGGCTAAAATGCCAGGTCTACATGAAAATCCTGACCTGGGTGTTAATGTATTTTGGTCTGTCTAGTCTGGATTTAGAATGTTAGAAAAAAAAAATCAATTGAAGTCTTAAGGGACATACTTCAAATCACCTAATTGATGTCCAATAATCTTTTGTCAATAGATGGGAAGCTGGAAAAGCGCAGCAGGTCAGAAAGCATCCGAGGAGCAGCAAAGTCAACACTGTGGGCCAAAACCCTCTGTCCAATAATCGTTTGCCCCTCAAATCTGTGAATAGCTCAAGACAGTGATCACAAAGGAACTGAAGCTTGCACACAAGTACAGAATGGGATAAAGCTACACCTATAGTCATCCACTTAACTCAAAAGGCCTTAAGATATAACCAGAAACCAAGACTGTGTACATCGAATGGAATTGAATTTATTGTCACGTGTCCCGAGGCACAGTGAAAAGCTTGTTGAGGATGCCCACCTCCAGGAACTTGACATTCTCCACTCGTTCCACCGCTGTGCTGTTAATGGGTGGGGGTGGGGGGTGGGCACGAGTAACATCCCACCAAAAGTCAATAACGAGTTCCTTGGTTTTGCTGGCATTGAAAGCTAGGTTGTTCTCAAGTGCACCATTTTTCCAGGTCCTCCACCTCTCGTCTGTAGCCTGTTTTGTCACCATCTGAGATTCGACTGACTATAGTGGTGTCATCAGCAAACTTGTAAATGGCAATAGTCTGGTATTTGGCGATGCAGTCATGAGTGAGTACAGTAGGGGGCTGAGTACGCATGCCTGGGGGGGCTCCAGTGTGGAGTGTTGGTGATGATGAAATATTGTCCTCATCTTCACTAATCGTGGCCTGTGGGTCAGGAAACTGAGGATCCAGATCCACATGTACTACAGCAATATCTGTGGTGCCAGATAAAATTACACCCAGCAAATGTGGAGACTTCTTGTGTATCTTGTGCAGTTGCTTAGACAGACCCATTATCAGTAAATATTTATGAATGTCTGTTAGTGTGACAGCAATCACAAGAGCTCTAAAGTTACCCATAATGCATTTTCAAACTCCAACTGTAAGAAACAGATTCTGTTACACCTCCGGAGGCAATTTGTCATTTTGAGTGGATCTTTTTGGATGGAGCTACTTCATTAACTGGGTAGTGTCAGGATGTACCAGCTCCCTCCTCCCTTTCCACCTCCATCGCAGTTAAGTGCCAGATGGGAAGGTCCAATCTCCACTAATGACCCACATCCTGGAGCTGCAGCTATCTCAGCTCCAAGAGGAACAAACTGGGCAATCCACTGATAAGTGAGTGTTGGCTGCTTGTCAGTTGGGTGATGTCGCACAGTCTGCACTATTTGCACACAGTTCACAGACTAGAGATGTGGGAGAGATCGGAGAGCTATCATCTTGCCTTTGCTCAACCTCCTCACTTCATGAGCACAAACTCCAAGAAACCCACCTTCAGAAAAGTAGCCTGCTTGATTTGGTATTTGCCATTATGGTGGTCCTCTGGCAACAGTCAGGGTGCTCTCCATGGCACTGCTCTCGACAAGAGCTGCTCACTTTCATCTGTCACAGAACTGGTTGGGCAGATTCATCCTCTGGAGGGCTTGATTTCAGAGGAAGGCCCACTGCTGCCTGCTAAAGTGCCTGATCAGAGTCACAGGTATCTCGTCACTTTTTGAGCAAGACACTTGAAGAAAAATCAGATTTCAGTCAACTTATTTGCCTACAGGCAGTGAAGCTTACTCAGTTAAACACCGCTACAACAAGTAAAAAAAGATCTGCTGATCGTACTCAAGGCACTAATTGAACATCAATTCTCATAGCTTCAAAAGGGAATTCTAATTCATTCAGGAAAGTAAGGCAAAGGTTTTGGTGATGTAGAACTATGAATCCTCCAGCAAGACACTGGATCAGAAGTTCAAGATTAAATTTTAACTGATCATTCATGTGTAACTAACGAGCCAGTACAGAAGGAGGTGTACTGCAACATGCCTATTTTTAAAAAAAAAAAGGTTGAAGAAACTCAAGTCTGGCAGCATCTGTGCAGAGAAAACATGTACAAGATACAATTTTTACATTGTTATGAAATATGCACACAGTCTGTACCAAAGTACTCATGTTAACTGGTTACATAGTAGTTACAGACTCCCATTGCCTCATCGGGTTTATATCTTCCATGTAATCGTTCTGCTCATCAGAAAACTTATCAACATTCTAATCGCTGCTCCTTACTTTAGGAAATCAATCCAGTTTTACTTGTAGATATAACAATGTAAAATCAAAATGTATGCAAACGTAAGATTTTAAAACGGACATTAAATAATGTCTTTTACCTGTCAATGACCACTGTCCTTCCCCCCCCATCCACATATAGCTCAGGATTAACAAATTATAAATCCTAATACTGCAACTAAAAAAGGAAACGTCGCCCTTGTGAAGGTGGTACAGAAGAACTACCCATTAACATTTTTGCAGAAGCCATGAATTTTGCATGCTATTGAAAACAAATGAATCAGCAGTCTCAAAATGCATTGTCGTATGTACATTTCAATCAATCAGAAATCACACAAAACAAAAAACTTCAAATTTTCTGGATAGCACAACTCCAAAATATAGCTATATGGGAAACAGTATCCTTTCCATCAGGGAACAAACTAGGCAAAACGCATGTTAAATGGGAGGGAAAAGTAGCAAGACCTTCCAAAACATATTTGGTTCACAGCCCTAGTTCCACGCGAGTTCGACAAAAGCCGTGAACAAAAGAAAACTTCAAACAGAAATTGCCAGGTAACTCACTCAACAGATTGGACAGCATCTGTGGAGGGAGAAACAGAATTAACATTTCAAATCCAGCAATCTTCCTTCAGACCTTTGCAGCAGGAGCAGTTCTTGGTTTTATTTTAGTTGATTAAAATTGGAAGAAAACCAATTTAATAAATCAAGTTGAATTGAGAAGCATAGAGTCAGAGATGTACAGCATGGAAACAGACCTTTCGGTCCAATCCGACCAGATACCCCAACCCAATCTAGTCCCACCTGCCAGCACCTGGCCCATATCCCTCCAAACCCTTCCTATTCATATACACATCCAAATGCCTTTTAAATGTTGCAATTGTACCAGCCTCCACCACTTCCTCTGGCAGTTTATTCCATACACGTACCACCCTCTGCGTGAAAAGGTTGCCCCGTAGATCTCTTTTATATCTTTCCCCTCTCATCCTAAATCTATGCCCTCTTGTTCTGGACTGCCCCATCCCAGGGAAAAGACGGTCTATTTATCCTATCCATGCCCCTCAATTTTGTAAACTTCTGGATAAATCCCCAGGAGCTGATCAGATGTACCCTAGAACTCTAGCTTCCCACAGAGAAGTGATTGCTGGGCCTCTTGCTGAGATATTTGTATCATCGATAGTCACAGGTGAGGTGCCAGAAAACTGGAGGTTGGCTAACCTAGTGCCACTGTTTAAGTGTGGCAAGGACAAACCAGGGAACTATAGACCAGTGAGCCTGACTGAGCAAGTTGTTGGAGGGAATCCGGAGGGACGGGATGTACATGTATTTGGAAAGGCATGGACTGATTAGGGATAGTCAACATTGTTTTGTGCATGGGAAATCATGTCTCACAAACTTGATTGAAGTAACAAAGAGGATTGATGAGGGCAGAGCAGATGTGACCTATATGGACTTCAGTAGGGCGTTCAACAAGGTTCTCCATGGGAGACTGGTTAGCAAGGTTAGATCCCATGGAACACAGGGAGAACTAGCCATTAGCAAAGAGGTACAATATTCACAAAATTGACTGAAGCAGTTCAAATCCAATCAGCATTACAATGCTCAGAAGCTGAAAGCATTGTCAGTGGTTTTAGACTTTTTTACCCCTTTGGTGCGAACCTGCAAAGTCGTGAACTGTACTTTTAAGGTAATTCTACTCAAAGAACAGAAGCTCACACGCAAGTGATCAGCCCATTTCAGTGTTCAAAACTGACATGCAAGAGGAAAAAGGGAAATCGATTCTAAATTTAAAACTAATTAAGCTGGAAGAAAGCAAGTTTTAAATCAAAATTAAATTAAAGCAGAAAAACCTGCCTTTTTGAGAATGACTGAAGAAGAGGTACAAAGGCAAGAATCACAATTAAAAGAAAAGTACATTTGATTTCCTAAAGAGAAACAGACAAGTTGTGAAAGTGCAAAATTATAAACTCTAGAACTTTAATACAAGTACAGACAAGTGCCTCGATTTCCTCCAGCTGTATTGATAAATGCAGAAAAGTCAGAGCCAAATCTAACATTGGGCCAAATGCCACCTCATACCTCTTCTCTGTTCTCATAGTGTTGAGAAGTATTCCATTAGGAATGTGAGAACAGGTACTGCAACAAAATATTCAGCACTCAAATCTGGTACTGCTTCCCTCAAATAAGTAAGTAAATACACTGTCCATAAGGGGAGCAAGGAGAATGTAAACTTCCAGTCCCACATGATCTACACCCAACACAAAGGGCCATGATGGTATTGAGACAGCAGAGGTTTCAGTCATGGGAGCAGAACTGCAAGGATACCAGTTAGTTCCATGGTGGAGGCATGTTAAAAATCAAGTTATCTTTAGGCATTTAATTGGCCACTGACAGGTCTTCCCCACAATGGAGGTGAGAAGCTGCCATCCTCTCAACAATGGCAGCGGAAAAAAGGACAAGAGCATGGCTTCCAACGGTTACCAGTTCTGGCCAACACCAGGTCCTTGATAGAGTAAATCGAGCACAGTGCAAGATGAAGAAGCTCGACTGGGAAACTGCTGGAAAACTCAGCACAGGAAAACTGAATACTTCAGTTAATCCTTCAGTTACCACAAAGTGGGAGACTCAAAGATGATGGGTGTCAACTGGCTTATTGTGTGCATTAACATCCCACAATCATCATCCGGGATTCTGACTTGGCAATGGGAGATTTTCCCCGCCTGCTGAGAAATGGATGCAGGATATCTTCTATGATTAGTTAGGCCCAGTGACGTAAGTTTATGCCATGCAGAACTGGCAAAATCAAGCCCAAGCATTGAAATGTGTTTACTACAGTGAATTATTGTAATATGATACTTTTGATACACTGCTTGTTATTAAAACTCAATAAACTTCTCACTTTGTGTCAGGGCAGTGTAGCATAATTCATTGTCAAGATGACCTCTGTACCCTTCATCGCTTTCCACACTATTTTATATCAGCTTTACATTCACCTAAAGAATCTTCAAGTTGAATAAGTTTGCTGATCTGAACAAGCATTAGAATCTCGGTCAAAAAAAAACATAAGAGCACTTTCTTATGGTCTGTGATCGACCCATTAACACTGCAACAGCACCAGATTTTTTTTTTCAATCCCAAAGGAATATTCCCAACAACAAACAAAAATCCTACTGGGCAGTATTAATATTTAAAATGATGTTGACTAGATTACAACTATTAATGAGCTAATTTATTTGCATAATAAGTTATAGAAACAAATGAGTAAAACTAAACTCTTTAGGCATCATTATATTGAGTTATTTGTCTAGTTGAATTATGCCTAACAAAAAAAAATTGATTATTATGCATATCAGAACAAATCAGAATGCACAAATTAAAGCCCAAAATTTAGGTCTGCACAAATACCCACAGTCCTATCTGGTGTCTCGCAGTTCAAAGGTCATAGCATTTCCCTTTTAAGTCTAAGCTTTTCAACAATCCATTAGTACTCGGCACATCAAAAGATAATGCAGTAAAACTCATTTGTAAAGGATAGTAAACAACAATACTAAGTGCTCCTATGACAATAACTTCTTGATGATGCTAGATGGAAAATCAATTTATAACTACTATTTCATGTTTGTGATATATTATAGACTAAGGTCAGAGTTAATCAAAATGTTACAATTCAGCCAACAGATTGCAGTGAGTTTATAGTATCCATGAAGCTCAGCAAGTTTAAAACAAAGTGTGTTACATTGTCATAGGACCACACTAAAGTTTTATTTATGTTAGATCAGTGCCACTTTAAATAGTACTGTTACGACACAGGGTACACCTCCCTGCTTAATTTAAAACCAGCAACACGTAAAAGATTTATCCCATGCAGTAACCTGTGAAAATTTGATAGACCAAGAACTAGGTAAAGTAAAAATTAACTATTTCTTAAAGTATAACAGAATAACTAACTATTTACAATTCCTTCCTCTAACCTGTCGGTTACTTTCCCTTCTATAATACTGGTCTGATGAAACTCTCAATTAAGACTTACAAAACATCACTTCTCAAAACCAGACAGCTTTCAGTTCTTATATTTGAATCTTCCTGTGTCTTCTTTTCTTCTTAGGGATTCTGCTTCACAGGTTACTGATCGATAACGGTACTTTTAAGAGAGCTATTTTTCAGGCAGTCGTTCTACATGCTGGTAGCTGAGCAGTTCTCCTCTCAACTGTTCAATTTTCCCCTGGTCTTATACCTCCAAAGTATCAGATTGTGTCATTGGCTTTTAAGAATGTCAACATACTAAATTCAAACTGGATTGGAGTTTGGTATTTTTGGGGTATAAATTAATACTTCCCAGTAGATGTTTTGTATGATTGGTCTATTTTGAATCTGTTTTGTTGTTTCTAGGCAACCACATACCTTAGCTAGCCCAATACGTGGTGCACCTGTTACTTTGTATCTTATTGAGAACACTTGTTGCTGTCTCTGCTGGCTTTTAGCCCTCTTAAATAAAAAGGTACAGTACACCCACATCCTCATAACAATACATCTAGGAATATTACTCATTTGAGCAATCGTCAAACGTAGCACATCATAGCAAATTACATTGAGGCTGGACCTTCACATAAAATTTTGCAAGGCACCTAAGAGACCATGCGGAGAAAGCAAATTCCCACCCTGGTGAAAACAAGGGAAAAGCAGCTGAAATGGAATGGGACACACCCAATGCTTTTTTTGTACTGTTAAAATTGCAGAAGACGAAGACATCCACTAAAATCTGGAAGGTTGTCCTCAAATCTGTAGATAAGACTCCAAAGGCATCACTGGGGCCCCAGCAAGATAACCGTCATGTCTTCCAACTCTAGGCTCAGAATGGTAACCACACAATGAGATGAGGCAAAACAAGGTTCTTTTCAAAATAAAGAACAAATGCTCTGACAGATCCCTCAAGGAAACCCCTTGCACTGTCAGCAGATTTCACCCCAGGTGAGCTTAACTTTGTATTGTGGAATATTTCCACAGATGTCAAGCATTAGCCTTGAAGTCATACTCAGAGCCTAATGAGACTAAGAGGGGCTTTGTCACCCATGGGCTCTTGCAGACAGTGGGGACCAGTTTAAGTGTGTGGAGGTAGCCTTCCATTCACAAACTGGAGAATCATAACAGTGCTCCTTATTTTCCTGCATGGAAGAGCAGTCAACAGGTCAACCTGTACAGAAGCTCTCAAACCAATCAATCCCCCCATTCCCATCAACACAATGGCCCAGCTACGTGATTTAAAAAAAAATTAACTTCTAAAATATTGGTAAGGGGGTAGCTCCATCTTGAAGCATCCTATTCTTCGTGAAGGATTTTCACAAAATTGGTAAGACTCCACATATCTTTAAGAGTAGCATGTAGGACTTTGATGCAGAAGTCCCAACTCTATTTCTGGCAGATTCAATTCTTACTGCTGTAGAGATTTGGTGGGGTGGGGGGGGAGGGGGGTTGTTGGTTAAGGCATGGCTCACAGATAGAGTACCCAAATTCAGCTGGGCCATTTGAACTTATCGCTGATCTCAAACTGATCTCATTTTAGCAAGTTTGGAAAGACTGAGGTTCTGGATATAGGTTTGCTCGCTGACCTGGGAGGTTATTTTCAGACGTTTCATCACTGTACTAGGTAACATCATCAGTGAGCCTCTGAATGAAGCACTGGTGGCATGGCCTGCTTTCTATTAATGTGTTTAGATTTCCTTGGGTTTGCAGCATCATTTCCTGCGGTGATGTCATTTCTAGTTCTTTTTCCTCAGAGGGTGGAAAATGGGATCCAAGTCAATGTGTTTATTGATAGAGTTCTGATTGGAATGCCATGCTTCTAGGAATTCTCATGCGTGTTTCTATTTGGCTTGTCCTAGGATGGATGTGTTGTCCCAGTCGAAGTGGTGTCCTTCCTCATCTGTATGTAAGGATACTAGAGAGAGTGGGTCATGTCTTTTTGTGGCTAGTTGATGTTAGTGTATGCTGGTGGCTAGTTTTGTTTTGGTAAATGGATTCCATTTAACATTCCCTGAGAAAAAGAACAGTAAATGACATCACCACAGGAAATGATGTAACCAACCCAAGGAAACCTAAACAAATAGAAAGTGGGCCATGCCACCAGTGCTTCATCCGGAGGCTCACTGATGTTACCTCGTATGGTGACAAAACATCTGAAAACAAACCTTCCAGCTCAGCGAGCAAACCTACATCCTGACCTCTTTTTGACTGGTGCAAGCCTTTAACCCACACGCATTGGAGAAGACGTCACTGCTCTTGTAAGGTAGTGAAAGTGTCATGAATTCAAAAATGTTTTAAAAAAGATACGGTTTCCTAAATTTGGATAAACAGAGAAATGAAAAAGGTAGCCTCTTCTGATTATTTGATAGAAAGATCAACTTGTAACAGTGTTAAGGAGTGAAATCTGCATTAGATTTTCACTCATCTCCACATGACTCCAAATGTCTGCCCCTTGGAGAGGACTATGGAGATTGAAGGCATATGGTGTGTTCATGGGGGTTACGCATGGGTTGACAGAGGCAACCTGGGGCGGGGGGGGGGGGGGGGGGTGTCTATAGGACACAATACCTTTGGGGAGAAAAAAGGTGAAGTCCCAACAAGCAAGGTGGGCCCTTTCAACAACCTGCCTTAGCAACTGCCCATTCTGCTCATTGCCTACAATCTGCTTTAGATGTCAGCAGATCTAACTCCATCCTATCCCCTAACCACTCTGAATAGAATTTAGTCTCATGGGGCCCTTTAAAGCAAGGAAAGTCTGCCAAGTCAGGAACTTCCCAAAAATGACCTACTCACCTTGGCTGTGAAAATACAGCCCTGGCTCTCTACTTCAGCATTCACCCTTTACGTTGGATGGCCTCTCTAACTGCCATCTTCAGCTTCAAGAGCCCATCCACCATCCTTAATTAGACAGTAAGCCCATCTTCAGGGCAATTAAGGGAGCCCCATTGAAAATCCCAATGAGCAACTGTGTTCACTTTTTTTTGATGGGGGACAGCAGTTAAGAGTCTGGAGCTCTGATTTTAACCCCAGAAGGGATAACCCTGCCTGATTTTTAAAAAAATATATACACAATCTGTCCTCAATTTAACAGTCTATGCATAAAAGGAAGAAAGAATTTTTGCAATGACAAAAGCATGCTTAAAAATACTTGGGGGGGAAAAAAAAAGTATAATTGTAAAATAACATCTTTTTAGTGAAAGTAACATATTAGGCATATTTAAAATCCCTTTACTAATATTCACTTATTCTCATCTAAACTTCTATGCAACTCTAAACTACATTCAAAAACAAAATTACTTAAGTTGCCAGTAGATGACTTTGATATGTAGCAAAGAAGTCATGTTGTTATTAGAATCTAATCCAATCACTGTTCTTCCTTTCTGCCTCCAGAGTACCAATGTCACACTCTGAAATAGACTGGAATTTGATCTAAATAACCTTAATGCTTATAAATACTGACAATTTTACAAAACAGAAAATATCATTTTTGAAATCATTGCACAGAGAATGCAAAAACGTACATAAAACATAAAATGGAGACAATTTTGACTTTTTAGTTTTTCTAGTACATAACTGCACTACAGAAAGAATCCAGACCTTTCAAAATGAAACCAAAAGAATAAAATTTCACAGAAAAAGCATTTATGATGATTACATCTCGTAAGTTTCAAAAGTCTAATGAATCACATATTAGATAGAATGGATAACTCCTGCTGCATCCATCTGGCCAGTTTCAGTTCCTATGAGCAATATCCTCTGTCATGCTGCTGGCCCCGTACAATTAACTGCTTTTGTTTGACTAACATAATTGGGAATTAACTGATGTAATAAATGTGAAATCAGGCATATGGTTCTGCTGGATTCAACTCATGCAGACGTTTGCAATTCTTACCTTATTGTATTGTTGAGTTTGATACTAAGGTCATCCACATACACATGATAATAAAGTCAATGCTTTACAACAAAGATATCGCACAATCATGCAATATCAGGATCTTTTACTTAGCTAAGCTTAATGCATTCTTTCAGGCTAGTCTCAAACAAATTGAAGGCAAGAGTAAATGACACATGCATTTTGACAGAATTAGTTCATTCCCTATATTGTATCACTGCATAGATTCCAGACCAGAAAGGCAGTGTACATTTAAATATATCACAATATCTAACTGTCGGACTTTTAAAAAAAAGTTACCAACCACACCTTCAGTTGCTCTCTGCAATAGTGTCAGTGTAGTGTGTTCAGTCATACAGCACAGAAAAAGGCCCTTTAGCCCAACTCATCCATGCCAACCATGTTTCCTAAACTGAACTAGATCCACTTGCCTGCATTTGGCCCATATCCCACTAAACCTTTCCTATCCATGTGCCTGTCCAAACAGCTTTTCAATGTTGTAATTTTACTTGTCTCTCCCACTTCCTCTGGCAGCTCAGTCCTTACACGCACCACCCTAAGAAAAAGTTGCCCTTCAGGTCCATTTTAAATCTTTCCCCTCATCTTAAATTTATGCCCTCTAGTTTGATCTCCCCTACCCTGGGGAAAATACCTTGACTATTCACCTTATCTATGCTTCTCATGACCTTATAAACCAGTATTAAAAGGTCACTCCTCAGTCTCCTACACACCAGGGAAAAAAAGTCCCAGTCCACCTAGCGTCTGCCCATAACTCAAACCCTCCAGTCTTGGCAAAATCTTTGTAAATCTTCCTTGTACTCTCTCCAGTTCTAAATCCTTCCTGTAGCAAGGCAACCACAATTATATACTTTATGCCAAAAACAGCTTCACCAATGTCTTGTACAGCTGTAGCATGACGTCCCAATTCCTGCACTCAATGCACTGACCAATGAAGGCAAACATGCCAAATACCTCCCTCACCAACCTGTTTACCCATGATGCCACTTTCAAGGAACTGTGTACCTACAATCCTAGGTCTCTCTCTATTCAACAACACTCCCCAGGGCCCTACCAGTAACTGTCGAAGTCCTGCCCTGGTTTGTCTTACCAAAATGCAATAACTCACATTTAATTTGAATTAAACTCCTTTGGGCCATTCCTTGGCACACAAGCCCAGGTGTTCAAGATCCTGATGTACTCATTTCTTTTTTCCCCCCCATTGTCCACTATACCACCAATTTTAGTGTCATCTGCAAACTTACTAACCATGCCTTCTTTATTCTCATCCAAATTGTTCATAAAAATGATGAACAACAGTGGACCCAGCACCGATTCTTGCAGCAGACCACTGGACAGAGGCCTCCAGTCTGAAAAACTCTCAAATCTTCCCTTCTGCCTTCATACCAATTGTATCCAATTGGCTAACTCTTCCTGAATCCCAAGTGATCTAACTTACTAATGCACAGCTCTCCAGACTATATACAACTTTGCAAAATTATAGCAGCGCAATTGGGTTATTAATAAACTTCAAGACATCTGTTTCAACAAGAATCTGATTATTGTGGCAATCACTATGCAAGCTAACATACAGGGTAGCATTGAGACCACATCATATAGGCAGCAATGTTTGACCTAAGAAACAATGCCACTCTAGACAGAGCAAGTGTTGGAAAACTAGAGAATTTCTTTTTAAAAGGAAAAACACATTCAATTCTTTAAAGACTTTCAGCAAAACAGAACTGTTTCAAAGCTTACAATTTTGAATCATGAATTTCTTATCTACAAAAAGTAAACAAACAGTTTTTACACAATTGATTAATAATTACTTTATTGGATAGCATGAATATACTATTATGTGCACACTGCACAGTTACTGCCACCATATCAAACTGTTAGCAATCTATAGAATTACTACTCACAGTTCTGAATTAAAACAACAGCATCAACACACAAAAGAATGTTAGAAGGCTCTTTAGGACAAGTGTACACAACATCCAAAGAAATATGTTAACATCATCCTTTCCATGTAGTGCTATTAAAAAAATTAAACAAACCATATAACCAAAATTTGCATCCCTTAGTAAAGTGCAATTGCTTCCTTAAAAATCAATGTAAAAAACTTAAAGATAAAGCCAGGAACATACACAAAGCCATGCAAAATCATCCCTTTTGGTTCTATTAATGTAACCACCCTATTAAAGAAAGGAGTAATATTATGTTTTTACATTATAATTTACATTAATTACTGTAACAAACCATTTAAGATCTTTCTAACGCCATGTCATTTTATTTTGCATTCAAATTGCATTAAATAGCAGAAGCTCCAAATGTGGATGAACTGTAGTTAACTTAACCTTTTCCATAACAAAACAGTGATGTTAATGTGCCATGCAGTTACAGCTGGCTGATGGAGGCTACTCTAGGGATAAGGCACTTCATCATACTGATGTCTCTGTTATTTTACTTGTTTTCAAATCAGCACAAAAAGACCTTTTCTACGTAAAACTACAGGTAATCCATGACACTCCAGCAACATGCTCCACAGATATTTCTTTCAGTTACCTATGCTCCTTCACATCATCACTAGCAATTTGAGGCTGAGAGCTCAGTGGCTGCCTCTCAGAAGGCACCCAATTATAGGGAGACAGCCCCATCAACCACTTTTAATAATAGTGCAACTACTAAAGGGTGTAGATAGATGGGGGGGGGATCTTGCAGGGAAATGCCTGTTGGGTGTAGGCAGATAATAGGAACTCCTACAGCTCACAAAACAGATGCTGAGACAGCTTGAATCCTGCTGAAAACACAGTCAGCTGACTATACCAGTAGGAGGAGCAAGTAGCAGCTGGCTTGCTAAATGAAGTGCAAATTAAAACGCAGGTGACTTTAATACTCAGCTTCCCCAATCAGAACTTCATTCTTTAATTTGCAAACAAACCCTTTTTAGGAGCAAAAGCGTTTTTGTTCCTTTCTGCAAAATCACCAAGATTATAAAAAATGAAAAATTCTTATCATTGGATCACAATAAAAAAAAGAGCGAGCCTGGTCTTTGAAAAAGAAACTGAGATAGTTGGTGTTTCATTTTAATTATTAAGTTGGATTATAAGGAGAAGTAAGTGAAAAACAGTCAAATTTAAGAAGTGCCTTTAAAACATCTACAGTATATCCAAAAAGACCAGACTTTCAGGACATTTCTCCATCACAACTAATACCAGCATTATAAAATCTATTGAACAGAACATATCATCCAAGCCACTTATTTTATAAATTAAGAATTTATTAATCAATTGCACATTAAGATTATGGAGTACTTGCAGGAAGAGTGTTTTAACAGGGTTTCGTTATGTACTTGCAATTTACTTTATAATTATGTAAATGTGTAGTCTCTAGGCTCAGTTTGGTCAAGGAGCAAAATGTTTAACACCCCTCAACCATATGATTGGGATAGAGGTTCTGTCAATGAGTGGGCTGTTGCTGTTGGTTCACTTTCTTATCTTGGCAGGTGGTTTGGTTTGGTTTTGTTTGAAGAGGCCACATGGTTCTCCAAATACAAACATCAGACTACTTGATCATCTTTCTCAGCCCTCAAGAGTTTGCACAACACCTGTTCAGATTCTCATTTACTCTGCAAATGTAGCATCCACTTAGTTGCTGTGCTAAGTGAAATTCACTTTTAAAAAGCAGATTCATCTGCTTACATTGATAGTGCTGTCCAATACCATGCTATTAGGGGAGGCAGGTCATGGAGGGAAAGGAGACTCTCTTGCCAGTAGACACTGCATTGGGCAGCACGGTGGTACAGTGGTTAGCACTGCTGCCTCACAGTGCCAGAGACCAGGGTTCAATTCCCGACTCAGGCGACTGACTGTGTGGAGTTTGCACGTTCTCCCCGTGTCTGCGTGGGTTTCCTCCGGGTGCTCCGGTTTCCTCCCACAGTCCAAAGATGTGCAGGTCAGGTGAATTGGCCATGCTAAATTGCCCGTAGTGTTAGGTAAAAGGGGTAAATGTAGGGGAATGGGTGGGTTGCGCTTCGGCAGGTCGGTGTGGACTTGTTGGGCTGAAGGACCTGTTTCCACACTGTAAGTAATCTAATCTAATGGAGCGCCTAGTCAGAATCCTGCAGACTTCCCAGACTGCAATACAAAATTGCAGAATATGTAGGAGGAGTGATTTGAATTACTTGTTCAAACCTTACTTTTCTGCAGGTGTACCATACAACCTTGTCTCAAAGGTAATACCAGTGAGGCCTGTCTGGATTATTACATGAATGGTCTTGAATTGCTGCACATGATGGAGATACAAAATGGACAAAGTGGAGACCGCAGAGTGGAGTCTTTTGGATGAATATACAATCTAGATTCAAGATGTAACAGTTTTGCAAGGACTTGATATTTTCACTTTGTGAATACATTTTTAATGTAATAGATGGATTTGGAAAATGAATACACTCATCCTCTTAAGCACTGTCCATAGTTTGTCAGTGAGATTGATGTTTTCAAGAGATTAACACTATTTGTCAATAAATCACAAAACAGTGACTAACTTTGGCATTTCAACAGCATGATGCTGAACAATCCAACTCTTCAATGACTACCACAGGCAAAAGTTTTAAATGAAGAGCTCAATTTCAAAATATTGACAAAAATATTTGTAAAGGTAGCCTGATTTTAACTAAAAGTAACAGATTCCTGTGTCAACAACACCAATACAATGGTAACCATCCTTCACCATACTACATAAATGGCTGGTTAATGGCAGTTTTGTTGCTTTATACAAACTTTATATAAACTGCCTAAAAGTGTAAAAATATCAAGTGCCCATAAGTATCATCCTGCACACTTGAGTTAAGCTATAAAGGTTTTTCTCCACATGATAGAATTAAAATCACCAGACCTTAGGGTGTGTGATCTCAACTATTTAATTTGCAACATGGTATTACAGGAATCATGAGCACAGGAAGTAATTTGGCTCATCATATCAGTGCTGCTTTATTTTCTTGACATTCTAAAAATAATCACACTTCAACAAGTGCTTAATAGGCTTTAAAGGTCTTTGTAACATTTTGATATTGTGAAAGGTGCTACAATGGTGCAACATCTTTCTTTTAAAGAACTGTTCATTTCATCCTAGTGTCAGGTCTTTTTCCTTTTGTATTCCATGCCTAATGGCATATGAAGCAGACAAAGCACATGCTTGTGACTGTTTCAATAGCTAGATTTTGCCTGGAGCAGGTCACTGGCCTGTCACTAGAAGATGTCATTAAGCGGGCACCATTCTGTATCGTGCAAGATGGACCAGGAGACTCTCTCACTCTTACCACTTGTCGCAGGTAGGCCACTATCCATTACACCAACAGCCATCCCACTCTGTCTCCACAGCCATCCAAATTTATGGACACAGTATGGATCTTTCTGCAGTCTCAAAATCTCAGCATTCATATTATGCCGCAAAAAACTGAGGAATAAAGAAACATTCCCCAAAAGCCACCACCATCACTATCCAAATATCACCCATTCATTTCTGGAGAACTATGATTATGATTCATCACATACTTTGCCAGGATACTTACTTTTTGGGCCCTGGGGTGTATATGTCACTGGCGATGTCAGCATTTATTTCTTATCTTTTGTTTGTCATAGGTAAGTTAAGAATCAACAACATTGCTGCCTGACCAGGTAAGATTGGCAGGTTTCCTTCCCTAATAGATGTTAGAGAACCACTAGAGAATATAACCCTGGTAAGGGCCAATAATCATTCCTTCAGCTAAAATACTGTATTTTTTCAAAATTATTCATTCACAGAATCATGTCACTGGCGAGGCCAGCATTTACTGCTTATTCCTAAGTGCCCTTGAGAAGGTAGGGGTGAATTGCCTTCATGAGGTGATGCTGTCCATTTGCTGGAGCTACACTACACAATACCACAAAGAGGATATTCTATGATTTTGACCCAGCAACACTGAATGAACGGCTATACGTTTCCAAGTCGGGATGGTAAGTGGATTGGCTGGGAACTTGGAAGTGTTGGTGTTCACTTGTGTCTGCTACCCTCGTCTTTCTAGATGGTAGTGGTCACGGGTTTGGAAGGTGTTGTCTTAGAACCTTATGTGAATTTCTGCATTGCACCTTGTAGATGGTACGGGCTTCCGCTACTGTGTGGGCACCAATCAAGTTGGCTGCATTGTCAAGCATCTTTAGTGCTACTGAAGCTGCACTCAATCCAGGCAAGTGGGGAATATTCCATCAGACTCCTACTGTGTGCCTTGTGGAAGGGCTTTGAGGAGTCAGGTGAGTTACTCACTGCAGGATTGCTAGCCTCTAACCTGCTCTTGTAGTCACAATCTTTATATGGCTAGTCCTGTTCAGTTTCTGGTCCAATGATGACCCCCACAATTCTGATACCAAGGAATTCAATGATGGTAATGCCATTGAATGTCATGGGCTGATGGTTAGATTTTCTCTTTTTAAGAGATGGTCATACTTGGCACTTATGTTGCAAATGTTACTTGGCAATTTGCAGCCCAAGCCTGGATATTGCGCAAGTCTTACTCCATTTAGACATGAACTGTTTCAGTGTCTGAGAGTCGGAAACGATACAAGCATTGGACAATCATAAGAGAACATCCCCACATCTGACCTTATGGCAAGTAAGGTCATTGATGAAGCAATTAAAAATGGTCAGGACTGAGACACCAGCCTGAGGAACTCCTGTAGTGATGTCCTCAGGCTGAGATGGCTGAATTCCAACAAGCACAATAAACTTGCTGTGCGCCAGTTATGATTCCAACCAACTGCAAGTTTTTCCTTTGTTTTCCATGGCTTCCAGTTTCGCCAGGGTTCCCTCATGCCACATTCTATCAAATATGACCTTGATATCAAGGGTTATCACTCTCTCCTCACTGCTGGAATTCGGCTCGTTTGTCCGTGCAAACTAAGGCTGTAATGAGTTCACGTGTTGAATAGCCCTGGCGGAACCCAAACTGGGTGTCTGTGAGCAGGCTATCGTGAAGCAAATGCTGCTTGATAGCACGATTGATAACACCTTCCATTACTGGTGATCAAGACTAGACTAATGAGCCAGTAATTGGCTGGGTTGAATGTGTCCTGCTTTTCTTTGCGTACAGGGTATAGCTGGGCAATTTTCCATATTGTTGGGTAGATGCCAGTATTGTAATTGTACTCAAACAGCTCGAGTAGGGGAACAACAGGTTCTACAGCACAAGTCATCAGTACTATTGCCGCAATGTTGTGAGGGCCCATATTCTCTGCAGTATCCATTGTCTTCAGCCATATCTTGATATCATGTGGAGTGTTTCACATTTCCTGAAAACTTGGGATCTTCCAAGATAGATGATCCACTCTGCATCTGCTAAAGGTTGTTGAAAAAGCCTCTGCCTTGTCTTTTGCACTGAGGTATTTGGGTGACTGATCATTGAGGATGGGAATATTTGTACAGCCTCCTTTCGTGAACTGTTTAATTGTCCACTAACATTCACAATCAGATGTGACAGGAATACTGAACTTAAAGATGATCAGTTGTTGTGGAATGGCTTAGCTCTGTCTATCACTTGCTGGTAATACTGGTTGGTATGCGCGTAGTCCTGTTTTTTAGCTTCACGAGTCCAAATGTCTTTGTTAGGATTCCTGGTGCTGCTCCTGAGATACCTTCCTGCACCCTTCATTAAACCAGGGTTGATCCAGGGTGAGTGGGGGATATGTAGGGCCATGAACTTTCAGATTGTGTTGGAGTACAATTCTCTTGCTGATGATGGCCGACACTTGTGAGTTGCTAGATCTGTTCAAACTCTATCCCATTTAGTACAATGATAGCACCACATAACACGATGGAGGTTATTGTCAATGTGAAGATAGGACACTGTCTCCACAACGACTGTGCAACAGTCAGTTCTACTGAGTCAGTCATGGAAAGATGCATCTCTGTAGACAAATTGGTAAGAATGACATCAAATATGTTATCATTTGTTATTATCTTATTGGCTCCCTCACCGAGTGATGCAGACCCAGCTATGTCCTTTAGGACTCGACCAGCTCGGTCAGTGGCAACTCTCAGCGATAGACATTCAAGTCCCCCAACCAAAGTACACTCTGCACCCTTACCACTCTCTGTGCCTCCTTCAAGTGGTGTTCAACATGGCAAAGTGGTATGGGGCTTATCTGTGGGAATCAGCAGCATGTTTCCTTGCCCCTGTTTGACCTGATGCTCTTCAACATCATGGGATCTGGACTCAATGATGAAGACTCCCAGGGCACTCTTTCCCAACAGTATAGGATTGTGCTGCTACCTCTGCTGGGTTGGTGCTGCCAGTGGGACAGAAAATACCCATACATGGTTATATGGGACATTGTCTGTCAGGTGTGATTCCATCAGACTGATGCTTACCCAGTCTGGGAGACAGCTCTCCTAATTTTGGCACTAGCCCACAGATGTTCATAAGGCAGGTTCATTTGCAACATATACAGTAACAGTATATGCTCTCCATGAACTCTGACCTCTTTTACATCCCAGGTTTCTTTCTCAACACCCCGACAGCCATTTCTTTAGCCCTAAACACTGGAATTATTTCCCTATATCTCTACTCTGCTTAAACCCACTTTGTTCACCAAGTTTAATGTTAGCTGTCCTAATTTCTCCTTATGTGGTTCTATGTCAAATTTTGTTTGATAACGTTCTCCATGTTAGGAAGTTTTACTTTATTAAAAGGTGCTATGTAAGTTATTGTTGTCATGTCGTATAGAACACAATATTGGGTTTATTGGTACAAGACATTTTTACATTAGAAGAATTTCCCAAATAAGCAGATAGTCCTAAGCTGATTGTCATCTTTTAATAAAAGCACTGGTCAGATCACACCTCAAATATTATAAGCAGCTTTGAGTACCACACCTCATTAATGATACATCGATCTTGGTGGGAAGAATGTGTAGATTTACCAGATTGATGCATGGAATCTAAAGATTAAATTACAAGAAGTTACTGTACAAACTAGGGTTGTATTCCTGAAATTTAGAATTATGGATAATTTCATCTAAGTTTTAATTGATGGGAGCAGACTGATAGATTGAGAGAACTACTCCGCTTAGCTGACAAGTCTATGAATAAGGAGAATAAATTAAAAAAAACTATAGCTAGGCCTTTCCAGAATGAAATATTTCTTTACCAAAAGTATTGTGAGAGTTTGAAACTCAGACTGTTAAAATGACAGAACGTTGAAGGCAACATGGCAAGTTAAATTGTTTAAAAAATGAATATCTTTGGTTGCAGTGAGTAGAGGAAGAGATTGGAAAAAGCATGGAGGATATACTAAAACTTTTACAAAACACTGGTTAGGTCTTGGATGGTTGCTGTGTCCAATTCTGAATACCACATGTTAAGGATGATATCAAGATGATATCGAGAGGGTGGAGACATTTTCCAGAATAGTGCCAGGGAAAAGGATGTGGACAGAGTGAAGAAGCTGACATGTTATTCCTAGGGTGAAGAAATCAGAAGGAGATTTGATAGAGGTCCTCAATCATGAATCAATTAGAAGAAATTGTTTCCAATTGCAGAATGGTTGGGAACCAGATTTAAGGAAATTGGCAAAATAAGTCAAGGTGACATTAGAAAAAATAATAATAATTTAAAGACATCTAGTTGTGATTTGTAATGTGCTGCAAAAACACATTTCATAATAAAATTAAAAAGAGAACTGGATTAATACCTGAAGGGGAAAAAATTATTGACAACTGTATAAAAGTACTGTCACAGGCACCACAGGCAGAATGGTCTCCTTCTGTACAATGTCATTCAATGATTCTATAAAATAGATTATTTGTAAGTAACAGATGTCTTTCTGTGGAATGCCAGCAGTTAGCATTGGATAATAGATATAAACGTTAAATTCATATCCTGTAACTTTCATACACTTGGGAACAGAGAGAAATTTTGCAGATCATCTCATTGTCTAAACATTTAACATGGGAAATTCATCTCATGCGAATAAATAAATCAGAACATCCTTAACTGTACCTGTTCTGATAGAAGAAAATTAAATGGAATGAAGAAACTTTTCAGTTCAATGCTTCATATTTTTGCATAAAGAAAACATAACTTGTCTGTAATACTTCTGAAAGTGAACGTTTCATAAAAAGGGAGAGAGAACTACTTAGATAGGAGAGATTGCTTTTCTGATCTACCTTTTCTTAATATGGTACTAATCAAATGAAAATCAATTGGTAAACAATTTATATTAAAATAATGCTCACATTAATATTCAGACCCTGCAGAGTTTTAAATTTTACAATACATAAGAATTAAGGGAACATTAAAACATGAACAAACCTTCAGCTATTTACTGATATCATGTTAAACCCAAGCTATCTTAGAACCTCAAAATTCTCTAAAGGTGTTTTATACAAAAGCTTAATAGACTTATCATCATTTATGTTTTCTGTTTTAACATCATACCAATAAAGATTCCATTGGTATCCAGTGACTGATTTTTGTTTTACTTAAGTTATTTCACTGCACATGGAGGGACTTTAAAATTACACTGTAATTTCTCCAGGAAGCACCAGTTGTACTAAATTTTCTGGGTAGATACAAGCACATTCTAGTACAGTACTTTGAGAAGAGAAGCAAGGAAGGTATAGTATTTGGATAAATGTAACTACCTTTACCATTGTTTTATGTTTATCACTGTTTTATGCTTGAAATAATTATTTATATCTGCAGTGTTTTCCAGTTCATGTACTTGTGGTTAGGTTTCTGAAGTCCAGAAAATTCCAAAATCCAGAAATTATTTAATCCCAAACATTCCAGATTGGAGAGATTACAACATATTTGATTCATTGATTTGAAAGGATCTTTAAGAACATTTGCTAAGTATGAAAATTACATTGAATGAAGCATCATTGCTTTTCTTTTAATGAATGAAACAGGTTGTATTTATAGAGTAAAAGCGAAACAAGCAGAGAACGCTAGAGAAACTCAGCAAGTCTAGTGCCACCTGTGGAGAGACGGAGCCCATATTTCAAGTCTGGTATGTCTTTTCTTCAGGATTTTTGTATTTACAGACTGGAGAATGTGCCAGAGTTTCACAGATAATGAAATATTTTTTCAAGTATAATTGCTAATATAATGAAATGTGGCAGCAAATTTGCAAACAAATGCTTCAAAGTAATGTTGCGTATTTGCTGAGGGATAAAAGTTGAGAGGTAACCACACATTCAAGGACTTTGGAGATGAAATGGGAGCTTGCCAGAATGGGAGGTCAAGAATTGTTTATTTTCAGAAGGGAGGTGATGATCGCAGAAATGGAAAAAGGAACACTGGAAGAGAGAATATACCTCTCAACTTAGAGTCAAGAATGCCTGCAATTTAGTTATATTTATTCATTTCTTGTCCATCCCTGATTACCCATTAAAAGGTGATGGTGAGCTGCCTTCTTGAACTATGGCATTCCATTTACTGTAGGTACACCCAATATGCTATTTGGAAGGGAGTGCCAGGACTTTAACCCAATGACAAATGCAAGTCTAACATAAAACTCCCACAAGTTCTATAGCACTAGTGAATTACATTTCTCATTCACAACTTTACATTAAAGCCAATAATTCACCACTAAGAGGTGACCTTTCAAAAAAAAAACATGGTTTACATTTCTACACATCACAAGTTAAATGTATAATACCCCAATTGTTAAGCTGTTAATAGCACAGAGGAACTGTGTCAATCAATTCTACAATGCAATGTGTGATGCCACGAGCTATATGGGAACTACCTGTAGGCAGCTATCACATTACTGGGAAGTGAAAAGTGACTCCATGTCCAACATAATAAGAAAAATATTTTATGAAGGAAAGGTAGATGAAATATGATTTTTAATTCCTACTTGTGAAAGCACCTAAATCACCCATGGAAACTAACATTGTAAAGAACTGGTAGAAGTATCGGACTACTTATTAATCAAATTACACAATTATTGCTAAAAGAAAGATGAACAATTTCTATGCTTGGGAATGAAACTCTATCTGATGCATTGCTAATTGAACCAAATCCAAATTATACACTTGGCTGTGAGGGGTGGGAAATAATTACAAACATTTGATTCGAACGCAACTTGTTCTTTTTCTTTACAAAAGCAGTTGTGGTCCAGAGACAAAGAAACAGCATATTTGAGGTAGTAAAAGACAAACCAATTTATATGAGACTCACACTAGTCAAAGAAGATGGTGGTAGTCATCACTTATCCAAGTAACAGTTCAGTACCCCAATAAGCTGGAAAAATGTTACAACTTCAGCCAAACATCATGTGAAAGAGTCAGTTTGGTTACAGGTAAGAAATGGTAAGGGTAAGAAGTCACTTGTCAGAGTAGTTTATACATCCTCTAACAGTAACCACCTGTAGGACGGAGTAGAGAGGAAAAAGTAATAGAGACTTACGAGAAATGTATGGATGATTTTAAGCTACATGTAGCACAAAAACATCTAATTGACAAACAAAATCTCGAAGAGAGTCAATAGAGTGTTTTCAGGATGGTGTCTTAGAGCAGCAGGTTTCAAGGCCAACCACAAAGCAGGCTATTCTGTGCAATGAGACAGGATTAAACAAAGGATATTGTAGTAAATGTGCCACAAGGTAGTTGTAATCATAATCTGACTGAATTTCTTATTCAGTTTGAAGGAGAATATAGTGGATCTAAGACTACTGTTTTAAACTTAAATAAGGGCAATAATGACAGTGGGAGGTCCGAGCTAGGTAAAACAAATGGGAAATTAGATTAAGGGGTAGGTCAATTTGAGATACTGTGGCAGATATTTAAGGAAATATTTAATACCAAAGATATATTCTAAAGAGAAAGAAAGGCTTTAGGGGAAAGAGGAAAAATCTGAACCTTTAAAAGAGTGCCTGCTGAGACAACAGATACATTTTCCAAAATTCTTGAGATTTTGGAAACATCTCATGGGATTAGAAAATGACAAAAGGGAAGTAGAAGGTAAGAAACTGTAGGTTGGTTACTTAAAGATCTGCAACAGGGAAAATGCCGGAATCCATCATTAATGATGTTATAGTGGGGCACCAGGTCATTGCCACTCACTGTGTAAAAAGGTTCTTCCTCACATCTCTTTTGTGCCTTTTTAAATCTGGAAGCTTGAAGCTTTAAGCTTTAAATCTGTATCCCTTCATCCTTCTATCATCAGTTAATGGGAACAGCTGTCCTTTGTCTATCTTACCTAAACCTCTCATAATCTAATACACTTCTGTCAAATTTCCCCTCAATCTCCTTTGCACCAAAGTTTCTTTCTATAGTGTCTGTCATTATGTCCTCAAGGTGTTCCACAGTCAAAGAAGACACAAGACTGAAACAAACCAATATCCAAGATCTTCACAAGGTCCATATCCATAATGCCTTATTGAAAACATTGGTCCTTGTAGCAGTGTTGACAATCCACTGCCACGTAAGGTTCAACAAAGGAGAAAGTGAGATCTGCAGATGCGGGAGATCAGAGTCCGAAAAGTGTGGCACTGGAAAAGCACAGCAAGTCAGGCAGCATCTGAGGAGGAGAATCAACATTTTGGGCATAAGCCCTTCAACAAAGCCCTGCAGTTACCCAGTAGGATCCAGGAAAAGATTTCACTTGGACCTCTGATTCATCTTTCATGTCATGTTTTTTTTCCTGCACATTTGTTTCCAATTACACTCAACTCTTCATGTTGAGGTTTTCAACGTAAGTATCACCCCGATGAGAGGGTTTTTGGAGACCCAAGATTCAAACGGTATTCCAACAACGGACATATTGTTGGAGGTGAATACAAATGATTACTCTGAAATTTGGAATTGGGTGGTCACTTCTCCCTCCACTCCAAGTGCGACCTTTCACCTTTTCATCATGAACTGTCCTGCCATCACACCATCTAAACAACCCTTCTCTAAGAAACATAAATATCATAGTTGGTAAATTAGAAACAGCGTTTAATATTTTATTAATTGGCTGAAAATAAAGTTCACGGCAATAAGATTGGCAGATCTCAATAGTTCTGGTTTCCAAGGTCAAGTACAGGGTTTGGCCGGGTCTGGATACACTGGAGGAAACAGTCAATTCAGGAAAACAAACAGAAACCCAAGACATTACTCTTTTTCTGCAACAGCTGATGTTTACAAAATCCATCAAACTCGAAACAGGAGGGCCGCGCCCGCTGCAGCGTGGACACATCCACACTCACACAGATGTATTTCACACACACACACAAAGCTGATTCTGGAATGAACATTTCCCTAATTCAAAACATGCCCTTACTCATTTCCAATGAATATCGGAAGGGCTGGTTCACTTCGTGCCTTGTTTGAAAGCTACTGCACAGAATTCAAGACCAATTTTAACCTTTGGACAGTCGCTTTTGGGGCTTCTTTAGTAAACCAATAAAACACACCGCACCAAAGAGATCTGGATTTAGCCTTAATCTCGATTAAACATTAATTACGTGGTGTAAAGCGCTCAGACCTCAGGGTGTATGTGTGGAATAATCAGTGAGCAGAGCTGGTGTTGATCAGATTCAAATCACTGACCTGAGATGTGAAGCATATGGCTGCTAACCTTTTGATTCATCGCCCTCCCCCTCCCCAAACTCGTTCTGATGCCAAATCCAGCAAAAGCAACTCCAGGGAAGTTAATTATGGGGAGGGAGAGCCGGGGAGAATGAAAATCGGTTCATGATCGGGAAAGCTTGCGGAGGGAAATGATAATCCGGTTACTTGGCTCACTAAATGGAAAGGAAAACTTTCTGGTAGGTAACGCGAGTGAAGAGAATGCACTCACCAGGACCACCACAAACCTCTCCTCCAGCTCACCGGGCTCAGGCATTGGCAGCTTCAGGGGCAGGGAGTGAGCCCGCAGGTCCGTGTGCTGGGAATCTATACTCCCGGCGTTTCCCATGGTCGTCACCCCCGGTCCGAGCCGATTTCCAGCCTTCCTTTCTTTGCGAACACTGGGTTAAAATGCAGCACAAAACGAAAGCCACAATCCTGCTGCGATCTTCCTCAGCGCCTCCCGTCTTCAGCACTCTTTCTCTCTCTCTGTGTGTGTCTGTCTCCCCGCCTGGAACCTCTCACAGCAGCTAACACCAAACCCCACAATGTGTCTGCAGATCTCCCTCCACCATCATAGCAGCGACTGCAAGCGCTGGCAGACTGGCTGCTCTCTCATTCTTCTCCTCCAACCCCTTTCCTGTCGGACGGAGGCACAGGGTCGGCTCTAGCTGTTTCTTACACAGTCTGGGCACCACTCCCCATGTGTGCAATGCATGATTCAGCTGGAGCACTGCAGCCAGCTAATCCCCAGCCCCATTCACACAATAAGCGCTTTGATCACAGACACACTGCCAGCTCGCTCCTCCAGCCCAAGCAGCGTTTGCGCACCACGCACAGCTCACACAGAGGAATTGGAATGGCTGGGGGAAAGCTTGCTGGGATTTGTAGTTCCCCGGCCGGCAGAGCAATTTGTTTAAAGATTGCCGCATTGTAAGGTTTTCAAATCCGACGGGGGACGTGGTCAATGCTCAGTTATTGTGCGTGCTTTCAATCAATCTCTTTCACACCTTCCACAACAAAATAAACTTCAGTTTTGAGTGCGGACTCAATTCTATCTGTACTCTGCACGGACTATAGGGACATATGTCCTCCTTGCTAATTAAATGTATGCAATTTGGTGAATTTGAGAGAAAGTTTATTTGACGTCTTCCAGATCCTCAAGAAACACCAAATACCAAAGGGACTTGCATTTATATAGTGCCTCTCACACCCTCAAAGTCCGAGCCAATCTGCAACCGATTAAAGATCTCTTAGGGTTGAATGTAATTTCCCAGTTTAGTTAAGATTTGGAGATGCCGGTGTTGGACTGGGGTGTACAAAGTTAAAAATCACACAACACCAGGTTCTAGTCCAACAGGTTTACTTGGAGGCACTAGCTTTAAGAGCGCTGCTCCTTCATCAGGTGATTGTGACTTGGATGCGGGGATACCAAATGTTTATAGCCAAATTTGTGGGTAACACTAATATAGGTGGGAAAGTAAATTGCAGTGAAGAAACAGGAAACTTACATATGGATTAGGTAGGATAGGTTAGGTGATGGGCCAAAATGCGGCAGATGGAGTTGAGGATGGATAAGTGTGAGGTTATCCATTTTGGAAAGAAGAATAAAAAGTCAATGTATTATCTAAATGAAGAGAAACTTCAGACTGCTTCGGGACAGATAGATCTGGGTGTCCTCATGCATGAATTGCTTGAAAACAAGGATGCGGGTTCAGCAGGTAATGAGGAAGACAAATAGAGTTATTGCAACTGTACAAGCCATGAGTGAGACTGCACCTGGAGTTTTGTGTAAAGTTTTGGTCCCCTTATTTGAGGATGGGTGTAGTTGAACTGGAGGCAGCTCAAAGGAAGTTCACTAGACTGATTCCAGAGATGAGGGATTTGTTTTATGAAGAGAGATTTTCGGCCTATACTGTCCAGAGTTTAGAAGAATGAGAGACTAGTTGAAGTATATAAACTGCTAAAGGAAATTGACAAAGTTAATATCTGGGGAAAGAGAAGTAGAAAGAAAGGTCATAGTTTTAGGATAAGGAGCAGCAGATTTAAGATAGAGATGAGGAGGAGTTACTTCTCTCAAAAGGTTATGAATCTGTGAAATTCACTACCCCAGAACGCAATGGATGCCGGGACATTGTGTACATTTAAAGAGGAGATTAATGGGTTATGGAATGTGTACAGAAAAGTGGACTTGACACTGAGATGAGATGTAGAGCAGGTTGGAGGGGCTGAATGGCCTATTCCCATCCCTGGTTCTTATATTAAACAATTTTGAAGTGTACTCACTATGGCAAGGTAGGAGGTGGCATCTAATGTGCTCACAGCAAGCTCTCACAAATAGCCAACACAATAATGACCAGGTATTTTATTTTACTCATGAGGAATCAAGGGATAAACATTCAACAGGATATTCCTCCCCTGCTCTCCTTCAGAATAATGCCATGGCATCGTTTATATCCACATGGAGAAGAAGCTGGGTCTTGATTTAATATATCCACCAAAAGGCAAAAAAATGCACTTCTTCAGGGCTACACTCAGGGAGACATATGGGTTCAATTCCAAAGATGAGACTTCAAATGACTGTCCTTTGACTCAGAGTCAAAGGGTGGCAGCACTGAGCCAAATAGGGTAAAGGGGCAATTGTAGAAGAACCACACCCCAAATTTGAGGTGCTGGATGCATGCCATTTTGATTATGAAGTTTCTGTGTAATCTGCATCACTATTTTTGCATTAGTGCTAATTATGACTCATCTGTACTAATATTTCATTGTTATTTTTATGTACCCATGTTGGAATGCAAGTAACATATTTAACAGGTTTTTGTACATTGAAGTGAATGGCCCAGTAAAGATTTCATCATACACACTTCAACATCATGGTGTTACCATTAACCAAAATCAGAACTGGACTTACCATATAAATACAGTGGCTACAAGAGCAATTCAGAGGTGAGGAATTCTGCAACAAGTGATTCACTTCCTGACTGTCCTACAAGACACAAATAAGGAGTGTGATGAAATACTCCATAGTTGCCTGGTTAAGTGCAGCTCCGACAATACTCAAGAAACCTGACAACATCCAGGACTACTTGATTGACACCATATTCACAGATATCCATTCACTCCACACTGACACTCAGTAGCAGCAATGTGCACCACCTACACGATGCAGTACAAAAATTCACCAAACTTCTTAGACAGCACCTTCTAAACCCATGGCCACTACGATCCAGAAGGATGTGTAGACACATGGGAACACTACCACCTGCAAATTCCCCACCAAGCCCACTTACTCTCCTGATTTGGAAATATATTGCCATTCCTTCAATGTCACTGAGTCATAATTCTGTAACTACTTCCTTCGCAACATTGTGGATATACATACGTAAATAGACTGCAGTGGTGTAACAAGGCAGTTCACCACCATCTTCTCAAAGCCAACTAGGGTTGGCAATAAATACTGACCCAGCCATCAATGCTCTCATTTCACGAATGAATTTCTAAAAATATCTCTGACCAGAAGATCGGAGTAAAACTTGTAGAGCAGATGACAATTTCATCTTTTTAAAGTTGAGAAATTATGTTTTGAAAGGAAAACAAAGATTGGGAGTAGATATTTAATGGAGAGATTCTCAAAGGAACAGATTTGCCTAAAAGGTTCAAAAGGATAAGTCCAGGAAAGAATGTACAAGGTACAAACCAGAAAAAAAAAGAATAACATGCTTGGTTTCATGTATAGGCACAAAAAGGACAAGAATAAATAAGTAATGATGAATTTAAATAAAACATTGGTTAATTTACAGTTGAAGTGCTATGTTAGCTTAGAAATTCCGTTAATTAGGACATTCAATGATTAGAAAGCCATTCAGCCTGAAGCAGAGATAGAAATTTTAGTAAAGGAGTGAGTCTTAAGACTATTTCAATTCGATCACAAAAGGCTGAGAGAATTTTAGTAGAGGTTTTTAAACTATGAATATATTTGATCTAGTGACATTGGGTTGAAGTCTCCCAAAAATCAGATAAATGTCAATTTTGTGGAGTTTCTTGGAAGGTTTCTCTGTGTGCTCAAGCAAGGTATCTCAAGTAATTCTCCACTGTTTGCCTCAACATATATGCACCACACCTCTATGGAGCCACTTTTGTTCTGTCATGCACTCGCCAGTGGCAGAAGTGCTCACCTTTGCCAGCTCCTTCTGCGATTCACAATGTCGGCACCATATTTAAAGTCCCGCTGCTGTCAGCCACGAATAGTCCTTCACAATTAACAAAGTAGGAGAGAAACTAAAACAAAAAGCTTCTGAGGGCATGCATGGCATGAGTCAATCTTCTTCAGAAACAGAATCTCACAATCATAAATGTCCTGCTTCTTCTCATCATCATCTCTCTGAACTGCTGTTCCTGTACGTAGCTACAGAGGCTACCCATCTTTAGTGCCATACCGTGTTAGGACACTATCCGAAGGAATGCTACTCTTTATATCAATGCTGTGCACCATGACATTATCATTGTTCAATGTGGGAGCATCGTAGGTCGCAACAATTGAAACAGTTAAATTTGAAAAAAACAACAGGAAAAGTGAAGAAGGCACAAACAAAAAAAGGTTGCATTAGCTTCTGGGAACAGGGACTTGTTTGCCTTCATAGCAACACATTTACAGTCAATGAATGATGACTTCACCCACCTCAGATCTATTGGAAGCTGGTGTCAAATAAGTGTTGAAAAATGTGTTGCTGGAAATGCGCAGCAGGTCAGGCAGCATCCAAGGAGCAGGAGAATCGATCTTTCCTGAAGAAGGGCTTATGCCCGAAACATCGATTCTCCTGCTCCTTGGTTGCTGCCTGACCTGCTGCACTTTTCCAGCAACACATTTTTCAGCTCTGATCTCCAGCATCTGCAGTCCTCACTTTCTCCTAGTCAAATAAGTGTTGTCTATCTTGTTGCACCTAATGCTGCAACATTCCCATTTTGAAGGTGATGGCCCTCCCAATCAATGTCTTCATCTTTCTCCTCAGAAGACTGCTGCCAATCTTCCAGCTCTTCAATATCCATCATATCCACTCCTTGCCTGCTCCAGTTGTGCGGAGCACAATACACAAGGACTATGCAGTATACTCTGTATGAAAGTTGATGGACCCATGTTCATGCACATACATTAGGAGATTGCAAGTGTTGTGGATTGCTGAAACCTTGCCCTGTGCCTACTCTCCCCCCAAACCACCAAGAAATGCAGCTTACATATAAGGGAATATTGGCATAGATATTTAATAATCAACGTATTCAGAGATATTATTACCATCTCTGGAGCATATGGGACTTGAACCTGAGTCTCCTGTCTTAAAGGTCACTATGCCACAAGATACTTAGAGTCAAGGTGAGATGAAAGCAGCTCTGCATTGGTAAGTAGCCCAAGGAATGTTGGATTGCCTTTGTTAATTTCAGTCCATAGGGGACACCTTTAAATGTTGTCTGTGATTGCTTCACTTTCACAGAAATGACTGTGGCCAATTTGTAATGACTAATAACAGGGGCAAGATTACTTGTGAACAGGATTAGTATTTTTCATCATTGGTCATTGCATGTAGGTCACAACCACAATTCTGTAATTACAGATGTCTTTCACAAGTACATCCTAAGTGCCTCAATAAAGCTCTTGAAGACTCTTGTATCACTTATAAGTGGAGCCCACCTTCTTAGAAAAAAAAGCCCCGATTCCACCATTCCAGCTGTTGTGGCAACTATTTTTATTTCTGTTGCACATTTGCAATTCAGATGAGAATAGAAGGCAACACAGGTATCTAGAACATTACAGCGCAGTACAGACCAGTCAGCCCTCGATGTTGCCCTGACATGTGAAACCAATCTAAAGCCCATCTAACATATACTATTCCACTATCATCCATATGTTTATCCAATGACCATTTAAATGCCCCTAATGTTGGCGAGACCACTACTGTTGCAGGCAGGGCTTTCCAGGCCCTTACTACTCTCAGACTAAAGAACCTACCTCTGGCATTTGTCTATATTTATCACCCCTCAATTTAAAGCTATATCCCCTCGTGCTAGCCATCACCATCCAAGGAAAAAGGATCTCACTGTCAACCCTATCTAATCCTCTGATCATCTTGTATGCCTCTATTATGTCACCTCTTAACCACTTTCCCTCAAGCGAAACAGCCCCAAGTCCCGCAGCCTTTCCTCATAAGGTATTCACTCCATACCAGGCAACATCCTAATAAAACTCCTCTGAACCCTTTCCAATGCTTCCACATACTACCTATAATGCGGTGACCAGAACTGTACATAATACTCCAAGTGCAGCCGCACCAGAGTTTTGTACAGTTGCAACATTACTTCAAGGCTGCAAAACTCAATCCCTTTACTGATAAAAGCTAACACATCGTGCACCTTTTTAACAACCCTATCAACCTGGGTGGCATCTTTTTTTTGTGTACGTGGACACTGAGATCTCTCTGCCTACCTACAATACCAAGAATCTTACCATTAGCCGAGTACTCTATATTCCTGTTACTCCTTCCAAAGTGAGTCACCTCACACTTTTCCACATTAAACTCCTCTCAGCCCAGCTCTATAGCTTATTTATGTCCCTCTGTAACCTGCATCATCCTTCTGCAATGTCCACAACTCCACCGACTTTAGTGTCATCTGCAAACTTACTAACCCATCCTTCTATGCCCTCCTCCAGGGCATTTATAAAATGACAAGCAGCAGTGGCCCCAAAATAGATCCTTCACGGTACCCCACTAGTAACTGAACTCCAGGATGAACATTTCCCCTCAACCACCACCCTCTGTCTTCTTCTTACAACGAGCCAATTTCTGATCCAAACCACTAAATCACCCTCAATCCCACGAGTCCATATTTTCTACAATAGCTACCGTGGAAAACCTTATTAAACGCTTTACTGAAATCCATATACACCACATCAACTACTTTACCCTCATCCACCTGTTTGGTCACCTTCTCAAAGAACTCAATGAGGTTTGTGAGGCATGACCTACCCGTTACAAAACCATGCTGACTACCCCTAATCAACTTATTCCTTTCTCGATGATTATAAATCCTATCTCTTATAATCCTTTCCAAAACTTTGCCCATAATAGAAGTAAGGCTCACTAGTCTATAATTATCAGGGTCATCTCTACTCTCCTTCTTGAACAAGGGGACAACGTTTGCTATCCTCTGGTTTTCTGGCACGATTCCTGTAGACAATGACAAAATAAAGATCAAATCCAAAGGCTCTGCAATCTCCTTCCTAGCTTCCCAGAGTATCCTAGGATAAATCCCATCCATACCAGGGGACTTACTTATTTTCACACTTTCCAGAATTGCTAACACTTCGTCCTTATGAACTTCAATCCCATCTAGTCTAATAGCCCTGTATCTTAGTATTCTCCTCAATAACATTGTCTTTTCATAAAGCGTGTCACAGGCTCAGCCTATCAATCCAAGTCAACCCCCCAAATATTCACTTTCTTTATGTCTTTGCAGTCATTTTCAACCCCACCAAGTTTGAGCTTCCACACGTTCCCACCCAACTCTATTATTTAAGTTTTTGTCTCCCCACTTTGTTCCCTTAACCCCAGGCGTACAGCTTAGTTATGTTCATCATCATGATACATTGACCCCAGTTGAGGCCAAGATGCTGGTGACTGTCAATGACAACAATTCCCCCACCTCCGCACAATAACACATGCTCTACAATACTCTATCATGTCCCACACTTGTATGTTTAATTGCTCCCTTTATGAATATTGTCCTCTCTGCATCCCACATGCAGCAGCCAATCCCCACAACTGACTTCTCCAGTGTCGTCACCAAAGCACAGGCCTCTGATAACACACCTTGACTTTCCGTGAACAGACCTCCAGGAATAATGGTGGCCCATCCTCCTGACCAACTCGAAAGAACAGGTCCAACTTATGAGTGACCAGATCCTTGACTCAACACTGTACAGTTCCCCAACTTTCTTACCACTACTGGTTGCACTTGACCTGCAGGCTGACCATGGCCTATTCCCACGACTGCAACCACATGAAATCCCATACCTTGACCATCCCAAATAATCAACTAACCATGTCCAAGTCCTTGGATTGAGATTAGGCAATGCCCCTGAACTGATGGTGGTGACACCCCTTTGAGTCCCTTTGATTTGACCTAAGACAAATCCCCTCAGTCTTTGGTTGAAGCTCATTCAGTGTGCTTGCTGTCTAAACTGTTAGCACACGATGTTTGTGTGACATTATTATAGAATAATGCCATACAGCAACATGTCCACCCCTTGACTGTTCACTGCTGCCTACAGTGACAGGCTGCCTGCTTTTGTGTCTCTACTAACAGACAAGGCAATACAGACATACATTGAGCTTGTAAGATGGTATTGCTGAAAAAGGCAAGGCACGCACTGATATTGTGAACATCCAAGTAGGTACAAAGTGACTGCTAAGAGAGTAAATGAAGAGCCTTAGATGCATCCTGTAATGGTACAAGAGATGGGTACCTCAGTAAACAAAGTGGCTTGGTAGCAACATTACAATGGAAGTTGTCAGTGAGCTCCAAGGTGCAATATTAAAGTGAGGAAGACTATTTTAAGTGAGGTGGAAATGTACCATGATGATGTGGTGAGGCTGGTGCACATCAAATGCCAACCTCTATCTGCAGAGGGGTCACCATCGAGCATGTCCAGAGCTGCAGGGCAGTGCTAGCCAAGGCAGAGGTCTGTAAGAGCAAAGAGCGAGCTGGAACCATCAGGGCACCAGATATAATACAACAACTTATAGATAAATGAGGTGGGAATAGGCAATAATGAGATATTAATGCAAAGAGGCCCCTTGCCACTCAGTAGCAGGACTCGCAACTCACTATTGAAACTTTGAATTAAAAATTGGACATTTTTTTTAAACATTGAGTATGTCATTTTTCCAATCTCATCACTGTTCATGTTAATCAGGGGCTAGGCAGTTTCTTCCAGTTGAGGAAGCAATCGCAAAGAACCGTCAAATTGAAATGTCACAAAGTGAGGAGAAAGCGAAAGAGAAAAGATCTTTTGCAGCATGTTGTTGAAGCATGGAATGTTTTGTAAAGGAAATTCATAGAGGCGTAGATTATTGTGACTGTTTTCGAAAAACAATAAAAAAATCCAAGCGAAACAAAGCAAGAAACTATGGACAGAAACTACTGAATTGTAGTTCCAGTGTACAGAAGGCTGAGGGTAGTGAGGCCAGGAATAGGTTAACAAGGTCGCAAGTTGGCACCGGCAATCAGGATGTTGGTTTGAAATGTGTGTACTTCAGTGCCAGGAGCATCCAGAATAAGATGGACGAACTCGCAGCATGGATTGGTACCTGGGAATTCGATGTTGTGGCCAGTTCAGAGACATAAACCGACCGACTCCCACAGCTACCTAGATTATACCTCCTCCCACCCTACCCCCTGTAAAAACACCATCCCATATTCCCAATTCCTTTGCCTCTGCCGCATCTGCTCCCAGGAGGACCAATTCCAATACCGAACAACCCAGATGGCCTCCTTCTTCAAAGACCGCAATTTCCCCTCAGAAGTGGTTGACGATGCTCTCCACCGCATCTCCTCCACTTTCCGCTCCTCCACCCTTGAACACCGCCCCTCCAATCGCTACCAGGACAGAACCCCACTGGTCCTCACCTACCACCCCACCAACCTCCAGATACATCGTATCATCCTTCGTCATTTCCACCACCTCCAAACAGACCCCACCACCAGGGATATATTTCCCTCCCCACCCCTATCAGTGTTCCGGAAAGACCACTCCCTCCGCGACTCCCTC
>NC_057716.1:53561187-53582902 GCF_004010195.1 Chiloscyllium plagiosum | reverse complement strand
CTTCTTGACCTGCAATCTTCTTCCCGACCTCTCCGCCCCCACCCCCCCTCCGGCCTATCATTCTCACCTTAACCTCCTTCCACCTATCGCACTCCCAACGCCCCTCCCCCAAGTCCCTCCTCCCTACCTTTTATCTTAGCCTGCTTGGCACACTTTCCTCATTCCTGAAGAAGGGCTTATGCCCGAAATGTCGTTTCTCCTGCTCCTTTGATGCTGCCTGACCTGCTGCGCTTTTCCAGCAACACATTTTTCAGCTCTGATCTCCAGTATCTGCAGTCCTCACTTTCTCCCAGTTCAGAGACATGGATAGAGGAGGGACAGGAATAATTGTTGGAGATTCCGGGATTTAGATGTTTCAGCAAGAACAGAGATGATGGTAAAAGAGGGGGTTGTGGCATTGTTAATCAAGGACCATATTACAGCAGCTGAGAGAACATTGGAGGACTCATCCACTGAGGTAGTTTGGGCTGAGGTTAGAAACAGGAAAGGAGAGGTCACCCTGCCGGGAGTTTTCTATAGACCTCAGAATTGTTTCAGTGATGTAGAGGAAAGAATAGCAAAAATGATTCTCAATAGGAGCAAGAGTAACACGGTAGTTGTTATGGGGTCTATAACTTCCCCAATATTGACTGGGAATACTACAGTTCAAGTAGTTTAGATGGGTCAGTTTTTGTTCAATGTGTGCAGGAGGGTTTCCTGACACAGTATGTAGTCAGGCCAACAAGAGGAGATGCCATATTGGATTTGTTACTGGGAATGAACCCGACCAGGTGTTAGATTTGGAGGTAGGTGAGATAGTGACCACAATTCAGTTATGTTTACAATAGCAATGGGCAGGGATAGGTATATACCGCAGGGAAAGAGGTTTAACTGGGGGAAAGCAATTATGATACAATTAGGCAAGATTTAGGATACGTTAGGATGGGGAAGGAAACTGCAGGGATGAACACACTTACTCAAGGAACAGCTACTGCAGGTGCTTGTTAAGTAACTATCTATCAGCAGGGAGGTAGTTGTCGAGAGAGGGAGCCATGGTTTACTAAAGAAGTTAAAGCTCTTGTCAAGAGGAAGAAGAGGCTTATGTGAGGATGAGGCGTGAAGGCTCAGTTAAGGGGCTTGAGAGTTATGAGTTAGCCAGAAAAGATCTATAGAGAGGGCTAAGAAGGGCCAGGAGGGGACATGAGCAGTTGTTGGTGGATAGGATCAAGGAAAACCCTAAAGCCTCTATAGGTATATCAGGAATAAAAGGATGACTAGAAGAAGATTAGAGCCAATTGAAGATAGTAGTGGAAAGCTGTGCGTGGAATCTGAGGACATGGGGGAGCGCTTAATGAATACTTTTTGTCAGTATTCACATTGGAAAAGGGCAATGTTATTGAGAATATGGAGATACAGGCTACTAGATTAGATGGGATTGAGGTTGACAAAGAGGAGGTTTTAACAATTTTGAAACATCTGAAAATAGATAAGACCCCTGGACTGGATGGGATTTATCCTCAGATTCTCTGGGAAATCTGGGAGGTGATTGCAGAGCTTTTGGCTTTGATCTTTATGTCATCATTGTCGACAGGAGTAATGCCAGAAAACTGGAGGATAGCAAATGTTGTCCCCTTGTTCAAGAAGGGGAATTGGAACAACCCTGGTAATTATAGGCCAGTTGTGGGTAAGGTATGGAAAATGTTACAAGAGATAGATTTATAATCATCTGGAAAGGAATAATTTGATTAGGGATAGTCAACACAGTTTTGTGAAGGGTAGGTCATGCCTTACTAACGTTATTGAGTTCTTCGAGAAGGTGACAAAACAAGTGGATAAAGGAAAAGCGATTGATGTAGTATATATGGACTTCAGTAAAATGTTTGATAAGGTTCCACATGGTAGATTATGCACAAATTACAGAGTTTCAGGATTGAAGGTGATTTAGTGGATTGGATCAGAAATTAGCTCATTGTAAGAAGACAGAGGGTGGTGGTTGAGGGGAAATGTTCATCCTGGAGTTCAATTACTAGTGGGGTACTACAAGGATCTGTTTAGGGGCCTCTGCTGTTTGTCATTTTTATAAATGCCCTGGGTGAGAGTGTAGAAGGATGGGTTATTAAATTTGCAGATGACACTAAAGTAGGCAAAGTTGTGGATAGTGCCGAAGGATGTTGTGTGTTAAAGAGGGACATAAATAAGATGCAGAGCTGGGCTGAGAAGTGGCAAATGGAGTTTAATGAGGAAAAGTGTGAGGTAATTCACTTCAGAAGAAGTAACAGGAATACAGAGTACTGGGCTAATGGTAAAACTTTTGGCAGTGTAGATGAACAGAGAGATATCGGTGTCTTGGTGCATAAATCCTGAAAGTTGCCTCCCAGGTTGATGGGGTTGTTAAGAAGGCATATGGTGTGTTGGCATTTATTGGTAGCGGGATGGAGTTTAGGAGCCACAAGGTTATGCTTCAGCTGTTCAAGACACTGGTAAGGCCGCATCTGGAGTATTGAGGTTCTGGTCACTGCATTAAAGGAAGGATGTGGAAGCTTTGGAAAGTGTTCAGAGGAGATTTACTAGGATATTGCCTGGTATGGAAGGAGGTCTTATGAGTAAGGGCTGAGGGAACTGACGCTGTTTTCGTTGGAGAGAAGAAGGTTGAGAGGTGCCTTAATTAAGACGTATAAGATAATCAGAAGGTTAGATAGGGTGGACAGTGAGAGCCTTTTTCTTCAGATGGTAAAGACTAACATGAGGGTACATAGCTTTAAATTGAAGGGTGATAGATTTAGGATAGATATTAGAGGTAGTTTCTTTACTCAGAGAGTAGTAGGGGTGTGGAACGGCCTGCCTGCAATGGCAGTAGACTCGTTGAAATTAAGTGCATTTAAGTGGGCATTAGACATACATATGGATAATAATGGAATGGTGTAGGTTCGATGGGCATCAGATTATTTTCACAAGTTGGCACAACATCAAAGGCCGAAGGAGGTCTTATGAGGAAGTGCTGAGGGAACTGGGCTGTAACGTTCTATATTCTAATTGTTTTGGTCTGTGCTGTGACATTCCTACATTTTTTTCTTGTTTGTATCCCAGTTTATGATTCTGGCATATTCATATTTTGTCAAAGACTACCCTAGCATAGAGTTCACTCTATCAGTAGTCTAATGTTCACGCATTTTCTAATAAAATAAAATAAAGAACTGTGGATGCTGAAGTTCTGAGACAAAAATAGAAATAGCTATAGAAAGTCAGCAGGCCTGGCAATATCTGTGGAGAGAATGCAGAGTTAACAATTGGAGTCTAGTCAACCTTCTTCACAACTAGAAACTTTGAATACATAGGAGCCTCAATCTTTACACAATGGTAACACTCACATCGCTGCATCAGAAAGTCACAAGTTCAAGCTTCACTTCAGAAACTGCAGTAAGTAACCCAGGCTCATACTTCAATGCTGTATTGAAGGAGTGCTGCACTGTTCGATATGACAGCTTTCAAATAAGATATTGAAAAAATCAAAGTCCTGGTTTCTCTCTTCTTTGAAATTAAACTATTCCACGGTAAGATATGAAGAACAGCATGGCTTTACTGTTCTAAGCAATAGTTATCATTCAAACAATATCACTAAAAAATGATCTTATGACTATTTGTGGGTTGGATTGCATCACTCCAGAGCATATTGTTAAGAACTTGCAGGAATTCATTGTTAATTAGGATTTTATTACCTAAAACATTGCACATTACACAACTGGATTAATATTTGTACTAGGTTGAGCGGCTCTTTAACTGTTAAGAGAAGTAGTAAATGGTCATTATAACAGATGCATAACATCTAAACTTTTGTTTGCTGCTAGCAGAAATAACCTACAGAAATCAAACTTCTGAAAACTGCATATTACTACAATTTGCATAACACTATTAACAGCCATTTCCCCTTATATTTCTTGGAAGTTCATGCATTTCAACTCTTATAATTGTCATTGAAACATTTAAAAATGATCAATGATATATTTTATAATAGGTAGACAATTTTCTTAATCACATATTCCTAAAAGATTCAGCAATTTTAATAAAAATGTTCTTTAATATAATTGCAATTAGCTTCCAACTCTCCTTTCTATTTTAATTGAACAGTTTGGACGGTGATTTGTTGTCCCAAAATTCAGTTCCTAACCTGTCCTTATAACCACAATATCCTGTTCAGTCACATTTACACATTCAAAACATCACTCAAGGTAGGAGGGACTAATTCCACACTGCATTATATATGGTGTAAGGTATGCCAAATAAAACAGTATTAGTCAAAACATGAGGTGAATACTTCAACATCTGACTCATACATAGCTATGTGTGGCTAAGCCTGACTAAACATTAAATCACATGTGGGAACATTATTTCCTGTCTATTGGAGAAAATTTAGTCATCATGGTCATTGCCATTCACTAATGACTACAGTTATTGCATAAGAACAATAAATAGATGGATTATTATTACAACATTGTAACACAATGCAGCACGGTAAAATTACATTCCCTTTGGCACATATTCTAAAGCAGATGCCCAAAGCATTAGATAAGAAAACTAGAGTGGCAAATTGCAAATTTAACCATTTGGCTGGAATCAAAGAGAATCAAGATATGAAAATACATTCCAAACTGTTAGAGAATATTCCCAGAAAACTTTACTTAAAGAAGTAAATCACCACTCCTCTCTCCAATTTGCACATTAAACTGCACATTGAGTACAGTTCTGGTCACCACATTACCAGAAGGATGTGGGTACTTTGGACAGGGTACATAAAAGGTTTACCAGGATGTTGCCTGGTACAAAGGAGTTTAGCGATGAAGAAAGGTTGGATAGACTGGGTTTGGTTTCACTGGAACGCAGGAAGTTGAGGAATTTGAAGGGCTGAAGGGCCTGTTCCTGTGCTGTATTGTTCTTTGTTCTTTGTTTAAACAGGAACAGAGAGCGATAGGTGGATGTAAAAGATCTTGTGCTTGAAAAAAGAACAGATGAGTTCTCCAAATGTTGAAGCCAGCATTCAAACTTCAACCAATTCTAACAAAAAAGATTAATTGGTCATTTATTTCAAACTAGTTTGTTTTTGTGGGATTTTTCTGTACACAAATTACCTACTGCACTTGTCTACAAAACAACCATGACTACACGCAAAAATAACTCATTGGCTGTGAAGGAATTTAGGATATCCTGAGGAAGTTGACAATGTTATATAAATAAACGTTTTTTTTAAGATGGTTCTTCACATTTTTCATTACCATGGTTATGAGCTCAAGCTAGTTGAGCAGCAAAGCTCAATGAAACTCTGTGATAATAACGTTGAAAAAGTTGAATAGCTGTCACCTATCGGAAATAAAGATCTTTTCCATTATCCTAACCGCTAACTGGATATTTAAAAGACACAAAGAAAACCCTCTGTTGTAAGAAATAGGGAATAAGTATGAATGCTTTGCAAATTACATATATACATATATAAATATTTCAAGCCATTTTACAGGTTTATAGATAACATGATGTACCTCATAAATATTTCATAAGGCATCTCTCTGTATTGCACACTATCACCAATTTTATTCATCTTAAGATCTAAATAAATGGCAGAATAACCTCCATGTTATATAAGTAAACATTATCTTTCAACTCTATAATTGAAAATAATTGTAGTGTAGAAACTTTAATTTCTGTTATTTGCTAATTGCAAGATACAGTTTTGTTTTCCCAATGAGAATATTTTCTGATCTGTATTCCAAGATTGCATAATATCCCCATTTAACTTGTATGCAGTCCTAACTGTGTCAATCTTACATTTATTTTCGGTTGCCTGCAATGTTTTTTCTACAATTAATTTTCCTTGCTGCATTTTTAATTTCTGTTTTCCCTCTCTATGTTATCCATCCCCTTGGTGCTGACATTAACAGGGGCAGGTTAATTAGGCAGGAGGTTGGAAATGCACAGCTTACATCTGTTGTCCTTAGAAACATAAGAGCAGAAGTAGATCATATAGCCTTCAAGTCTATTCCACCAATGAATGATATCATGGCTGATCAGTGGCCTGACTCCATATACTGGCCATTACTCTATACCCATTACTACTTCAGGTTAACAAAATGCAAAATCCAGCATCAACTGCAATTCTCAGAAGAGCGTTCCAAATTTATACCACCCTTTGTGTCTAGATGTGTTTCCTGAAGTGCCTGGCTTTGACATTAAGCTCATGTTAACTAATCCAAGAGTCCACAGGAAGTGAACATAATTTCTTTCTCTCATTCTTATCAGTTTCCATAGTATCTTAAACATTTTCATCAAAACAATCCCTAACATTACAAGTTCCAAGGTATTCAATGACAGACTAAGTCATTTTTCAAATTTAACACCATGAATCTTAACTATCCATCTGGTAGATCTGAACTGTACTCTTTCCAATGCAGTATTACTTCCTCTGGTGTGGTGCCCAGAATTGTTCACAATACTCTAGGTGAGGTCAAATCAAGGCTTTGACTCTAACCGCTTGTTTTCAAGTTGTCCAGATTTAATGGCTGTCATTCCATTAGGTTTTTTGGGTATTTTATGTACTTGTTCATGATATTTTAATGATTGATGTACCTTGACTCTCAGAATTTTTTGGACTTCCACTGTTTCCAGTTCCTCACCATTTAGAAAATCATCTGTTCTATTTTAGATTTAAAGTAAAATATTTCACACTATCCAAAATTCACTTTGAACAGTTTTGACCATTTGTTAATTTATCAATCCTCCCTGCCTCTGTACCTTGCTTCATGCATTTAAGATGCTGCTTGAAACCTGGGGGCAGAATATTATATGAGCCTGAGTGAAATGGGCTACGGTGAGATATGTGGCAGAATTGCATGAGAAATCTAGTGAGATCTGTCTTGTTGAGATAACAACTCAATGCATCTTCTGACTAAGTTAAAAATCACACAACACCAGCTTATAATCTAACAGGTTTATTTGGAATTATTAGCTTGCAGAGCACTGCTCCTTCATCAGGTAACTAGTGGGACAGCGCTGTTACCTGATGAAGGAGCAGTGCTCTGAAAGTTAATACTTCCAAATAAACCTGTTGGACTATAACTTGGTGTTGTATGATTTTAACTGTGTCCACCCCAGTCCAATACCAGCACCTCAACATCTTCTGACTAAGTTCTAGGCATTAAGGTGAGATTCTCACAATGGGAGCAGTGATTTGCTGATTGAGGGTGTTTATTTATTGTTAGCAGTCTCTTTAACTGTACGTTGCACCTCACTAACATGTGTTTTTCTATCCGACCACCAACTGGGGTGACCTTATGGAAGTTTATAAAATCATGAAGGGCATGGATAGCGTAATTAGACAAGATCTTTTCCAAGGGATTGGGGACGGCATAGGTTTAGCATGAGAGGGGAAAGACTTAAAAGGGATCTAAGGGACAACTCATTCAGGCAGAGAGTGGTGTGTGTATGGTATGAGCTGCCAGAGGAAGTGGTGGAGGCTGGTACAATTACAACATTTAAAAAGCATCTGATTGGTTATATGAATAGGAATTGTTTAGAGGGGTATGAGCCAAATGCTGACAAATAGGACTAGATTTATTTAGGATATCTGGTCGTTATGGACAACTTGGACTGAAGAGTCTGTTTCTGTGCTGTACATCTCTCTGACTCTGTGACTCCAACTGTGAAAAGAACTGGGTGTTGAGAATTCTTGACATGGAGGTCAGAGCAGATACTTGACAACTTCAGCTCACCAGTTGCTTCACCTGCCATCCAACATGTGCCAACTTCATGGCACATCTCTGATTCATTTACTGTATCTTTCTCCATTTCAAAGTTGCACCTCAGTATAGCCAACGGCATCTATTATTGTAATGCTGCAACAAGGACACTTTACGCTCAGAGTCCCACACCCAGCTCATGGAGTGAACCAGGTTGTGTCTCTGGTCTGTTCATTTACTCTCTTAGCACTCACTCACTTTGAAGCAACTGGATGTCCTTAGCATCCCTGATGTGTTTTGCCTTACCTTTTTGTGCCTTGCCCATTGAGAGACCAAGCACACAGTAATGATGCACTGCCATGTCATTTAGCACTCACACAAAGACATGAAGCTTGTCAATGGTTGTCAGCAGTCCTCAGTCAAGTCAAGGGATATAGCCATTGGTTCAGGGGTCCTGTCACAGTAAGGCAAGGGAAACCTCCAGTACCAGAGTGGGGGTTAGGACATGGTCAGTCAGTCATTCAGCATGGTCAGAGTCAAGATACTCTCCACATGAGGGTCAGGAGCTGAATGTCAGACAGCCCACCACTTGTCTTGACTTTTTCTGAAATGAGAAAAGGGAAGATATTAGGTGTGGTGAAAGTAGGTGGCACTATTACGTTTGGTAGAGGTGGGGAGTGGTGGTGTTCGGTTTGGGGAGCTACAGTGAGTGAGGAATGATGTTGCAGAAGATAATGGGAAGAGGAGAGCATGAACCTTGTTGGGAGCTGAGTGCAGTAGGCAAAGCAGCAAAGTGAGGGGTTTCGGAATGAAGGTAGTGGTGCTTGCGTTTGCAGTTTTCTTTTATTTGTTCACACATTGAGAGTGTCACTGGCTAAGCCAATTTATTGCCTATCCCTAATCACCCAGAGGGCAGTTAAAAGTCAACCATATTGCTGTGAATCTTTAGTCACAGGAGGCTAGGCGATATAAGGTCTGCAGATTTCCTTCCTTAAGGGCACTGGTGAACCAGATGGATTTTTACGATAATTGACAATGTCACTATTGAGCTAGCTTTTCACTCCAAATTTCTATTAGACTCAATTTTTTTGTGGGAGTTGAACACATGCCCCTGGAACATGAACCAGCTGTTCTGTATTGCTAGTTCAGAGACATAACCATTGCACCACCACCTTGCTGACCTTCTTCCTATTTTGCCTCCCAACAGGATGGCATAGTGGCTCAGTGGTTAGCATTGCTGCCTCGCAGCACCGGAGACCCAGGTTTGATTCCAACCTCAGGTAACTGTCTGCATGGAGTTTACACATTCTTCCCATTTTTGCGTGGGATTCCTCCAGATGTTCCGATTTCCTTCCATTGTCCAAAGATGTGCAGATTAGATGGATTGGCCACGTTAAATTGCCCACTGCATCTAGTTTGGGTGGATTGGACATGGACATGGGACATGCAGCGTTATGGGGATAGGGTGGGGGGGGGGGGGGTTGTGTTGGGTCTAGGTTGACTGCTGTTTGAAGAGTTGGTGTGGACTTGTAGGGTCGAATAGCCTGCTTCCATACTGTAGGGATTCTATAATTTTTATGCATTCCTCCATCCCTCCAGAGTGGCAAACTTGGACCAGACTGGCATGGTCTGGTGTCATGGCCTCCACTGCTGGTCTTGGCGAGAGAGAAGGTCCCACCTCTACATCACACTGTCCAGGAAAGACCTGTAGGCCCCTGCTTACAAACCTGGTCATCAACCTTCCCTCGGCTGCCTTGACTGTGTACAAAATGGTCTTTTTGTAGTGTGTCAGAAGAATTACGGATATAAGTGGAAAAGGACTAAACAAGGGATTGTCTTCAATATTGTCTGTAGCAGAACCCTGAATGACACCCTGCAAATTCAGAACTTCTGCACTCACCTGCACACAAGTAACATCCTGAAGTAGTGATCAGTTTTATGGGTTTAATGACAGAGAATTGGGCATCAACACTCCCGATGCCACCAACTCCCTGCCCACAGCCTTGCAAACTCTGCTCTGCCACCCCCACTTCAAGGGTCTGAAAAAGGGTCACAAGAACCAAATTGTTAACTCCACAGATGCTGCCAGACCTGCTGAGCTTTTCCAGCAATTTCTGTATTTGTTTCTGAGATCCAGAATCTACAGTTCTTTGGAGTTTGTATTTGCTCACTTTAGGTTCGCCTTTCAAGTCTTTTGCTGGTTGTTTACCAAGTGCTTGTATCACCTGTATTCTATTTTGTTGCCCTTGAGATCCAAGTACCCAATCATTTTAAACAGATTATTTGTAATTTGTGTTTTGGCATCTCAGTATATTTTTAGAAACCTGCAATCTCTAGCCCTGTGATCAGAACACATAGAACAGATGAAGTACCACAAAGCAACTTAAATGTGAACAGATAACAAACCCAACAGGAGTTATTGCATGTTAGAGGAAAATACAATGTTTCAACCGATGTCAGTAATCCCAGTTGAGTGATTATTGTGATGCAACAATACAGAAAGGATGAGATATAATTAAACTGGATATAGCTCGCATTTGGAAATGTAATAAGGCATGTCTGCTTTCTAAAATTTGAAACTTTTGTTTGTGGTCTTCAGTTAGTCTTTTGGAATATTTATTAACTTGTTTATCGATAAGAACCAATCTTCCATGGCACTACCAACGACACATTAACGGTTGTGAGTCTACAGTGATGGAGGGTTTTTTTAAGTTTTGAAGTATAGGTGAATTTGAATGGGATTTGAAGAGAACACAGTGCTGTGAGGTGGGAGTGCATAGGAGAGTATAGACTTTGGAGGAGTTAAAGGGAATGAGAGTGGGAGAATTGAAAAGATTAGGGATTTTATGTCTTTGGGCTTCCAGAAGTTCAAAACAAATCGCAGCTTTTAGTCACAAACGCATTCTTTGAATGTATTTCTTGCATTTCACAATGCGTTATGGAATGACACATTGTTGCTTTGGTACACTGACAGTCGTTGTTTGTCAGTGGAGCTCAGGATGAATACGTATATCTACACATTACAATATAGTTCTTAAATCATATTGGAATAATATAGCAATATAACTGGAATATTCTCAAATTATCTAACTGGCTCTCTTTAACTATAACTAACTACCTATCCATTAATCCACTATGACTAAAATTTTGAGACAATACTTCATATTTTGGACATCCTGTCAAAAAGCAAATGAAAACAGCCATTTCATGCTAAGATTACTTGCAGGTTCTTTGCTATTGGTGAGGAGAATTTGCAGATTGATTTGGAGCCAGAAATTTGCAAGCACTCATCAATAGCAAATATAGAGTAACAAACCTCAGGCTTATACTTACTGACAGCAATTTAACTTTCTGCACAAAAATAGACTGGATTTCTTTAATTCAGCTCCACTCTTTAATTATTTTCATTAGTACATAAAGAGGTGCCCAGTATAGAAAAACAAAGTATTATCCAATTTAAAAAAAAAGGCACCTGCACATTGCAACCTAAGTGCAACTTGGAGGCCACTGTTTGGCAACTATATCAGCAGAAATGCATATTACAAATATAATGACCCGTTGTTGGAAAACAGCCAATTTACTGTAGCCATGGGACATCTACTTATTAAGATCCCTGTTAGAAACTTGAACTTTCTCTTAAAAGCTGGAAAGATGATATAACATGATTTCATATTTTGAGACCTTTGCAGTGGCAAGTAACCTCAGAGTGCCATTCTCTAATTGCACTGGCAGTTTATATTTCAAACTACCAATGCACTGTCCCCATCTACTTTTAACATCACTGAAAATCCTACTTCACATTTATACCTTATTTTGTTTCTGAACTGACTAAAGGGATTCTTAGTTCTTATGGGTTTACTTCCATTCTTTCCCTCTCCAAGCTTGGTAACTCTTAATCCCAAAACTATTTTTCATGGTGAGGAATTTCCCTGATGTTTCTTTCTCCAACTCAAGTTAGATGAATCTTCCAGCTTTATTTCCAATCCTCCCGAAATTGTTTTTTCAATCTGAACACGAGCTCTCGCTTGTTTCCCTGCATAGAAACCATAGAGATGTTTGCCTCGAACTGTTCTTCCTCTCTCCTGGATCCTGGCAGACTGGCCTGTCTGGAAGGTTCAGTGATATTTTAGGAAAGCTTGTAATCCTTTGCTTCAAAGGTTTCATAAACACTGTCTCATTCTCAAATCCCAACTCCATGGCAATATGAAACACATTGGCCTCAATGCTTCTTCCCCGCTGTTATTAGGCTTCTGAATGGACCTCTCAAAGTTCACATCTAATGTTGATCTTGTTTTTTGTACCCCTTCTTTGCAGCTGTAACTTTGACTTCCTTGCTCTGTTCAATCAGTTTATAATCTTTTTATGTTATGATCTGCCTGTACCGCACACAAAATGAAACCTTTCACTGTATTTAGGTACAGGGGATAATAATAAATCAAATCAAATCATATCCAAAAAACAAATGTGAATTAGCTATTATTTAGATTCCAACTCCATCGTGCTTTGGAAATAAGTGGACAGTTTAAAAAAAGCCCTTTCATAATCTCCAATATTCTCAGCATCATCCTTGGACTTTGGAAACTGGTAATCTAACCACTATCAACATAGACGCTACTGACTCCAAATGTGAACACCTTCTATATTCTTTCCAGCAAGGCAACCTAGCCTTTTCTTTAATCTTTAACAGATATCTCACTGAGGTCTTATGTCAAACAAACTACAGAACAGGTTGCGTGACCTCTTTCTTTTACCCAAAATGAATGACACAACTCCAAAATGTAACAATCCTATAAATCTTTCATTTGTAACATCACAGACAGAAGTTATGTGTTTTTTTACTACCTGTGTTCAATGTGTTTTGTACAGGAGGAGCATATGTTTTCATACGCTCAGAATGATTGTTCCTATTTTAAAAATTCCAGCAGCAGGATTTTTGTGAGTTCCTTTCTTTAAGAGAGAAGGTTATTTGTTGTTACCCATTTGCCCTGGAGGTTAACGACGCACTCCCTCAACTCACATACTATCATACACACAAGATTAGATATAGAGTAAAATAAATGTAATTACAATGCATAATTTTCTAAGCCTCTTCTGCCACAAGCATGTAGTTTCTTTCAGATGAGATGATGCTTTAATTGAAGCAAAGGTTTTGTAGAGGAGAGAGTTCTAAGTAAACTGTAAGGATTTATCAAATCAAATTTCCAGGAGATTGTATTCTCAGCTGAATGTGGAATCGGAACAGATTTGCAAGAGTCGTTCTCCATTTTTCAGTTTTCTTTTCATGATGTGGAGGTGTTGGACTGGGGTTGACAAAGTTAAAAATCACACATCACCAGGTTATAGTCCAACAGGTTTCTTCGACTATAACCTGGTTTTGTGTGATTTTTAACTTTATTTTTTCAGTTTCTGTAGTACTTTACTTGGTTTTCCCTCAAAAAAAAGTCAGTTGGGTTTTACAGATGTCAAAATCCAGACAGACTTACAAATGTTAGTTTTTTTCCATGTGAAAATGAAAATTATGGCAATGTACGAAAATTTTACACAAATTAACTCAGATGCATAAATTTAAGGGTTGCTTATTATCATGTTCACTTAGTTCTGTTATAGCGGATTTGATGACTTCCTGATGGATTCCTGTCTCAGCATAACAGCTTCTGCTATTATATTAAGAACAGGAAACAAGGTGACATTCTCATCATGTGACGTGTATCAGTTCAAAGTTCTTTTTTCAAAGTAAGATGGAATGTTATTGCACATCCTGCATTGTTGTTGCTGATTCCCTGTTATGCACCTTGATAAACTGGATAAAGAAATCATTGTACTACAATGAAAGGTCAATAGAATTTGTTAACATTCGTCTAACATACATTGAGCTTTAATGTTTCATTTGCCTATTTCTTTTTCACCAGAAAGATGAACCAAATGGAAGTCAATTGGTCCCTAGGTGATGAGTGATGGTTGAGTTTGTGGATGGCTGTGAATTTCCATGTTTAATTAGGTTCTTGCTTGAAATCCAAGATTGTATGGAGTTCAAAATGCCGAACACCACATGTTTGCAATGGGTAATTTAACAATATATTTATGTTCAAAACTTTAAAGTATGAACTTTCAGATAAGATGATATTTTAATTGAAGCAAAGTGTTTGTAAAGCAGAGGGTTCTCAGTAAACTGCAAGGATTATTTAAGAGCATAGTGACAAATTTATGACAAACACAAAACTTCAAAGTCTTGCATTTTGTGTACATTTATGGCAAGTATAGCTTTCTAGAAAACCTTCCTGTTACATTATTGCAAATGTTCAGATTGTGTATGTCTATAATGTTCAAAGTTAGCTCACTGACTCTCCCTTAATAAACACCGAAATTCTTAGGCTGGAAGATTACTAGCAAAAAAAGACTCTGGCATTTTTGATTATTTTTAAGAAAATTTTAAATCAATTCAGGTGTCCTGACAAATGTGTTCTTGAAAGACATACCTTCCTACCAACAGTTACGTATCTTTGTAGACCTGGAGTATGACACTGAAGTAACATCCCTCGCTCTGGGCTGGAAGCTGCGGGATCGGGTTCCACACCACAATATGTTGACGATGGAAGGTGCATTCATTACAAGGCCAATCGGGTCGATTAACAGCTTATTCATCCTTCCAATTCACCTAATGTTATACAGTAAGGGTGGGAGAGTTTCCTGGTCAGACATCTTTCAGAAGGCAATGACAAACCATTGTAGTACTTTATCAATAACTGCAGACCAATCCAAAGGAAGTCCATGGCCCAATCCCTGGAAACAAGGATGAGAGAAAGGACAGACAGACATGGAACATGAAGTTTGTATCAAAACAAATAGCAGGCGGTGGTTCTGAGTCCACTTCTCTGTGATTTTGACGAATGGACAACCTGCTGGTGTCACACAAAGCAATTAGATGCATTCCAATAAAATGAAACAAAGAACTGTGGATGCTGAAGTCTATGTTCTGAAGAAGGGTCACTGGACTCGAAACATTATCTCTGTTTTCTCACCAGTGTCTACAGGATGCATTCCACATTTGTTTCTTAAGACCTACCTGCAACTTGATCAGATTCAGGTTCACCTGGAGGATTCTCGCATATGCAGCATTCCAAAGTCAGCTGAATATGGGAACCAGCACAATAGAATGTTACAGTCTCAGATACAAAGACTATCTGATGGCCAATCTCAGAAAAATCAGGCCCAGGCAGATTTCCGTTGAGAAATTTCTGTCATCAAGCAATCTCAACATTTGAGGAGAAAAGAGTCAGATCTCTATGGGATAAGCCAGCATGCTGTGAAGCCAATGATTCCACCCATCCTTCCACCAGTGATGTGGATGAGATGCGTTGGAGGGCATCTTTAACCTGCGGGATTAAGCCAGCATGCTGTGAAGCCAATGATTCCACCCATCCTTCTACCAGTGACTCCAATGAAATTTTTGAAACAGAACCTGTAAATCGCGACTTAATTTAACATTACAAATGAGATGACTGTAACCTAGATGGTGAACAGTTGACATCCTTGCTTAACACTCATTTGTTGAAGCATCTGTTTTCCCAGTCCTTGCCCAACCTGTTGTAACATGCATCAATAACTAAATTATTCAAGGCGGAAAACATATATCCATGTTTTGCTACTAAATTTCATACGCTGCAACTGTACAAATATTTTATAATTAAATTCCTTTCCTCGCACTACATCTAAGTCGTGTGCACCAACTCACAACCACAGCATTGCTTCAAACCTAAGAGGTTAAATTGCGCAATTGAAATTTATTTTTAACCAAGCTCTTGTATTGCCACAGCCTTTCAGTAAATGGATTTCAGATGTTATTATAAAGGCATAGTTTTTTCTAAAGAATATTCGTTCAACTTCATCAAAAATATATCATATCTTCATATGATGTCCACATATCTAAAATATTTGTTGGATATACATATAACTGTGGTCTACAAAAATAATGTCAGCAAAATTTTCTAAATGACTGTGAAATTTAAAACTTTTGGCTTAAATTATGTCTCATGGAAAAAATGATCCAGTTGCTTTATTTTAAGCAGAGAATAATGCCCCGAGCTATAGCCAAATTTGAAGGAACAAAACTCCAGAAATCAAAAATGTAGGGCAAAACTCAAAGATCAAAAACAATCTTTAAACAAAAATTTTAAACTTGATGTCAGAATGAGCACCGGACAGGAAAATTCAACCACTTTTGAGCATGTGTGGAAAATATGTCACTGATTCACGCATTTATAATAGGTCTGAAATAGTAAAAAAGGGCAGTAAAGTAAATGTTTGAGGCCCTTGGAAAGCAGTCAACATCCACAGACCACTGGGACAAGGTGAACTGGCAGCAGCCTGCCTCGTGCAGGGCAGAAAACTTCTCTTAGACTGTAACTGACAAGTTTAATCACTGTTAAGAACTATTTAAATCTTAATGTATTTAGCATTTTGTAATTCTGGGAATGGAATACAACAGTAGGGAAATTTTGCTACTGCTATACACAGCCTTAGTGTGACCACATCTGAGGTATTGTGCATAGTTTTGGTCTCCAAATTTGAAAATAATTTAATTGCATTGGAATCAGTTCAGAGAAGGTTCAGTTCACTCATGATGAAGGACTTATCTTACACAAAAGGTTCACAGAATGAAAAGTCATCTTATGGAAACATAAAAGATCCTGAAGGAAGTTGGTTGAGTGAATACTGGGAAGTTGTTTCCTCTTGTGGGGGAGACTAGAACTAGGAGATACATTTAGGAATAAAATGGAGATGAAGAGAATTATTTTCTTTCAGAAGGTTGGTAGTCTGTGTAATTCTCTTTCCCAGAAAGGATTGGAGTCTGAATCATTAAATTTGGTCAAAGCTGATTTAGATGAGAGTCAAGGGTGAAAGGGGATAGACATGATAGTGGAGTTGAGACCATAGCCAGATCAACCATAAAATTGTCAAATGGCAATTAAAGGGCCAAATGGCTTACTTCTGCTAGTAAGTCTATTCTCCTATGTTCTTATTTTTCTGACAGCTTTAAATTAAATTATCTTTGTATCAGTCACTATATGCTGTCAATGATACAAATATTTCCTCATTTCCCCTCCACCCACCTTGTCTCAGTCCCAACCCTCGAACTCAGCACCACCTTCCTAACCTGCAATCTTCTTCCTGACCTCTCCGTCTCCACCCCCACTCCGGCCTACACCCTCACCTTAACCTCCTTCCACCTATCGCATTTCCAACGCCCCTCCCCTAAGTCCCTCCTCCCTACCTTTTATCTTAGCCTGCTTGGCACACTTTCTTCATTCCTGAAGAAAGGCTCATGCCCGAAACGTCGATTGTCCTGCTCCTTGGATGCTGCCTGACCTGCTGCGCTTTTCCAGCAACACATTTTCAGCAATGATACAAATATCTCAGCAAGAGGCCCAGCAATCACTTCTCTAGCTTCCCACAGAGTTCTCGGGTACACCTGATCAGGTCCTGGGGATTTATTCACTTTTAACCATTTCAAGACATCCTCCTCTGTAGTCTGGACATTTTGCAAGATGTCACCATCAATTTCCCTACAGTCTATATCTTCCATATCCTTTTCCATAGTAAATACTGATGCAAAATATTCATTTAGTATCTCCCCCATTTTCTGTGGCTCCACACAAACATATCAAAACTTTTAGATATTTTACATGTTAACATATGATGTAAGACAAAGGGGGAAAGGTTTGGTGGAACACCACAAATGATTACGACCTGGGAGGCTTACCTGGAAAATGCACTCAAAGATTTCAACATCTCGAGTATCAGGTTTTGTCAAATTTCCATGAAACCACTTACCTACAGGCAATATTTGGTTGTCTTATCACAGATTACTCATTGGCATGTGGATAAATTCAACTAGGTCTGACATCAAGTCTGCTTCCATGTAAATCCAGGGAATATATTAGATTACTTACAGTATGGAAACAGGCCCTTCGGCCCAACAAGTCCACACTGACCCGCCGAAGCGCAACCCACCCATTCCCCTACATTTACCCCTTTACCTAACACTATGGGCAATTTAGCATGGCCAATTCACCTGACCTGCACATCTTTGGACTGTGGGAGGAAACCCACACAGACACGGGGAGAATGTGCAAACTCCACACAGTCAGTCGCCTGAGTCGGGAACTGAACCCGGGTCTCTGGCGCTGTGAGGCAGCAGTGCTAATCACTGTGCCACCGTGCCACCCAGACAAACTGAGTAGGAGGGCTGACACAATAGTTAGTAACCTGCAGTATCATTGTCAAGCCAAAAGAAATATCTCTGCTCTGTCTCATTCCACAGAAAGAAATCATAAAGAAATTAATTTACTGTTTTTTGGAAAACCCTCAATAATCCCTGAGATGAACCTTGGTTTTGTTGGAGTAGATTCTGAAAAATTGAGAAGAACATACATAATTCAATTGATCGTGAAGTCTGCACAAGGTTCGATAACAGGCATTCAGAGAGTTATTCACACATCAAAGGTCCTGGCTATCTCACACCTGGCTGCTAAATTCCACTCTGCACTGAGGAATATTTAAAACTTGGTCCTGCCCTGTTTTAAGCCGGGTCTCTGTTATAGCCACAACATTGTATTTCTGCGTAGTAATCTGAACCAGTAACTCATCAATATATTTACCATACTCTGTGCATGCCTATAAATGCCAGTAATCCTGATTAGGATTTTATTACTTCCCCATTTACTCCAACCCTCTTGTTAGTTAGTTATTCTTTATCCTGGTGCTATCCATCTCCTGCATTATTCTGCACATCTTGGTATCGCTCTCTGATATTACTTTGAGATCCACATCCTGCCAAATTAGATTAAATCCTCTCCAAAAGCATCAGCAAGTATCTTGCTAGAAACTGAGACAGGTGCGATCTGTCCAGCCTATGTAAATCCCATCTTTCTCACAAATATCTCAAGAATCTAAAACCCTCTATCTTGCACCATCTTTCCAGCTATGTAATGTGATATAAATGGTAGAAACCTGGGTTTCTGATTTTTGAGTTAGTAACCTGTGAGTTTTTGTTGACATTGTGTTTTCTTTAAAACAGTTTTAATGGTTTCTTTTTGTACACTGATAGAGTTTTACAACCAAACAAGATAAACAAACTTCAGTTTAGAAGGTCATAAGAGGATTTCTTTTAAGCATAAGGGAAACACCGATCTTTTAGAGAGAGAGGTTTCTTTTATTTTCTCTTTGAGTTTGGAGCAGTCATGTGAAGTCTACATATAGGATGGCTGTGTAAATAAATATTCCTGAGAATGGAGGGATATATCATGAATTAGGTTATGTTAGAGTGAAAAGTTAGTGTTAACCCAAGACCAGACGTGTTCACATAATCCATTGAAGAGGTTACTTAAAGCTGAATCCATTTTAGCAGGATTATAATAGCTCAAGTAAGAATCTATCTGCAGTTTGAATTTAAAGGTTGAATTCACAAGTGAATTGAACTTACTGAGTGATAGTAGATACAAGGTCTCTGATGTAAGTATTAAACAAGTGGCGTTTGTGGTACTTTACCAGTGGGGTGTTTTGGGTATTATGCAGAAGTTACAGTCATAGAGTCATAGAGATGTACAGCATGGAAACAGACCCTTCGGTCCAACCTGTCCATGCCGACCAGATATCCCAACCCAATCTAGTCCCACCTGCCAGCACCCGATCCATATCCCTCCAAACCCTTCCTATTCATATACCCATCCAAATGCCTCTTAAATGTTGCAATCATACCAGCCTCCACTACTTCCTCTGGCAGCTCATTCCATACACGTACTACCCTCTGTGTGGAAAAGTTGCCCCTTAGGTCTCTTTTATATCTTTTCCCTCTGACTCTAAATCTATGCCCTCTAGTTCTGGACTCCCTGATCCCAGGGAAAAGACTTTGCCTATTTACCCTATCTATGCCCTTCATAATTTTGTAAACCTCTATAAGGTCACCCCTCAGCCTCCAACGCAGGGATGTTTGGACTTGTAAACCAAGGTCTCTTTGTCCTCCAAACTCCTTTGGGCCCTACCAATGTGAATATCCTTCTCTTACGAGACCTCCCAAAATGCTCACCTTGCACTTATCAGGATTAAATTCCATTTACCGTTCCTCTGCCTAATTTACCAACAGGTCAATACCTGACTGTAGCCTGTTTCAAACAAACATTTCCTTCATACTGACCAAATGGCCCTCAATAGCAGGGTTGGGGAGAGAGGTATGTACATACATCTTTCTAGTCATGAACAAACCAATTTAGGGGCTGACGGTGGTGAGTGGAGAGAAGGACATTATCACAGCTACAGTCCCAAGTACTGACACCATCTCTGCATGCACAGATGCATCCTGGCTTGGAGATCCTGTAGCAGCTCTGAAATGTTGTGGACCATAACATACGCATGGGCTCCCGCTCATCTGCGCCAGCAATCTTTCGTGTATCACATCTACAGCTCTGCCCTCATCAATCTTCTTTGTTACTTCCTCAAAAAACTCAATCAAGTTTGTGAGACATGATTTCCCACGCACAAAGCCATGTTGACTATCCCTAATTAGTCCTTGCCTTTCCAAATACATGTATATCCTGTCCCTCAGGATTCCCTCCAACAACGTGTCCATCATCGACATCAGGCTCACTGGTCTATAATTCCCTGGCTTGTCCTTACTACCCTACTTAAACAGTGGAACCACGTTAGCCAACTTCCAGTCTTCCAGCACCTCACCTATGACTATGGATGATACAAATATCTCAGCAAGAGGCCCAGCAATCACTTCTCTAGATTCCCACAGTGTTCCCATAGTACACCTGATCAGGTCCTGGGGATTTATCTACCTTTACTCTTTTCAAGACATCTAGCACTTCCTCCTCTGGAATATTTTTACAAGATGTCACCATCTATTTCCCTACAGTCTATATTTTCCATATCATTTCCATAGTAAATACTGATGCAAAATTGTTTGTTTCTTTCCAATTTATAAAGGCGTATTATGTGATTAATGAGAGTAGATGATTGGTGCTTAATAATCTTTGAATTTGTAACTTTGATTTATCCTATCTTCATTTCTTTTGTTATTAAACTTCTGTTTTCGTAGTAAATCAGAATCTATGCTTATGTTTCAGTGAGAGACAACTTTGTTAACATCAAAGCAAATCAACTATGATCTATGAAGCCAGGTTTCTGTCTGGGATCTGACTTATCCAGTAATAACAACAGATGGGACTGTTTGTTTTATCTTCCTGTTAGTATAATCATTTGCCCATTGTACTGGAAATAATTTGGAAATGACTACTTTTGAGGTCCTCCTCCTCCCTCACCTCCATCCAAGGCCCTAAAGGAGCCTTCCACATCCATCAAAGTTTTACCTGCACATCCACTAATATCATCTATTGTATCCGTTGCTCCCGATGCGGTCTCCTCTACATTGGGGAGACTGGGCGCCTCCTAGCAGAGCGCTTTAGGGAACATCTCAGAGACACCCGCATCAATCAACCAAATCGCCCAGTGGCTCAACATTTCAACTCCCCCTCCCACTCTGCCGAGGATATGGAGGTGCTGGGCCTCCTCCACTGCCGCTCCCTCACCACCAGACGCCTGGAGGAAGAACGCCTCATCTTCCGCCTCGGAACACTTCAACCCCAGGGCAACAATGTGGATTTCAACAGTTTCCTCATTTCCCCTTCCCCCACCTCATCCTAGCTTCTAACCTCCAGAAACTCGATCCCCTGACCTGTCCGGACTTGTCCGACCTGCCCAGCTCCTTTTCCACCTATCCACTCCACCCTCTCCTCCCTGACCCATCACCTTCATCTCCTTCCCCACTGACCTATTGTACTCTATGCCACTCTCTCCCACCCCCACCCTCCTCTAGCTTATCTCTCCACGCTTCAGGCTCTCTGCCTTTATTCCTGATGAAGGGCTTTTGCCCGAAACGTCGATTTTGCCTGTCCCCGGATGCTGCCTGAATTGCTGTGCTATTCCAGCACCACTGATCCAGAATCTGCTTTCCA
>NC_057716.1:53540374-53557573 GCF_004010195.1 Chiloscyllium plagiosum | reverse complement strand
GTACTCTATGCCACTCTCTCCCCACCCCTACCCTCCTCTAGCTTATCTCTCCACGCTTCAGGCTCTCTGCCTTTATTCCTGATGAAGGGCTTTTGCCCGAAACGTCGATTTTGCCTGTCCTCGGATGCTGCCTGAATTGCTGTGCTCTTCCAGCACCACTAATCCAGAATCTGGTTTCCAGCATCTGCAGTCATTGTTTTTACCTACCTTTGAGGTCCTGCTTTGTAATTTCCTATATAGGACCCTGAATTCTGATTGCATTATGATATTCCCCCTTTCTGCTTATTTCGTTCATACCAAAGTGAACCATGAATGCTGGAGGTCCACTCTCCCCCTCTCTGGGTATTCCTCAGCTAGCTGTGGTATTTTTGACCCTGGCACCAAGAAGACCACATACTTTTCTGAATTCATTCCTGCCATTGTGAAAATACTGACCTATTCTCTTAAATGTTGAACAATCAAACACTATTGCTCTTTAAGTTTCTCAGGTAAGCCCCTCACCCCATACAGTTGAGTAACCCATGGCACCATGGACTTGGCTCTGGCTGCACTGCCTCGATGAATGTTCACTCATCAATTGTCGGAACTGGATACTGGTTGGAGATTAAGATGCATTCAACAGCCTCATCATGATCTACCTGTTTCTTTCTGTCTGTCTTGTGGTCACCCATTCCCCTCTCTTGCTGCATACTTGAAAACTGCCGGGGGTACCTCAGCTTCACGGGTACACCAGAGTGACACCAGCTGCTGTTAAACTCTGAAAGCCAGGTCTCAAGCTACTGCAACTCTAAACACCTTTAGTGCAAATAGTGATCCATCATAAAGTCATCGAGTCATAGAGATGTACAGCATGGAAACAGACCCTTCGGTCCAACCCGTCCAGAAAGTGAGGACTGCAGATGCTGGAGATCAGAGTCAAAATGTGTGGTGCTGGAAAAGCACAGCCGCTCAGGCAGCATCCGAGGAGTAGGAGAATCGACATTTTGAGCATAAGCTCTTCATCAGGAATGTAGGGGATGCAAGGTGGCTGAGAGATAAGTGGGAGGAGTGTGTGGCTGGGGGCAAGGTAGCTTGGAATGCGATCAGTCGATGAAGGCTGGGGGTGATGGTGATAGGTTGGAGTGGAGGGGGAAGCAGATAAGTGGGAAAGAAGATGGACAGATAGGGCAGTTCAATAGGCTGGTGCCGGGTTGAAGGGTTGAAATGGAATAAAATGGGAGGAGGGGAGATGAGGAGACTGGTGAAATCAACATTGATCCTGTATGGCTGGAGGATCCCAAGACGGATTGGGAGGGGGAGTTGATGTGTTCAGCCACAAGGCGGTGGTGTTGTTTAGTGCGTGTGTTCCAGAGATGTTCTCTAAAACGTTCCACAAGTTAGCATCCTGTCTCCCCAATGTGGAGAAGACCGCATCGAGAGCAATGGACACAGTAGATGATGTGTGTGAAAGTGCAGGAAAATCTTTTCTGGATGTGGTACGACCCTTTGGGGTCTTGTATGGAGGTGAGGGAGGAAGTGTGGGCACAGGGTTTACACCTTTTGCAGGGGAAGATGCCAGGAGTGGAGGGTGGGTTGGTGGGGGCGACGTGGACCCTCCTATGTAGTCAATGATGGTCTCCAGCACATCTCCTCCACTTTCCACACCTTTGCCCTTGAACCCCACCCCTCTATCAAGGATGGAACCCTCCCCCGAATCCCACTCCCACCCCCCCCCAGACCACCACTACCGCCATCCATAGAGTCATAGAGATGTACAGCATGGAAACAGACCCTTTGGTCCAGATAGCTGAACCTAATATAGTCCCATCTGCCAGCACCCGGCCCATATTGCTCCAAACATTCCCTATTCATATACCCATCCAGATGCCTTTTAAATATCGCAATTGTACCAGCTTCCACCACTTCCTCTGGCAGCTCATTCCATACACGTACCACCCTCTGTGTGAAAAAGTTGCGCCTCAGGTCTCTTTCATATCTTACCCCGCTCACCCTAAATCTATGCCCTCTAGTTCTGAACTCCCCCACCTCAGGGAAGAGACTTTGTCTATTTACCTATCCATGCCCCTCATAATTTTGTAAACCTCTATAAGGTCACCCCTCAGCCTCCGACACTCCAGGGAAAACAGTCCCAGCCTGTTCAGTCTCTCCCTATAGCTCAAATCCTCCAACTCTGGCAACATCCTTGTAAATCTTTTCTGAACCCTTTCAAGTTTCACAATATCCTTCCGATAGGAAGGAGACCAGAATTTCATGCAATATTCCAACAGTGGCCTAACCAATGTCCTGTACAGCCTCAACATGACCTTCCAATTCCTGTACTCAATCCTCTGACTAATAAAGGAAAGCATACCAAATGCCTTCTTCACTATCCTATCTACCTGCGACTCCACTTTCAAGGAGCTATGAACCTGCACTCCAAGGTCTCTTTGTTCTGCCTCACCTTCCACTCCACCAACCTCCAGATACAACACATCATCCTCTGCCATTTCCACCACCTGCAAGCAGACCCCACCACCAGAGATATATTTCTCTCCTCAGCCCTATCTATGTTAGGAGAGGCCATTTTCTCCATGAGTCTCTTGTTAGGTCCATGCCCCCCACCAACCCACCCTACACTCCCAGCATTTTCCCTTGCCATTGCAAGAGGTGTTTAACCTGCGCCCCCACCTCCCTCCCCCCTCACTTCCATCCAAGGTCCCAAAGGATTCTTCCACACCTGGCAGAGATTTTCCTGCACATTCAAACATGCCATCTACTGTGTCTGTTGCTCCTGATGTGGTCTCATCTACATTGGGTAGACAGGACACCAATTTGCAGAATGTTTCAGAGAACATCTCTGGGACACACACACTAAACAACCCCTGTGGCTGAATACTTCATCTCTCCCTCGCGTTCTGCCAAGGACATGCAAGTCCTTGGCCTCTGCCACCACTAAACCCTAACATCCAACGCCTGGAGAAAGAATGCCTCATTTTCCACCATGTGACCCTCCAACCACAGGGGATCAATGTTGATTTCACCAGTATCCTCATCTTCCCTCCCCCCAAGTTACCCCAGACCCAACCCTTCAACTTGGCACCGCCTTCTTGAACTGTCATACATGTCCATCTTCTTTCCCACCTATACACTCCACCCTCTGCCCCGACCTATCACCATCACCCCCCCATCTTCATCTACCTATTGTATTCCTAGTTATCTTCCCCGCAGCCCCACCCCCCTCCCATTTATCTCTCAGTCCCCTTGGGCCTTCCCCTATTCCTGATGAAGAGCTTATGCTCGAAATGTCAACTTTTCTGCACCTCAGATGCTGCCTGAGCAGCTGTGCCTTTCCAGCACCACATGTTTTGACTCTATCCAGCACATGAGAAGAATATTGAAGTCCTTACATAACACGGGATGTAAGGCTGGAGGAGCCTTACCATTTCGTTATCTATTTAAAAAGCTTGATACTGTTAGCAACAATTATCAATACTAATAAACCTTCCTGCTTTTATGAAGTATCTTACTTCTTAACACATCTAGCTTGTTATGACACAGGGTAAACCCCTCTGCTAATTTAAACTAAGTACACAGAGAAACTCACCTTGCGCCGTAATCTGTAAAATTTCGAGAGGCAAAGAGCTAATCCAGAGGTCACTATTTTAAGTAAAAATTAACTACTTTATTCTTTAAGTCCATAAGTGAACATTAAACCACTATTTACAACTCCTTTGTCTTAAACCTATCTTTTACCTCCCACTCTACAATGCTGGTTCGATAGAAACCCCAATTAAGATTTACAAAAAAAATCCAAATTTAAAAACCAGCCAGCTGTCGAATCTTCTCTTTGTATCTTCCTCTGTCGTCTTTTCTTCAGTATTCTGCATCACGGATCTTTCATATGAACAGGTACCTGTCAGAGAGCTATTCGGCTAACATCTATACTTGTTAGTTTTCTTGGCAGTTCTCCCCCTAACTGTTCAAAATGTTTTGTTTTATACCCCAAAACATCGGATCACATCATTGGTTTGATGTCACCTCAAACAGTAAAATTCAAATTTGATTGGATTTTGGTATCTGGGGCATAATTTAACCTAATTGGCTGAACTTGAATTCGTTTTTGTTCCATGGCAAAACAACTCCAGCTAATTGTTTTGACCAAGTGTTATATTTTTAAATTGTTCAGGACACTCTTTGCTTTCAGTCAGTCCTTACTAGCTTCCTCTCTCTCTTAAAGCTACAGTACACACCTACTCCTTCATAACACTAGTATTAATAAAATGTAAAATTTAAAGCTAAAAGATAATATTGACCAGGTACTCGCTTATGACTTCTTATTGTTACTTAAGCTTTCTGATCTTTAATCTGTCAGTTGTTTCGACTGGGCCTCCTCTCTCACTGCGGTGAAATCTTTTGCTGACCAAATTCCCAAGCTCACACTCAATGGACACAGTGACAAGCTGCTGTCATTGTGCTGCTGACCTTGTGAGCTTAGAAAAACCACTAACTAAAACTCTACAGAGCAATCACATTGCTAGCTGGAAAATTTGGTCCAAATTAACTACCTGATCAACTAACAAAAGCTGCTTCTCCAGTAAAGAGCTTGTTTATCCATGAGTGAAATTGAAATAAGCTTAATTTTAACAGTAAATTGTAGCTAAATTACAAATGCAAAGTAGATTGAATTGTTGAACAATATTAGCTCTTAAAAACAACCCTTTAAATTCTCCCATTCACCAAATTTCCCAAGCATGTACGCAGTGTCTGGTTGAACTTTGTGACGAGCTGCTGTTGTCATGCTGCTGACTTGGAAAATACGGTCAGATAGAGGAAGGAAAATAAAGCAGAGAGGCTTTGCCAATGGGCATGGTGTCACCATCCATTTGAGGGAAATTATTGTGATCATTGGGCTTGGAAAATGGGAAGAAGGTTGTCAAGATTAACCAACATTGAGTGCACTAGGAAAGAAAGCCAGTGTCAGTGAATAAAGGAGCATTCAGGAAGCATGATTGAGTGCGATAATGAGCCTGTCATAGAATGATAATGAAGGTTGGAAGATACTGATGGACTTGTTAAGGAAGAATCAAGTTTAATGCAGGAGGATATGCAGAGGTAAGATAAAAGATCGTGATGGGTAGAAATAAGGATCAATGGGGCAAAGTGGAGAGTAGGGAGCTTAAAGTAGTCATTGCTGGGTGAGTGGAAAAAGTGAACAAGGATCTTAAGCCTCAAAGTAGGGTGATAGAAGCTGTGAGTTCAGATGAAAATGCTTATGCAAATGGATATTAGCATTGTTGCCAATGTAACTTCCTTCAATAAAATTAGGAAAGAAAAATATGAGCATTTTCTATTTTAAACCTCCTTAATGTCATGGAGCAGGAGTGGTCAATCATGTTGTCATTATTGCATTCCATTCTCTTGTATTGAAATCAGGTCTATCTGAATTTTCGGGCATTCCTGATGAAGAGCTTATGCCTGAAACATCGATTCTCCTGGTCCTTGGATGATGCCTGACCTGCTGTTCTTTTCCAACACCACACTCTCGACTCTAATCTCCAGCATCTGCAGTCCTCACTTTCTCCTCTATCTGCAGCTTGTTTTGGAACCTACCCATGACTGAATGTCCTTATAGGAACAATGGAATAACAAAGATTCTGATCGGCAACTCAGCAATGATGGGTCCAAAAAGGGCCAGTGGGATTGTAGTGCAGGATGGTATTTTCAAAAGCTGGAAAAAAGCCAGCATACAGGAAGGTCAGGAATGTAGAATGATGGAAGGCTGAGCAGGAGTAGAGCTACTTAGGTTGACATCCCATAGAGTGTAAGGACACTGCCATAGAGAAAATAAGTGAATCGTGTGAGTGAGTAAATGAGCGAGCAAATGAGTGATTGAGTGAAAATCAAAAATATAGATATAGTACGGTCCTGGAGAACAAAGGGACATGATCACCAGAAAAGCAGAGAAAGTTTCAGATTAATTGTTCATCCAAAAGACAGTATCTCCAACAAAGCTACACACCTTCAGTGTTATTCATGCCATTAACATGTCAAGTTTTTTTTATTCATTAATCGGATTTGGACGTCACTGGCTAGGCCAATATTTATTGCCATGCCTAATTGCCCAATGAGAGTCAACCATGTTTCTATGGGTCTGGAGTCACATATAGGCCAGACGAGATAAGAATGGCAGCTTTCCTTCCCTAAAGGACATTAGCGAACCAGATGGATTTTTTGCCACAATTGGTAACAGTTTCATGGCCATCATGGGACTCTTAATCCCAGATGTGTATTGAATCCAAGTTCCACCGTCTGCTTTAGTGCGATTTGAACTTGACATTACCTTGGTTTCTGGGTGAATAGTCTAGTGATAATGCCATCAGGCTATTGCCTCCTCCCAAAAGTGGAGAATGAATGCAAGCATCTGACTCGACAGCAAGAATTTTACCAGCTGAACCAACCTAAAGAATATAGTGAAGGAAATAAAACTCCTGGAAGGCAGCAGAAGCTTGTGAACAGCCCATAGAAAGATAGCACCTGAAAGAAGATTAGCAGCAGAGAGAGGCCCAAAGTTAAAACAAAGAGCGACCATCCTTCTTGGAACAAATCCAAGTTGAACATGGATGTTTCAACTCATGCTCATGTCATTAAAAGGTGGGGACAATCTAGAATTTGAGAGATGGGATACAATTTATAACTGAGCTATTTCTGTCTAAAACTTGCTTCTTTTCACAGTTCTATTGTTTCTTTCCTGCTTTTTGAGTTTTGATCTGTTGGCTATACCTGTGAAAGTAAAATAAAGATTAAAATTGAACTATGCTGACTATTTTGAAATGTAAATCTCATTACTTAGTCATGTAAGGTAATGGTTCTGAATGGGTTCATGATTATATTGCAATGGCTCCACCAATTCTAGTGATGTCACACACTGTCTTCGGATGGAGACAAAGTGTTCTTGTCCAGCTTTCAAAGGGAGCAGATGTACTTATCCCAGTGCCATAAGTTCTAGTATTTATGACTGACCAAATGTAGCTGCAGTTTTTGCATTCATACAATAAATCTTCTTGATATCTAAGAGCAGGACCTCTTCTGCACATACGTTACACTGGTGTACACTCCACCACGAATCTTAAATTAATCATTTAATAGACAAAGGCCAAATTGGAGGATTGCTGACAGAGAATTACTTCAAGCAATCCTTACCCAGTGTTACAAAATGATAGAAGTGACAAACACCACAAGGTGCCAGCAGTGGTCATCTTGGAAAACACCACATTGTACATAGGATGTTCTGCTGAACATGACACAAAATTAAACTAATTTCTTCTGCCTGCCCATAGTGCATATCCCTCCATTCCTTGCATAATCATGTGCTTATCTAAAAGTCCCTTAAACACCTCTAAAGTTTCTGCCTTCAACAAAACTCCAGCAGTGTGGATCTCCATTTCACAAAAATGAGAAGAAATCTAGAAGAAAATATTTGAAGCGAGTGAGCTGACCACTTTCACAGGATAACAAATTCAAGAAGACATACACAGTTGTCAGCAGCTAAAACACAATTATTGACAGGGAGACGGTATCAGCTAAGGAAGCAGTCAAAGATAAGCACAACAAACTAAAAGTAAAATTTCATTCAGAAACTGGAAAGAAGCCTTGAGTAAGACCATGGGCTAAGGAAAGGGAAATAGGTCGGCCACACATAAGGTTGAATCTTCCCAAAGGTCAGCTGACTTGTCCATTTTGGGGAGTTGCATGAAACGTTTTCTCCATGAGTTGTAACTAGTTACCTCAGGCAATGCTGTCCTGCTAGGCTTATTATGTATGACTCTACAGTGCTGTGCTTGCACTACTTTGTACTTACCATTGCCAGGGTCATCAGGGGCATCAATGGCCAGGCTCATATTTAAAGCTCAGCTATGCATTAGGTCACTCACTGCCAGCCATGAATAACCCTTCACATACATATAGTGGGAGGGAAACAAAAATGAAAAGCTTCTGAGGGCACAGAGGTGACAAAGGTGACACCACTGGACATAAATATAACATTTGTAAATGTATTGTTACTTCACATCATCACCAGTCTCATTGACTCGTATTAACTGTAGCTTCAGGAATGAAACTAGACAAGTGAGCCCTCCTTAGTGCCATGCCATGAAGGAACCATGACCACAGTGACGATGATCTGCGGCTGGATCCACTGGTCATGATTTCAATGAGTCTATCTGGAGAAAATCAGAAACAAAAGAGATTCTCCATAAAGTGAGCAATCAACATTCACATCAAACATAAATGACTATTTAGTATAGTTCTTGGTACAGAAGGACATGGATACTCCAATGGGGAGAGCCATGGATTGTCTGTACATGGACCTTTGACGTAGATATATCCAGGAAGATGGCAGCAAGGTAGGATGTTCCAGCCAGAGCTCTTCCACTTCGCCCACTCTTTTTCTTCTTTTTTTTAATCCCTCTCTCCTCCCTTTTCTCAGTCTCTGACACCCAGCCCCAGTCTTCGACTCTCGGCTTCCGAAGTGGGATCAGCGGAGACACCAGCGGCTGGAGTGGGGGACATTGGCGATCATTGGCCCAGTGCACAGCATGGGTAGCAGCCTGGTGAGGGAGAGGGGACAGTGGCCCAACATGGAGCATGGCAGCAGCCAGTGGTCAGATCACGTGGAGGCTACTATGTTGATCTACTGTGGAGGCTCTTGGGAGAGAGGCTGTGATGTTTGTCTTTTTAACTTTGCTTCTTGATTTTTCTAATCTATGGTCACACTGTTCATAGAGTTATAGAGTCATAGAGATGTACAGCATGGAAACAGATCCTTTTGTCCAACCCGACAAGCTGACCAGATATCCCAACCCAATCTAGTCCCACTTGCCAGCACGTGGACCATATCCCTCCCAACCCTTCCTATTCATATACCCATCCAAATGCCTTTTAAATGTTGCAATTGTACCAGCCTCCATCACTTCCTCTGGCAGCTCATTCCATCCATATACCACCCTCTGTGTGAAAAAGTTGCCCCTTAGGTCTCTTTTATATCTTTCCCCTCTCACCCTAAACCTATGCCCTCTAGTTCTGGACTCCCCGACCCCAGGGAAATAATTTGTTTATTTATCCTATCCATGCCCCTCATAATTTTGTAAACCTCTATAAGGTCACCCTTCAACCTAATGTAACTTTCCTTTTCTTCATTTCTCTATCCTATAACTAAGGATTGTACCTTGGTACCAATGCACCTTAAGATATAAATAGTGGCTTATAACCTTTTCATTGTACTCATTTGAGTACATGTGGCAATACAGCTAATTCAATTCACTTCAATTCAATACAGAGCATAGAACATAGAACAATACTGCACAGGAACAGGCCCTTCAGCCCAACACATCTGTCCAACCTATAATACCATTCTAAAGTAATCCCAACTGCCTGCACATGGTCTGTATTCCTCTATTCACATGTCTGCCTAAAGGCGTCTTAAACACATTGTTCTGATGTACGCAGCACAACCATACCATACAAATACAGAAGGATGTTGTAACTGGGGCAGGCTTACTGAAACATCATCCCCTCCATCCACACCCACATCATACAAGCAAAGCAGCATGTTTAGCAAATACTCAGTTTGAAATGAAAGGAAATAATTTCATGCCTATGTGCAACTCGTGAGGCCTTGGATTGTCTTTGTGAATTGTGGTCTGCAGGTGAGACTTTTAAGATCACCTGTGCTTATTTTTGCTTAGCAGCGATGGCCATGATCAATCTTTAAAGACCAATGACATGGTTAAGAACAGTTAATAACAGTGACAGAGATGGACCTCATTAAGTAGCAATGTTCGAGTAACAAGGCTGAGATTCTGATAAAATTTACTTCATTTGCAGTTGGAAATGCATGAGATTAAGGGCCATCCAGATAGGATAGTGGATCAACAATAACATATACAAGGACCAATATCCTCTACTAAGGATATCTGAGAGATAAATCCTCCTCCAGTGAAGAAATGATCCACAACTGTTGACAGTTCCTGGTTCAACAGACCTCAAACAGGACACACAACACTTTCCAAGTCTGAAGAAAGTATGTTCTGAGAGAATTATGAAATATCCAGACAACCTGCGTTTACAAGTCAGAGTCTGGGTGGATAGATGGGGGAATGGGAAATGTAAAATAGTTGTGTACATGATTGTTAAGTGGGTTACCTATGGGGAATAAAAGCTTAGGGGAAAATATTGTGTAAGGTAATGGTGCTGAAGAGGTTAATGTTCATATTACATTGGCTTCAACCATTTCACTGAGATCACACATACAGAGCTGGGCTGAGAGTTGGCAAATGGAGTTTAATGTGGACAAGTGTGAGGTGATTCACTTTGGTCAGAATAACCGGAATGCAAAGTACTGGGCTAATGGTAAGATTCTTGGGAGTGTAGACGAGCAGAGAGATCTCGGTATCCAGGTACACAGATCCCTGAAAGTTGCTACTCAGGTTGACAGGGTTGTTAAGAAGGTATACAGTGTTTTAGCTTTTGTTAATAGAGGGATCGAGTTCCAGAGCCATGAGGTTATTCTACAGCTGTACAAAACTCTGGTGCGGCCGCACTTGGAGTACTGTGTACAGTTCTGGTCACCGCATTATAAGAAGGATGTGGAAGCTTTGGAAAGGGTGCAGAGGAGATTTACTAGGGTGTTGCCTGATATGGAGCAAGGTCTTACGAGAAAAGGCTCAGGGACTTGAGACTGTTTTCGTTGGAGAGAAGAAGGTTAAGAAGTGACTTAATAGAGACATATAAGATAATCAGAGGGCTAGATAGGGTGGACAGGGAGAGCCTTTTTCCAAGTATGGTGAAGGCGAGCATGTGGGGGCATAGCTTTAAATTGAGGGGTGATGTCAGATGTAGTTTCTTTACTCAGAGAGTAGTAACGGCATGGAATGCTTTGCCTGCAACGATAGTAGATTCGCCAACTTTAAGTGCATTTAAGTCGTCATTGGACAAGCATATGGATGTACATGGAATAGTGTAGGTTAGATGGGCTTCAGATTGGTATGACTGGTCGGCACAACATTGAGGGCCGAAGGGCCTGTACTGCGCTGTAATGTTCTATGTTCTATATTGTGTGGCGAAAGATAAGGAATTTATTCCATCTTTCAGAGGGTGCAGATGTTATTGCACCACCTCCCTAGGACCTGGTAATTATGCCTGACCAAATGTAGTTATATTTATTACAAACATGGAATAAACCTCCTTGTTATCTAAGAACAGGGCCTCCTCTGTAGATTTTCTATAGTGATGTATCCCCTACCACTAATCACTAGATTGGTCCAAGACAAAAATAACAGAAAAATAGTGGCATAAAAATATCTTGACCAACCCTTACGCAGTGCCACATACTGGTACAGGTGGCAAATACTACAAGGGAACTGCAGTGGCCATCTTAGGAAAATCACAATTCTTTATTTGATTTCTCTCACTGCCAGCTAGTACTGTTGATGTTGCCAAATCTAGGTGTCCTCCTGTGTTTTGGAATGGCCCCATCTAATGAAAAATTCCACTCACTACTTTTGAATGGCTGAAATCCAGATTAAATCTTTTTTGCAAAAGAAAAATTGTGCTGAAATTTATTGTTGCAGTGATGCATGATTTCACAGTGAAATGGAATGCACCGTGCTCTCTATCAAAACAAAAGAAAAAAATTGGTCAAATTGTTTTCACGAAGAATATGTTCTTCATTACTTGATAGATGGTTATGAATGCTGTCACTTCTAAGCTTACTCATAGTAGTTGATGCATTGCATATAAACTTCTAACCAGCAGACATTTGGGCAGAAGCTTGCTAACACTGCAGAGGTGGATTTGGGGTAAGGCTGAAAGCAAATTTGACATTTCTGTGTCAGATCAGGTCCCCAATACATTCCTGCCTCTATTCACTTTTATCAGAGGTGGTTCTAAACAGCAGCAGTTACTGAGCCCACAGCAGTGGGGACAATGAAGCTAAACATAAAATACCCTAGATGCTGAAAATCTGAAATAAAACTTGGAAGTGCTGGAAATATTCAGCGTGTCTTGAAGCATCTGTGGAGAGGGTAATGGTGTAAATGTTTTGAGATCAGTTACTCTTTTTTGGGGACAAGAAAGAATCCACTTAAGATCAAAATGCAAACATTGTCAGGATATTCCTTGTGTCATCCCACCCACCCACCCACCATAAAATTGGAAAGAAGGAATCAAGTGGGAAGAGATCTCCTGGCAACAGGCCAGTTGCCCAATAGTTCCTTTTCTCAATGGCCCTGTTACCATGCTGCATGAGTCAAAGATTGTAGAATGTACCAGTCCCTCCACAGGTTCTCTCCACTTGAATGACACTAAGAGCAATATGTTTAACTCTTTACTGCCCTCTGAAATGGCCTTAGAAGCTGTTCAGCTGTATCAAAATGCTAAATGTCTTAAAAAGAAATAAACCCAAATGGAACACTTGGCATCAACATAGACACTGGAAACAACAAGGGCAAACTCAGCCCTGCCAACCCTGCAAAGTTCTCTTTACTAACATCTAGGAGTTTGGGAACATTGTCTCATAGAATAGTTAAACAACAACCAGACATAGTCATACTCACAGAATCATACCTTAGAGACAATGATCCAGACAACACCATCACTATACCTTGGTATGTTCTGTTCCACCAACAGTACAGAGCCAGCAGAGGTGATGGAACAGTGGTACCAAGTCAGGAGAGAGTTGTCCTGGGAGTCCTAAACATTGACTCCAGACCCTGTGAAGTTTTAAGGCATTAAGTTAAACTAGGCAGGTGAATATCTTGTACTGCCCCTTGCTTGGCTGACAAATCAGTACTTCTTCATGTTGAACTCCATTTAGAGGGAGCAGCGAGGGTACCAAGAGTACAGAATGTACTCTGGTTGGGGACATTCAACCTTCATCATGAAGAGTCACTCAGCAGCACAACCACTGATTGAGTTGCTCAGTTGTAAATGACGTAGCTGCTAGACTCGGCCTGCAGCCGGTGAAGGAGCTGATAAAATGGAAAAACATAATCACTTCATCCTCATCAATCTGCCTGCCACAGATGCATCTGTCAATGATTGTCTCAGGAAGAGACACTGTGACACAGTCCTTGTGGAGATGAAGTCGCGTCTTCACATTGAGAATACCTTCCATTGTGCTGTGTGGCACTATCACTGTGCTCAGTGGGATAGACTTTGAACAGATTGAGCAACTTAAGACTGGGTATTCATGAGGTGCTTGAGATATCAGCTGCAGCAGAATCATACTCCAACACATTATGCAAATTCATGGCTAAGCATATACCTCTCACTACTATTATCATCAAGGCTGGGGTTTAACCCTGAATTGATGAAGTATGCAGGAGGGCATGCCTGGACCAACAGCAAGCATACCTAAAATGAGGTGCCAACTTAGTGAAGATACAACACAGGATTACTTACATGTTAAACAGGGTAAGCAGCAAATGACAGACAGGGTTGAACGCTTCCACAATGAATGGTTCAGATCCATGCTCTGCAGTCCTGTCACATTCAATTGAGGATGATAGTGGACAATGAAACAATTCAATAGAAGAGGAGGCTCCACAAACATCCCCACTCTCAATGATGAGGGGGCCAAGAACCTTAGTGCAAAAGATAATAGAATATAGAACATAGAACATTACAGCGCAGTACTGCGGCCCTTGATGTTGCGCCGCCCTGTCATACTAATCTGAAGCCCATCCCACCTACACTATTCCATGTACATCCATATGCCTGTCCAATGATGACTTAAATGCACTTAAACTTGGCAAATCTACTACCGTTGCAGGCAAAGCATTCCATACCCTAACTACTCTCTGAGTAAAGAAACTACCTCTGACATCTGTCTTATACCTATCTCCCCTCACTTTAAAGTTGTGTCCCCTCGTGTTTGCCGTCACCATATTTGGAAAAAGGCTCTCCCTGTCCACCTTATCTAACCCTCTGATTATCTTGTATGTCTCTATTAAGTCACCTCTCAACCTTCTTCTCTCTAACGAGAACAGCCTCAAGGCCCTCAGCCTTTCCTCGTAAGACATTCCTTCCATACCAGGCAACATCCTAGTAAATCTCCTCTGCACCTTTTCCAAAGTTTCCACATCCTTCTTATAATGCGGTGACCAGAACTGTACACAATACTCCAAGTGTGGCCGTACCAGAGCTTTGTAAAGCTGCAGCATAACCTCCTGGTTCCGGAACTCAATCCCTCTATTAATAAAGGCCAAAACACTGTATACCTTCTTAACAACCCTGTCAATCTGGGTGGCAACTTTCAGGGATCTGTCTACGTGGACACTGAGATCTCTCTGCTCATCTACACTCCCAAGAATCTTACCATTAGATTTGCAAAAATCTTCAGTCATATGCTCATCCTGGTCTGCTCTGGAAGGTCCCAAACATCACAATTCCAGCCTTCAGCCAATTTGAGTCACTTCACGTAATGTCCCAAAATGGCTTAAGGCACTGCATACTGGGCACTGACAACATTCTGGCAATACTACTGAAGACTTGTGCTCCAAACCTTGCCAAACCCTAATCCAGCTGCTCCAGTACAGCTGCAACACATAGCCTACAATGTGGAGATTTCTCAGGTGTGTCCTTCACACAAACAGGTCAAATTCAACCTGACCTATTACCTTTCCATCATTTACTCCTGGACATTGGCAAAATAATGTAAGGGGAGTTCAACAGTGCTATCAAGCAGCACATGCTTAGTAAGAACCTGCACCCTCTTACTGACACTCAGTTTGGGTTCCACCAAAGCCATTCAGTTCCTAAACTCATTATAACTTTGGTCTAAACGTGGACAAATAAGCTGAATTCCAGAGCTGAGGTGAGAATGAACTTCCATTGACTGCAAGGCTGCACTTGTCTGAGTGTAGCATCAAGGAGCCCTAGCAAAACTCAAATTAATGGAAATCAGGGTGGAAACTCTCCGCTAGTTGAAGTAATATTTGTCACAAAGGTTGTAGGAGATCAGTTATTTCAACTCCCAGATATCACAACAGGACGATTCTTAAGGATAATGTCCTGGGCCCAAACGTGTTCAGCTGCTTCATCAATTACCTTCTCTTCATTGTAAGATCAGAAATAGTTTGTTTTTGCTAATGACTGGACAATATTCAGCATCATTTGGAATTCCTCAAATTCTGAAGCAGTCCATGCCCAAATGCAGCAAGTCAGGAGTGTGATGGAATACTTCCCTCTTGCTTGGAGGAGAACAGCTTCAGTAACCCTCAAAAAGTTTAGCACCATTTCGGACAATGCAACCCACTTGACTCGCACCACATCCACAAATGTTCAATCCCTCCACCACCTATGCCCAGTAGCATTGGTGTACACTATCTACAAAGTGCACTGCAGACATTCCCCAAGGTGACTTGGATACACCTACCAACCACTCACAACTATGATTATCTCGAAGGACAAGGGCAGCAGATTTAGGAGCAGTACTACCTGCAAGCTTTCCTCCAAGCTACTCACAGTCCTGACATGGAAATATATAGCCGTCAAAATCCTGGAGATCCCTCTCTAACATCACTGTGGGTCTACCTATTTCAAATGGATAGCAGTGTCTCATGAAGGCAACTCACCACCACCTTCTGAAGGGCAACTAGGGATGGGCTATAAATGCCACTTCCCTGCTGTCCTGCCTACCTCAGCATCTACAATCACTTTGAAAGGGGCACCCCACTATCCAGTGTTCAAGTTACCAGATTGGGCATCTGGCCTTGGGAATCATTATGCTAGCTAGTGGATGCAGAGGTGGCCTGTTAATTTGTTGTCTGTTAGAATATTTCATTTCTGGGCAGACCTCTAACCTCTGTGGATTGGGTCCTGGAAATTTTATAATGACTGATAGTTGTTAAAGCGTACTGTATAACGTTTGGACTGTTGTTGACTTTGCCTTAAGCTTTAAATATCTCAGACTCAAAAGAACAAAGTTGATTGCCCTGATTGGAGATAGGTTGCAATGAATATACTTTTAGTATGAATTTAAAAGGTATTAAGCCATATTCAGCTGTCACTTAACTGAAAGCATGAATTGAAGGGAAGTATGTTTTTGAACTGGAATCCCATTTGTTATCACATGATAAGTTTTGTTTCAAACCTTTCTAAATTATAAGGAATTAATTTTGCTGATGCACTTTTGTTGAGATGGCTACAATGGAACAATAGGATTAGTTTGGATTAAGCCAGTCACGGTTAACATAAATAATAAACTGAATAGCCATGTATACTGTTTAATTAGATCACAGTGATACTCCAAACACTGATATATTTCCAAACTCTCATGTAATTAAGTTTCAATTTTTCATAAACTTTTATTTAAAAATAGATTAAATTGAACAAAAATGACAGGAAATCACGCTGGAGAACTAGCACTGTCTCATTAATGTCCCTTGGAGGATGGTAAATGTAACTCCACTATTTAAGAGGGGAGGGGGAGAAAAACAGAGAATGATAGATCAATTAGCCTAACATCAGTAGGGGGGTAAATGCTGGTGTCTATTATAAAAGAGGTGATAACAGAACATTTGGAAAGCATTATCAGGATCAAACAAAACCAGTATACTTTTCTGAAAGGCAAATCATACTTAACCAAACTACTGAAGTGTTTTCATGATGTAACTCAGAGGAAAGATAAGAGAGAACCAGTGGATGAGGTGTAATTGGACTTTCACGGGACAAAAAGAGGTCGGTGGGCAAAATTTAAGCACATGGGATAAGAGGTAATATATTGTTCATGGAATTGGTTGGCAAATGGGATTAGAGGGGAGGGATAAGTGAGACATTTTCCATGCACTATTTATGTGCCGCAAGGATCAATGCTAGACCCCCAGCTACTTGTGATGTTTATAAATGATCTGAATGTGGGAACCAAATGCAACATTACCAATTTTGCTGACAACACAAAACGCCATGGGACCATGAATTGTGAAGTGGAGGCAAGGAGGCATCAATGTTATTCAGGCTGGGAGAGTGAGTGGGCATACATATGGCAGGTGCAATACAGCATGGCTAAATGTGAAGTTGTACACTTCATTCTGTGAAACAGAGGGAAGAGTATTAATTAAACAGTGATAAATTGGCTGTACAAATGGATCTGGGTGTCCTTGTAGACAGTCAATGAAAATAGATCAAGCGGTGGGTAGAACAGGGACAGGATTGGCTGTTGCA
>NC_057716.1:53507858-53539874 GCF_004010195.1 Chiloscyllium plagiosum | reverse complement strand
GTGTTCTCTTCCTGCACTATGTCATTTCCAAATGGGCTTAAATCCAATCAGAAGATTCATTTTACAGGTACAGAATTTATTTTTATGAATATGAAAGGGAATTGGTAACAAGTGATTTAAATGTCCTTATAATACTCTGTATACAGGAAGATACACTATTAAAAGGTTTTGATCATTAGATAACATTGGTATGTAAGATGTTCAGAATGACAAATATAGGGTTTCACCACAACTTCAAAGATCATGGCCTTGGGTTTGTGATTGCAATTATAGTGAAACCATCAGCATTCACCATCAGTTCAAACGTGAAACTGACAGCAACTCCTTTTGTTCACACATGTGCCATTAGACATAGAAATCTTGTGTTGTCAGCGAAACATTTTTCCTTCACTGTTAAAAGAAATTGCAAAATACATTGGTAGAACTTTTCACTCAATCATTTACATTGACATGTACTTCATCTTTTACCCTAGTCTCACTCTAAAAATCCTTGAAAATGTTAGACTTTGTTGAATGAGGTATGATCGGTCTTTAATGGCCTGCTAAGTTTATAATTGTCACTAAACTCCTCCTGAATAAAATCATTTTATATTGGTAGTGTGATTAAAAACAACAGATGTTTAGTGCAATGAAGGCTTCTCCATGATATGTCAGCTTCTATCTTAATTCACTATGTTTGTCCTTTTCTTTAATTTTGCCCTTGTTAAAATTATTAAAATGTGAAGGATAATCGCTGTTTTTACTTCCTGGATCTTTGCCTGGCATTTCTGGAAAGTCTTTTCTTGATTAGGCACCTTGGTAACAACTTTATCGATGGATGTTGGAGATGGCATTTGATCTGTCACAGGAATAAGAGAACATTTTGAGAAAGCAGAAATCCACATCACAAAGGTGCTTCATAAGAGCTCAATGGTAAGTGTCATCACTTCACTGCTGTACAAAATCCAGATCATTGTAAAAATAGGCAAAAAATTACATAAAAGAGTGTGAAAAGCAAAGGCCAATATACTTGTGTGGCATTAACTGACTGACACATAAAATGCTTTTGGAATTCTTTATGCATATGGTTTCTGTGGTGTTTGTTATGAAGTTCAGTTAATAGCAAACGAAAGACTTTAAACTTTAATGTATATTTGAACTTACTGTGACTAAAGGAAGAGTTAAGACACTCATACTGCTGAAGCTTGGGGCAACTGCCGCCAAGGCGTAGTGGGGAAAAACCACAGTGTAAAGTCCTTCTGCCAAAGGATAACAGGGGTCCATTCAGTAACTGATTAGATTAAATTCCCTACAGTGTGGAAACAGGCTCTGCGGCCCAACAAATCCACACTGACCCTCTGAAGAGTAACCCATTTCCCTCTGACTAATGCACCTCACACTGTGGGCAATTTAGTGTGGCCAATTCACCCGAGCTGCACATCTTTGGACTGTGGGAGGAAACCGGAGCACATGGAGGAAACCCACACAGACACGGAGAAAATGTGCAAACTTCACACATACAGTTGCCCAAGGTTGGAATCGAACCCAGGTCCCTGATGCTGTGGGGCAGCAGTGCTAACCACTGAGCCACCATGCCGCCAGGGCCCTGAGGTAGCCTCAGCAAAGTGCCAAGAAGTTGACTGTAAATATAGAGAATAGTGACCATCAAGGTTTAATTTGTTCTCTGTCAGTAAAGAGATATAGATTTGAACAGCTTCATTAATAATGCATGTACCAAAGATTTCCTTCTATGAGTAAAGTATATTTTTGCAATAAAAAATACTAAGGGAATTCAGATAGGTCTCTGCCCTCTTTTCTTCTCTTAGCAGGACAATCGGATAGACCCCATATATTAGTAAGAGCAATATTGGGGTTTGGTTGTATCCTAATTGGATCCTAGTTACCAATTGTGGAAATATTTCCAGCTCAGATGATGTTTCAGTCAGATTCTTACATGGAACTGTGGGTACAAAAGTTTCACTCGTTCCTCCTAAATGCAGTCCCACTCTCAGCTATTATGTCTGACTATATATTACTCATTTACTGTTTTTCTTTAGAAAGTAAATGTTGCCCTTTACCTTTTGTTTTTATTCATTCCTGGAATATAAGCATTGCTGGCCTATCCCTAATTGCCCAGAGGGCAGTTAGGAATCAACTACATTGTTGTGGGTCTGGAGTCACATGTAGGCCAGACCAAGTAGGGACACAGATTTTCTTCACTGAAGAGTGGTAGTGAAAAGATAGGGCCAACCAATCTGTTGGCTGAACTGTGCCAATGTTCCTTTCTATAAGACTATCAAACTATAAAGATCTTTTGTAGAATGCCTGTAAAGCTTTTCCTTTATGTCACTTGCATCCCTCAGTTTCTGCAGCTGGTTTGCTATTGGGTAGAGTGTCTTGGTTCATCTTCCAAATTGTCTTTGAACTAGTGAGTTGTTCAGGATTTCACTTGGTGTTTTGTAAATCAGTCAAGCCATTTGACTGTGAATGTCTTGTCAAATTGGTGATATGCTTGAAATCATACAATGATGCAGATTGTAGGACTTGCCTTGAGTTAACTAGCAGTGCCACATAATAACCTCATTTGTAACACCATGATGGACAAAATCAGGTTATAATTTACTGTATTTTCTGTTTTTATTGTACTCTGTGTATTTTCAAAAAGTCAGAGTAATAGCTTGAATATATGAGATAATTGATTTTGTTTGCTTAAACCAGATCACATTTTAGTTTCCTCCTGTGGGCTTGCTGGTATTTCATGGTACGAAGGTGAAGAGATGATCTTGAAGTTATTTAACCAATGTTAGGTTCAGAAGTGCCATGTGTTTCATCTGTCTGAAACATTAGTCAGGATATAGAAATATATGGGCTAATTAGAACTGTCAGCATGGATTCCTTAAAGACATGCTAACTTTGGCATTTTCACACTTCTTGAAGAGGTTACTCATTTTCAAATGAGCTTGTTATAATGAGCTCAATTTGGTGCAGGTGGCAGAAGCCTCGCCCCCAAAGTGCAGTGGGCATTGACCTCACTTTGGCCAGTGGCATGACCTGGTAGTAACCAATTATCTCTCTGCCACCAGGGCCACTATCCAATTGAATCCCACTGTTGGTAGCCAATACCAAGGCAGCTGAATGGAGGGTTCACCTCAAAGATAGAGCTCCTTGAAAAATATTATGAGTATGGTTCAGCCAGGCACTCAGGTTATCGAGCAGGCTGGCAGTTCCTGGGGACAGCTGTTGCTGTGGTCAAGCTGCCAAGTGTTTGAGTGGTGGGTGGTTCTTTCGTGGACCAAGGAGTCCTCAACAAGGAGACTACTTGAAGGCTGACAGAATTTATTAGATGGTCTCCAGTTCTCTCCTACAACTTAGGCAAAATACGTGCAGGCGCAAGAAATGGTTCTAGTGGACCACTTCAGGAGCTTAGATAGTTGCTGATTGGACATTGATATGCCCACTTGCTCACCAGTGGCAAAATAGCATCAAAGGAAGAGGACATTAGTCAGTTCTCCTCCACCCATCTCCGTTCTTTTTAAAATTTATTCATGGGATGTAGGTTTCTCTGGCTAGGCCAGCACTTTTTACTCAAACCAAATTTAGCTAAGGAAAGAGAAGACCCACCCAAGGATAAGGGAGGAAGGTTATGTATGGAGCCAGAGGAAATGCATGAGATCCTTAATGAGCACTTTACATCAATATTCACCAAAGAGAGGGACATGAGGGATGTCAAGATTAGGGAAAAATGTGTGAATACTCTCGGGCAGGTCAACACCATGAAGGAGGAAGTATTGAGTGTTTTATACATTAAGGTAGAGAAGTCTCTGAGGTCAGAATACTGTAGGAGGCAAAGGAGGAAATATCTAGAGCCTTAACAGATACCTTTGCATCCTCTTTGGCCTCAGGTGAGGTTCCAGAGGACTGGAGAATGGCCAATATTATTCCTCTCTTTAAGAAGAGAAACAGAGATAATCCAGGTAATTACAGACCAGTGAGCCTGATGTCAGTGTTGGGGTAGTTGTTGGAGAAGATAGAGAGTGATGGGATTTATTCACATTTGGAAGCAATCAGACTTGCTAATGATTGTCAGTATGGGTTTGTGCGGGGAAGGTCATGTCTCACCAATTTGATTGAGTTTTTTTTAGGTGACAAGAATGATTGATAAAGGAAGAGCAGTGGATGTTGTCTGTGTTGAGTTTAAGAAGGCATATGACAAGACAGGCCATGGCAGGCTGGTACAGAAGTTAGAGTCTCATGGGCTCTGGTGGAGCTGGCCAGATGGATACAAAACTGGCTTGGTCATTGAAGACAGAATGTAACGGTGGAAGGCTGGTTTTCGGAATGGATTTCAGGAACTAGTGGTGTTCTGCAAGGATTAGTGCTGGGACCTTAATTGTTTGTAATATATGTAAATGATCTGGAGGAAAATGTAGGTAGTCTGATTAGTAAGTTTGTGGATGACACCAAAGTTGGTGGAGTTGCAGATAGTGAAAAGGTTGTCAAAGGTTACAGTGGGATATAGATAGATTGCAGATTTGGGCAGAGAAATGGCAGGTGGAACTTAATCCAGATAAATGTGAGATGATGCACTTTAGAAAAGCGAATTTAGGTGTGAATTGTACAATAAATGGCAGAACCCTTCAGGAGCACTGACACACAGAGGGATCTGGGCATTCAGGTCCACAGATCCCTGGAAGTGGCAACACAGGTGAATAAGGTGGTCAAGGTGGCATGCAGCATGCTTACCTTCACCAGTCCGGACATCAAATATAAAAGTTGGCAAATTATGTTACAGTTGTCTGGTCTGGAATGTTTGTTATGAGGAAAGGTTGGATAAACTCAGCTTGTTTTCACTTTAAGTATGGCTGAGGGGTGATCTGATAGAGATCTACTAAATTATGAGATGCATAGTTGGTGGATAGTCAGAGGCTTTCTCCCATGAAAGGTTAACTACAAGAGCACACAGGTTCATGGTGAGAGGGGACGTTTAGAGGAGAAGTGCAGGGTAAGTTTTTCACTCAGAGGGTGCTGAGTGCCTGGAAAGCGCAGCCAGTGGAGTTGGTGGAAGCAAGCATATTAGCAATATTTAAAGAGTATCTACATGAACACATGAATGGGAGATGAATAAGGGATTGAAACCACGTCTAGGCAATAAGTCGCAGGTCTATGTAAGGGTTAAGAATCGGCACAGGCTTGATAGGCCAAAGGGCCTCTTCCTGTGCTGTATTGACTTGTATAAATGTATTGAATTGCTCTTGAAAAGTTGGTTGGAAGCTGTCTTCTTGAACCATTCCAGTTTTTAGAGTCTACATACATCCAACTTGCTGCAGTGAAGGGAATTCCAAGAGTTTGAACCAGGTAAATTGAAGGAAAGGCAATATATTTCTCATTAGGATAGTGAATGGTTTGGAGGAGAACTTGCAGGTGATGATGCTTTCACGTATTTGCTGCACTTGCCTTTCTAAGTGGTAGAGGTCATGAAGTTGACCAAGCCAAGGTGAGTTGTTGTAATTCATCTTATTGACTTAGTTAAAAATCACACAACACCAAGTTATAGTCCAACAGGTTTAATTGGAAGCACACTAACGTTTGGAGCGCCGCTCCTTCATCAGGTGCATAACAGTATGGTCTTGAGTGATTTTTAACTTTGTACACCCCAGTCCAACACCGGCATCTCTAAATCATCTTATCAACAGTACACATTGCTGCTTTTGTGTCAGTGGTGAAGGGAGTACTTCTGTGTCAATCTTATCTTCATCAATCTCACACTGAAGATCTGGAAACATTTTAAAGTACTTCTCTGCCCATAGAAATAATTAATGAAATACTGATTGTTTGGTGAGCAATCTCTTAATTTTATTATATTTTGCTACTGGAGTATTTTCCATCACTAGCTAATGGACAATGGTGGATTTTGTCAGGTTTCACAATTTAATAATAGCTGAATCTCGAGCACGTAACATTTTAATTTGCATGCTAAAATGATCTTTGGTTGTTATATCCATATATGCTATATACTGTACTGTTATGCAAAAAAGTATAATCTCTAGATTTTATTCACTGAAGACATATTTAAACTGCTTAGCTGAAAGAGCTTGAATCTGTACGATCTTACATTCCCAGTTTCAGGTACTATCATATTTTTTATATCTCTTAAGACATTTATTGGAGCACATCTGGTGACAATGCTGTTTAAAGCAGATTTTTTCTTTAACTCTAACTAAGAACTCAAACCACTAACCATAAACTTAACTTCTAGTCCTAGTCTAATCATTAATTCTAACACCCTGTGGCTACTCTGGTAAATTCACTGTTTTTTTTTTTCATTCTGGAACCATGTAGTGTTTGTTATTAAATTCAGTGTGTAGCATACTCAAAATCTGAAAAACATGTGGTATGTATTCATTAGGCATTTCAGTGAAGATGTCAATCACACAAATAAATCCCAATCAGAGAGAAAATCTGGGAATTTTGAGTACCGAGATCAGATACAAAATTATGCCAGTATTGAGGCTCAATCCCAAATTTGTGCATAACCCTTCTAAAAACCTTGCAGGAGGAGAAGAAATAGGACCTGTGATCTCTATTCTCCTCCAATCTCTTCATTACATTATATAGTTAAGTTTATTTTTCACAGTCTGTTCTTTCCTACATTGCTCCATAATGAAACAGTCTGGATATTGTGGTGAAGAGATGGCACGTAGCCTGCCCTGTAGAATTGGTTTTGGATGATCATATCCTCAATGTTGATGCTGCTAGCTGCTTCAAGGATATTAACATTAGTACTATGTCCTCCCAGCTGATGTGGAGAAGCTGTCTCCAATAGTATTGATGGTACTTCTCAGTAGTCTTAAGGTGGTGTCTAAATATAGTCCAAGTTTTGGAGTCGTAAAGAAGAGTCTGAAGGAGGACTGCCTTATACACAGCACAGATATCATGGACATCAAAGATTGTCATCCTTAGGTGTCCAGTGGTAGTGCTCACAGATTGGATGTGATGTTGAGTCTCTGCATCAATGTCAGCCTTAGGTAAGGGGTAGCTTCCTAGTTATGCTTCTATTCAGATCTGTGATAATGACCTTTCAACCAGAGATTCACACACTTATTTTGTTCTAAAATATTTTGTCTGTGGCTTGACATATGATAGTTAAGCACATTCCTTGATACAGTGGTACATGGAGGAGCCCCTATTGAATCTTCTACATTGATCTTTGACATAAGGACCTTATTCTGATTAATGCCATATCATGCAAATACAATAGATGATTCTAAGTGTGGTAGCATTACTTAGACATCATTTCCTCCAGCCTACCTCCACCCGATATCACTCAAAAAGGCAGCAATGCATATAAAAGCATGTTGGGAGATCAGTCCTTGTGCAGCTAATGCAACTTAGATTGTCTTTATGAATTGGCCTGCAAGTTACCTGCGATTACCTCTGCTTCACAGTTATAACTATATTCAATCTGTAAGAACCAATGACATAGGCAAGACTGCTTATGTCCCGCTTTTGTAACCTACATAGTTGACATGGTTGGTCACTGCATGCATTTCACATTCCAGATATTTTAAACCTGTACCATGAAAGTGCTTAATTAATGTAATTTCTCCTTGAAAGTCATCACATTTCTCATAAGCGAAGCCCAGGTCCACTGACTGAAAAAAATACACTCTCTCCATCCTCACTTTGTGTGGTGGCAGCCATTTCTATTTCCACCATGAACTTATGATTCAGATGAAGTTGGAATGCAGCAGACGTCAGGTTTCGGAGAGCAAGTCACAGCCTCAGCGTGTTAGTCCAGGTGACACCAAATCTTCATTAACCTTTCATCACTGTTGACCCCATCAGTTCTGAACTTCCCCATGGACTCACCCAACAATTGTCTCTCAACCTTACATATTGAGTTGCACCACATCCCACCCATCACAATTATTATCTTCTCTGTACCCCAGTGTTCTGCCTCCGATCTCCTCAATTTGCCCACTACAACAGTGGATCCTAATAACCTTCCCTGACTTTCAGTGAATGGAAACATTGAGCTTTGTGACTGACTTGGGAGGACAGTTGTGACTAACCAGACTTAGGTCCCAACTGAGCTACCATTAATCTCCTGCCTGGGTGCAGCAGACCTGCAGAACTGACCAGGGCCCACTTCCTGGACTGTAATGATGTGGAACCTTTGGCTGTGAATACCTCAAGTGACTGACTGGTCATGTCCAAGGCTCTGATGTGAGATTGGACACTGTCCTCTGACTGTGTTGGGACCCCCTAAGAACAATCCGTCTTGACTTGACTGAGGATTATTCCCAATAGGCATTGAATCATGATCATTTTATGAAGCATATGCAGTACATTTGCTATTTGAGCTTCTGGCACATGCTATAGTTATGAGATTGACTTAGCATAATGCACTAAAGCAAATGTCCACCCACTTGACAGATCAATGCTGACAATCATGACAAGCTGTCGAGCTATGGTGTGACAAGATTGAAGTACTGTGAGGCTATAAATTCTGAACATTATGGCAATATGCAAAAAGACAAAGCAAGGCCGAAATGAAGTGAGCATCCAAGTAAATACAAAGCAAATGAACACTAAGGGAGCATGCTATGAGCCCTGAAATGCACCTTGTTCCAATGCATGAGGTGTGTGACTGATGGTGATGGTGCACTCCAAAGTGCAGTATTAAAATGGTGAACTTATTTTAAGTGAGTCAGAGATGTACCATGATAAAGTGGTGAGACTGGGACATGACTGATGTCAACCTCTGTGGACAGGGGTGTGTCCTTGGAGTGTGTCCTGAGGTGTTAGTCACTGCTGGTCAAAAATGGAGGTCCAGAGAAGGAAGTGGTGAGGTGGAGTTGCTAGATTCCTGCTATGACTTTCATGCTACAATTATTGGTGTTTCATTTTTTAATGCATATAAAGAAAGTGAAAATAGGTAATAATGAGATGGAAAAGCATGTAAATTAGACACTCGCTGCTCACTGGCGAGATTCCTATTTCACTGTTGAAATCTTGAGTGGAAATTGGAGTATGTTTTGAAGAATCTCGTCATATTTTCCCAACTGACTCATCATTAGCCATGTTCATCAGTGGCTGGAAACATTGCACCTCAGCTTTTTATATTTATTGAGAAAGTTAAGAAGTATCATGAGGACCTCTAGTGGATTTTAACTGTACAGACAAGCTTAATCAAGATCTGCCTGGATAATTTGTAATTATTTACCAGTGTGCACTATGAACAGAAGAAAGTTCAATGATTTTATGACTTTCCATTTGTCTTTCATTCTTTCTTCTAGCACTGTTCTCTTTAACTAGGTAATATTCTTGGATAGTCAGCCAAAAGCGTTATCATGTAACATACTAACTCTGGAAGTATTGGAAGACATGAACAATATCCCACCTTGGATGCTGCCTGACTGGCTGTGCTTTTCCAGCACCACACTTTTTGACTCTGATCTCCAGCATCTGCAGTCCTCACTTTCTCCTCCATGAGTAAAATCCCAAAGATTTAAGAGAGTGAGGGGTAGAGCTGAGTATGGTGGCCATCACCGAGGAGAAAGTGCTAGAAAAACTGCAAGCTCTGAAAGTGGATAAATCAACTGGACAAGATGGACTACATCCTAGAGTTATGAAGGAGATATTTGAATAGATAATGGAGGCTTTAGCATTGATCTCTCAGGTACCACAGGAGTCAGGGATGGTCCGAGAAGACTGGAAAATTGCTCATGTAACCCCCCTGTTTAAAAAGGGAGTGAGGCAAAAGATGGGAAATTACAGGCCAATTAGCCCAACCTCATTTGTTCGTAAGATTTTGGAGTCCATTGTGAAGGATGAGATTTCTGAATATTTTGAAGTGTATATTAGGGCAAGGTCAGCATGGTTTCATCAAGGGAATGTCATGCCTGTCAAATCTGTTAGAATTCTTTGAGGAGGTAACAAACAGATTAGACCAAGGAGAGCCAATGCATGTTATCCATCTGGACCTCCAGAAGGCCATTGATATGGTGCCGCACAGGAGGCTGTTGAGTAAGATAAGGGCCCATGGTGTTAGAAGCCAGGTACTAGCATGGATAGATGTTTGGCTGTCTGGCAGAAAGCCGAGAGTGGGTATAAAAGAGTCCTTCTCAAGATGGCAGCCGGTGACAAAGTAGTGTTCTACAAGGGTCAGTATTGGGACCACAACTTTTCACTTTATACATCAAAGATCTGGATGAATGAACTGAGGGCATTCTGGCTAAGTTTTCATATGATACAAAAATAGGTGGAGGGGCAGATAATATTAAGAAAGCAGGGAGGTTGCAGAAGGATTTGCACAGGTTAGGAGAAAGGACAAAGAAGTGACAGATGAAATACAGTGTGGGAAAGTGTGAGGTCATGCACTTTGGGAGGAAGAATTGAGGCATGGACTATTTCCTAAATGGGGAGAAAATTCAGAAATCTGAAGTGCAAAGGGACTTGGGAGTTCTAGTCAGGTTTCTCTTAAGGTAAACCTACAGGTTGAGTCGGTAGTTAGGAAGGCAAATACAATGTCATTCATCGCAAGGGGACTAGAATATAAAAGCAGGGGATGTACTTCTGAGGCTTTCTAAGGCTCTGGTCAGACCACATTTAGAATATTGGGACCCATACCTCAGGAAGGATGTACTAGCCCTGAAGTGGGTCTAGAGAAGATTCATGAGAATGAACCCAGGAATGGAAGGCTTAACATCTGAGGAACATTTGAGGACTTTGGGACTATATTTGATAGAGTTAAGAAGAATGAGGGGGGATCTAATTGAAACTTACAAAATACTGAATGACCTGGACAGAGTGGATGCTGAGAAGATGTTTCCATTGGCAGGAAGGATGAGGACCCAATGACTAAGCCTTCGAGTAAAGGGAAGACCCTTTAAGAACAGAGATAAGGAGAAACTTCTTCAGCCAGAGAAGGGTGAATCTATGGAATTTATTGCCACAGAAGGCTGTGGAGGCCAGGTCATTGAGTATATTGAAAACAGAGATAGATAAGTTCTTGATTGTCAAGGTGATCAAGGGTTATGGGGAAGAAGTGGGCACAGCAGGAGTTGTAAATCCTATCAGACATAATTGAGTGGTGGAGCAGACTCGATGGGCTGAATGACCTAATTTCTGCTCCTATATCTTACTGTCTTATCGTCTTAATGCTAATTTACTGGAATTGTACCAAAGTGTAAAGAGTTAAATCACAGCAGGGGCGAAAAAAACATTGTTTGTTTGACCTTGAGTTTGGAAGATGGGATGGGGGAGGGTGGGCTGATTTCATTCAAGCTTTTTGCTATGGCAAAGTGATTTTGTAAAGAACATGGGAAGAATACATTTCCTCTGATGGGAAGGTTCAGAGAATCCCAGGTGTGAAAGCAAGCCATTCAACTCATTGAGTCCACATCAACCCACCGAAGAGCATTTCACCCTATCCCTGTAACCCTGCATTTCCCCTGGCTAATGCACCCAAACTACATATCCATGGACACTATGGGCAATTTAACACATCCAATCCACCTAGCCTGCACATCTTTGGAATGTGGGAGGAAATTGGAGCATCCCGAGGAAACGCACAAAAACACATTAGTTGAAAGTTAGTTCAAAAGGTCATAAATTTAAAATTAGGACTAGATGTGTAATTTGGAAGTGAGGTTGTAGTCTCGATTTTAATAATCAGACCTCATTAGTGTGCTGTTTGCTGACTTACTGACCACAATGCAGGAGGTTGGTGGGTAACAGACGCCGATCCAATAAAATTGGCCAGCAGGAAGTCATTCTTTGGTGCTTTATGTGACAAGGAACAGGGGATGAGGAGTTCAGTTAGAACATCCTCTGCTCAACTACCCTGCTCAATCATCCAGACTCTTTCCCCAGCTCCCATTTTAAAAATAAATTTCAACATGAAACTGTGCAAAGTAAAGAACATTTTTGTCTTGTTGATGCTGCTGTTATTTTCTCACATGTAGCTTGTGGCTATGCCCTAGATCTTTAATCCAAAGTGACTCCTGGTGCATCCAGGTACATGCTGCCAATCTGCTAACTTACTCAGGCCTCCTAAAATGGAAGATTAGCCTTCAATGACATCAGATGTCTGCACATTGAGAAGAACTCTGCAAGTTTAAGATGAGTGCCCTTGCCACCTGTAATTTAAACCAAAAAATAATATAGTGTAGTGAACTCTTTCAGTGAAGAAGAATGAAGCCTGATGATAGTCCCAACAATTTCTGTCTTCGCACCTTATGGTAGTCTAAATCATTTCTCAAAGCTTCCACACCACTGAGCTTAAACGGACTGGCCTGTAGTTGCTGAACTTAGAATTCCTACAGTGTGGAAGCAGGCCATTCTGCACAGTTAGTCCACACCAACCTTCCAAGAGCATCCCACCCAGAACCACCCCCTACTCTATCCTTGAATGCCTGCATTTCCCATGTCTAATCCACCCAGCTTGGACATTATGATGGATTTTAACTTCCCCAACATTGACTGGAAATGCAATAACTCTAGGATGTCGGATAGATCAGTTTTTGTCCAATGTGTACAGGAGGGTTTCCTGACACAGTATGTCGAAGGGCCGACAAGAGGGGAGGCCACACTGGATCTGGTGCTTGGTAATGAACCAGACCAGGTGTTTGATTTAGTTGTCGGTGAGCACTTTGGAGAGAGTGACTATAATTCAGTTATGTTTAGGTTAGCGATGGAAAGGGATAGGTACATATCACAGGACAAGAATTATTAATGGTAAAAACAATGACTGCAGATGCTGGAAACCAGATTCTGGATTAGTGGTGCTGGAAGAGCACAGCAGTTCAGGCAGCATCCGAGAGGCAGTAAAATCGACGTTTCGGGCAAAAGCCCTTCATCTCTACAAATCCTCTTGCAAGGATGCCTGCCTTGAAGAAGTTTTCCTCCTCTGTCTACAAGGCCTTTATTCCTGATGAAGGGCTTTTGCCCGAAACATCGATTTTACTGCTCCTCGGATGCTGCCTGAACTGCTGTGATCTTCCAGCACCATTAGTCAAGAATTATTAATGGAGCAAGGGCAATTATAATGCAATTAGGTAAGACTTAGGATGCATAGAATGGGGTAGCAAAATGCAGGGGACAATCGAAATGTGGAGCTGCTTTAAGGAACAGATATTGCATGTCCTTGATAGGTATGTCTCTGTCAGGCAGAGAGCAAGCGATAAGATAAGGGAATCGTGGTTTACTACAGAAATTGCATCTCTTGTTAAGCAGAAGAAGATGGCTTATGTGACAATGAGACGAGATGGTTCAGATGAGGTGATGGAGTGTTACAGATTAGCTAGGAAGGATTTAAAGAGAGTTAAGAAGAGCAAAGAGAGGACATGAGCAGTCTTCTATAGGTATGTGAGGAATAAAAGGATGACTGGGGTAGGAATAGGGCCAGTCAAAGATAGAAGTAGGAAGTTGTGTGTGGAGATCGGAAAGGTGCTTAATGAATATTTCTCATCGGTTTTCATTCAAGAAAAGGATAATATTGTAGAGGAGAAGAATGAGATATGAGATATTAGACTAGAAAAGATCAAGGTTAGTAAGGAAGAGGTGTTATCAATTCGAGAAGGAGTGAAGGTAGACAAGTCCCCTGGGCCGGATGGGATTTCTCCAAGGATCCTCTGGGAAGCTAGGAAGGAGATGGCAGACATCTGATGTCATTGAAGCCTAATCTTCCATTTTAGCCTGAGGTTTGAGTAAGTTAGCAGATCTTTTGGCTTTGATCTTTGAATCATCATTGTCTACTGAGGACTGGAGGATTGTAAACATTGTGCCCTTGTTCAAGAAGGGCAGTTGAGATGACCCAGGTAATTATAAACCAGTGACCTTTATGTGTGTCGTAGGAAAAGTTTTGGAAAGGATTATAAGAGATAGGATGTATAATGATCTCGCAAGCAACAATTTGATTTCAGATAGTCAACATGGCTTTGTTAAGGACAGTTCATGTCTCACAAACCTCATTGAGTTTTTTGAGAAGGTGACCAAACATGTAGATGAGGGTAGGGCAGTTGACGTGGTATACATGGACTTCAGTAAAGCCTTTGATAAGGTTCCACATGGTAGGCTACTGGAGAAAATGCAGAGACATGGGATTGAGGGTGATTTAGCAGTTTGGATTAAAAACTGGTTTTCTGTAAGGAGGCAGCGAGTGGTGGTTGATGGAAAATATTCAGCCTGGAGTCCAGTTACTAGTGATGTGCAACAAGGATCTATTTTGGGACCACTGATGTTTGTGTTTTTTATAAATGACTTAGACGCAGGCATAGGTGGATGGATTAGTAAGTTTGCAGATGACACTAATGTCGGTGGAGTAGTGGACAGTGTATATTGCAGGTTGTAGGCGACTTGGATAAACTGCAGAATTGGGCTGAGAGGTGGCAAATGGAGTTCAATGCAGATAAATGTGAGGTGATGCATTTTGGGAAGAAAAACGGGAAGGCAGAATACTGGGTCAATGGAAAGATTCTTGGTAGTGTGGATGTGCAGTGGGATCTTGTAGTCCATGTACATAGATCCCTGAAAGTTACCACCCAGGTTGATAATGCTGTTAAGAATGCATATAATGTGTTGATTTTTATTGGTAGAGGGATTGAGTTCCGGAGCTGTAATGTCATGCTGCCACTATACAAAACACTAGTGCGGCCGCAATTGGAATATTGTATACAGTTCTGGTCGCCTTATTTCGGGAAGGATGTGGAAGCATTGGAAAAGATGCAGAGGAGATTTATCAGGATGTTGCCTGGACTAGAGAGAAGGTCTTTTGGGGAAAGGCTGAGAGACTTGGGTCTGTTCTCATTGGAAAGAAGAAGGCTAGGAGGGGATTTGATAGAGACATGCAAGATGATCAGAGGATTAGATAGGGTAGACATTGAAAGTCTTTTACCGAGGATGATGATGTCAGCGTGTGCAAGAGGGCATAACTACAAACTGAGGGGTGATAGATTTAAGGCAGATGTCAGAGGCAGATTCTTTACTCAGAGAGTGGTAAGGGCGTGGAATGCCCTGCCTGCCAATGTAGTTAACTTAGCCACATTTGGGAGATTTAGCAATCCTTGGATAAGCACATGGATGATGATTGGATAGTGTAGGGAGATAAGCTTAGATTAGTTCACAGGTCGGCGCAACTTCGAGGGCCAAAGGGCCTGTTCTGCGCTGCATTGTTCTATGTTCTATGAGCAATTTAGTGTGGCCAATCCACCTAACTTGCACATCTTTGTTCTATGGGGAAATGGGAGCATCCGGAGGGAACCCACGCAGACGTAGGGAGAATGTGCAAACTCCACACAGACAGTCACCTGAGGCTGGAATCGAACCCAGGCTCTTGGCACTTTAAGGCAGCAGTGCTAACCACTGAGCCATCATTATGTTTATACAATGTTTTGAACACGTTTATAACATTTTCAATTCTCCAGTCTTCTGTAAAATTATGACTGTGCATCCAAAACTTTCATCTTCCACCCCTGTCTTCAGATACAACTTATCTGGTCCTGGTGATTAATCACCTTAAACAGATAGTCTCTCCAATGTCTCCTCTTCATTGAGTAATTTTATTTCTTTACTTTTTTTTCTAATTCATTCCCATATTTTGTACTTTTGTACTTAATAATGGACTTTTTATTTTTATTTTCTAATTTAAATATCTGTACCGGGGTACCTTACGACCAAGATGGCATCGTAAGTGGCGACTTGTAAACTTTTTACTATACTCATGTGAGTAAATTTGACAATAAAACTAATTCTAATTTTTAAGCCACTTACAATGTTTAAAAGGGATTTACATAAGTATGTAAATAGGAAAGGTTTGGAGGGATGTGGACCAGGAGCAGGCAGGTTGGATTAGTTTAGTTTGGGATTATGTTTTGACACTCTCCAAGTGTGTCAACTATCTTTGTTTTGCCATGACCTGGTCAGCAATTTCTTCCTTGGTAAAGACAAATGCAAAATGTTAAGCGGAACATGGAAACATAGAACATAGGAGCACCAACAAGTAATTGGGCCCTTTGAGATTACTCCACCATTCAATAAAATCATGGCTGGTCATCCAACTCAGTAGTTTGTTCCTGTATTTTCCTCGTACCCTTTGATCCCTTTAGTCCTAAGAGCTATATCTGATTTTTCCTTGAAAACATTCAATGATTTGGCCTTAACCATTTTCTGTGGCAGAGATTTTCACAGACCCACTACTCTCTGGGTGAAGAAATTTTGCCTCATCTTGGTATTAAATGGCCTGCTCTATATCCTGGAACTGTGACCCCTAATGCTGGACTCTGTAGTCATTGGAAACGTCCTTCCTGCATTTACCTATCCAGTGTGGTTAGAATTTTATAGGTTTCTATGACATTTCTTTCATTCTTCTAACCTTCAGTGAATAAATCCTAAGTGATCCAGTCTCCCTCCTCATTTCAGTGCTGTCATCTCAGGAATGAGTTCAGTATACTTTTGTTACACTCCCTCCATTGCCAGAAGATCCTTCCTTAGATACTGAAACGAAAACTGCACAGAGTAGAATTTGTTTAAAATTATAGACCAGTGGGCCTGATGTCAGTAGTGGGGAAGCTGCTGGAGAAGATACTGAGGGATAGGATCTATTTATATTTGAAAGAAAATGGGCTTATCAGTGATAGGCAGCATGGTTTTGTGCAGGGAAGGTCATGTCTTATCAACTTAATAGAATTCTTTGAGAGAGTGACAAAGTTGTAGATGTCATATACATGGACTTCAGTAAGGCATTTGATAATGTTCCCCATGGTAGACTAATGGAGAAAGTGAAGTTGCATGGGATCCAGGGTGTATTAGCTAGATGGATAGAGAACTGGCTGGGCAACAGGAGACAGAGAGTAAGTGATGGAAGGGAGTTTCTCAAAATGGAGACCTGTGACCAGTGGTGTTCCACAGGGATCTGTGCTGGGACCACTATTTGTTTGTGATATGTTTGTGATATACATGAATGATTTGGAGGAATGTATAGGTGGTCTGATTAGCAAGTTTGCAGATGACAATAAGATTAGTTGGGTAACAGATAGTGAAAACGACTGTCAGAGAATACAGCAGAATATAAATAGATTGGAGAGTTGGGGAGAGATATGGCAGATGGAGTTCAATCCTGGCAAATATGAGGTGATGCATTTTGGAAGATCCATTTCTAGAGCGAACTATATGGTAAATGGAAAAAGCCCTGGGAAAAATTGATGTACAGAGAGATTTGGGTGTTCAGTCCATTCTACTCTGAAGGCCGATAGAGTGGTCAAGAAGGCATACAGCATGCTTTCCTTCATCGGGCAGGGTATTGAGTACAAGAGTTGGCAGGTCATGTTACAGTTGCACAGGACTTTGATTCAGCCATATTTGGAATACTGAGTACAGCTCTGGTCACCACTAGAAGGATGTGGATGCTTTGGAGAGGCTGCAAAGGAGGTTCACCAGGATGTTGTCTGGTATGGAGATCTGAAGAGAGGTTGAGTAGATTAAGATTATTTTCGTTAGTTGAGGGGGTTTTGATTGAGGTCTACAAAATCATGAGAGGTATAGACAGGGTGGATAGCAAGAGGTTTTTTCCCAGAGTGCGGGACTCAATTACCAGTGGTCAAGAGGTCAAGGTGAGAAGGGAAAAGTTTAGGGGAGATATGTGTGGAAGGTTCTTTACGCAGAGGGTGTTGGGTACCTGGAACGCATTGCCAGAGGCTGTGGTAGAGGAGGGCTCAATAATGTCATTTAAAATGTATCTCGACAGATACATGAATGGGGAGGGAGCAGTGGGATACAGATCCTTACAAAATAGGTGACAGGCTTTGATAGAGTCATAGAGTCATAGAGATGTACAGCACGGAAACAGACCCTTCGGTCCAAACCGTCCATGCGAACCACATATCCCAATCCAATCTAGTCCCACCTGCCAGCACCTGGTCCATATCCCTCCAAACCCTTCCTATTCATATACCCATCCAAATGCCCTTTAAATGTTGCAATTGTACCAGCCTCCACCACGTCCTCTGGCAGCTCATTCCACACACGTACCACCCTCTGTGTGAAAAAGTTGCCCCTCACGTCTCTTTTATATCTTTCCCCTCTCACCCTAAACCTATGCCCCGACCCCAGGGAAAAGACTTTGTCTATTTATCCAAACCATGCCCCTTATAATTTTGTAAACCTCTATAAGGTCACCCCTCAGCCTCCGACACTCCAGGGAAACAGCCCCAGCCTGGTCAACCTCTCCCTTTAGCTCAAATCCTCCAACCCTGGCAACATCCTTGTAAATCTTTTCTGAACCCTTTCAAGTTTCACAACATCTTTCCGATAGGAAGGAGACCAGAATTGCATGCAATATTCCAACAGCGGTCTAACCAATGTCCTGTACAGCCGCAACATGACCTCCCAATGCCTGTACTCAATACTCTGGTCCTGTTGTAATCTGAGGTAACCCTCTTCACTGTCCACTACATCTTCAACTTTGGTGTCATCTGCAAACTTACTAACTGTACCTCTTATGCTCGCATCCAAATCATTTATATAAATGACAAAAAGTGGATCTGGATTAGCGCAGGCTTGGAGGGCTAATGGGCCTGTTCCTGTGCTGTAACTTACTTTGTTCTTGTTAATTTGTATCTTGGATTGATTTCATATCTTGGCTGTGCTCTCTGCCTCAATGCATAAATTCCCTTTTAAGTCCATAATTAACTCCACACTTTCCTTTGCCACCCATTTACAATTTATAGCTGAGCGAAGACTTTTGGATTTCTTTTTTAAGTTAGCTGCCAGTCTTTTAGATTAGATTCCTACAGTATGGAAACAGGCCCTTCAACCGTCTGAACAGTAACCCATCCAGACCCATTCCCCTATCCTATATTTATCCCTTACCAATGCACCTAACACTATGGGCAATTTCGTTAGGCCAATCCAACTAACCTGCACATCTTTGGATTGTGGGAGGAAACTGGAGCACCTGGAGGAAACCCATGCAGACACGGGGAGACTGTGCAAACTCCACACAGACAGTCTGCTGAGGCAGGAATTGAACCTGGGTCCATGGTGCTGTGAGGCAGCAATACTAGCCATCGTGCCACCCCTCTCATTATGTTGTTCAGCTTTAATAACCTTTTAAAAGATTTTTAAATTGAGCCTGATTCTCAATTGTATTATTCACTCTACCCCTATCATCTGCCTGTTTCTGACTCATTTTTAATCTCTTTTGACATCCAGGGAACTCTCGACTTGATCTCCATGTGCTAACATACCTTGACTGTACCCCAACCATCACTTCTTTAAAGGCAGCCCAAATGTTCATTTACCATTTTGCCTGCCAATCCATGATCAAATTTACCTAAATCAGATCCATTCTCACCACATTGAGATTTGCCTTTCCCCAATTAATTAACTTTACTCTGGATTACTCCTTGTGCTTTTCCATTGCCAACCTAAACCTTATACAATGTCACTGCCTTAGTGACATGACAATGTTCCCTGACACTTAATTCACTTGGCACATCTCATTCCCAAGTGACTCCTTTCTTGTTGGACTGGAACCATCCTGATGTGAAAAACTCTCCTGAGTTCCCTCTCAGAACTTCTGCCCCTCTGGCAATTTTTTTCCAATAACATCACAGTGTAAATTAGGACAATTAAAGTCTTTCCATTACAATCACTCCATAATTCTTACATTTCTCTCAAATTTGCTTGCAAATTTATTCTGCTTCATCGCTTCTCCTTATTTGTTAGACTGTAATGTACAGCAAGTACGTGGTACCTTTGTGGTTTCTTAGCTCTAACTAAACAGATTCTGTCTTTGATCAATCTGGGAGCTGCTTCTGTTTCTGCTCTGCTCTGATTTGCGTAGCTCATAGATGGCCTCCAGTGGTTAATACCTTGTACTGCAACATCACAGCATGGTAAATAAGCACGCAATATTTTCATAGCAATTTATTGGCAAAAGTAACTTGACAATTAATTTAGAAACGTGATGCTTTATTGTTATCAAGTTTATTTTCCTTTCTGAGCACTGTCTTGGAGTGAATCTGACTGTTGTCAAATTCAGTGATTTCGTTGACCAGAATGAACTTTTTTCTTTATTCATTTGTTGCATGTGAGCATTGCCGGCTGAACAGCGTTTATTGCCTGCCCGTAGTTGCCCCTGAGAAGGTGGTGGTGGGATGTCTTCTTGAACCGTTGCAGACCATGTACTGTAGGTAGACCCACAATGCCGTTAAGGATGGAATTCCAGGATTTTGACCCACCATGCCCTCTTGAATTCTTTATTGAATTGTTGATCCCCTGGCTTGTTGGTAATGGTTGAATGGGGCATATGCTGGGCCATGAGGTTACAGATTGTGCTGGAGTACAATTCTGCTGCTGTTACTGCCCACAGCGCTTCATGGATGCCCAGTCTTGAGTTGTTAGAGCTGTTCGAAGTCTGTCCAACATGGTGAAAGTGCCATACAACACGATAGTGGTTATTCTCATTGTGAAAGTGGGACTTTGTCTCCACAAGGACTGTGTGGTGGTCGCTCTTACTGATACTGTCATGGACAGTTGCATCTGTTGCCGACAGATTGACAAAGATGAGGTCAAGTATGTTTTTCCCTCTTGGTGGTTCCCTCACCCCCTCTGCAGGCCCAGTGTAGCAGCTATGCCCTTAAGGACACGACCAGCTCAATCGGTAATACTGCTGCCAATCCACTCTTGGCATTGATATCCCCCACTAGGGTACATTCTGCACCCTTGCCCCCCCCCCAGAGCTTCCTCCAAGAGTTATTCATCATGGAGGAGTACTGATTATTTAGCCGAGAGAGCGCGGTAAATGGTAATTAGCAGGAGGTCGCCTTCACCATGTTTAACCTGAAGCCATGAGACTCCATGGAGTCCGGAGTCAATGTTGAGGACTCGCAGAGCAACTCCCACCCGACTGTATACCACTGTGCTGCCACCTCTGCCCAGTCCATCCTGGTGGTGGGACAGAACATATCCTGGGATATGATGGGTGGTGTTTGAGACATTGTTTATAAGGTATGATTCCATGAGAATAACTATGTCAAGCTGTTGCTTGACTAGTCCATGAGACAACTCTCCAAGTTTTGGCACTAGCTCCCAGATGTCAGTAAGGAAGAATTTACATGTTGATTGGGCTGTTTTTGCCATTGTCTTTTCCAGGGTCTAGGTCAATGCCAGGTGTCTGGTTTCATTTCTTTGTTGAGACTTTGTAGCAATTGATATAAATGAGTACTATGCCACGGCCAATTCAACGGGCAGTTGAGAGTCAACCACATTGCTGAGGGTCTGGAGTCACATGTAGGCCAGACTAGGTGAGGATGGCAGATTTCATTCCCTGAAGGACATTTGTGAACCAGATGGATTTTCCCCCAGAATCAGCAGTGGTTTCTTGGTCATTATTAGATTCTTATTTCCAGATATCTATTGAATTCATGGCATAACAGGATTCGAACGTCTGTCGCAATAACATTCACTGAGTGTTTGGATTAATAGCCCAGTGACAATGCAAGTAAGTCATCACCTCCATCCCCTCTAAATTGAATTTCTATTTACCACCAAGATGTCCTCCATAATAACACCAGTCTCTTCTCCATCTGCAGTCTGCCACAGAAAAGTGAATTTTGGAACCACAAATTGATACAATTGATAGTGGGAATTTCCAGATTAACTAGTATTGTTTTCAGAAGAATAAAGGAGGAACTTCAAGTCACACCAGCTCCTTCATCTCCTAGATTCTTGGAAAACCAAGAAATTTAAGATAAAAATGATGAGTTGTTTTATTTTCAAACAAGAATCACCATGGATTGACAAGTGATGTAAATTCCTCATGAGAAGATTATGTATTTAAAAATCCTGAAAAAAATCTGCTTGTTCTATCAGGTCAGTTTTACTATAATCAAAAAGGATTCTCTAAGAATAGCGCTGGTCAGAAATATGGAACATGTTCAGATGCAAAACTTCAAATCTGTCATTACATTTAAAATTCTACAATTTATAGATGTATATGTATTGTCTGATTCGTTGCCTCTAACAGGTGTTTGGAAAAATAGTCAAAAAACGCATGTGTCTGGTTTCCCCTGTCCTGTGGAATGCTGGGAGGCAGATTGACCAATTTCTGAAAAATATTCATTAGAAACAGCTTCACCTCATAAATATTAGCTTCTTTTAAGTTTAATGCATTCTTGCTGAAGGACTGGCCACAAGACTTAACCACCAAATAACTGATGGCTGACTCATCAGATTATCTGTCACTTTTTGCCACTTCTCCTGCTTCTTTCTGCACCATGACCTGGAACATTGACTCTCACTGTCTGTTTTTAAAGTTGAATACATTTTGACTGAAGGATTGGCTGCAGAAGATGGTTATGATGTTCTGGGGGCAGTGATTCCATAGCGTCTATGGTCCAACCAACTCCTTCAGCCCCTTCATCAATGATCTTCCCACCATCTTAAGGTCAGAAACAGATGTTTATTGGGAATTGTATGAAGTTCCATTTGTAAAAAACCTCAGATCCCTAAGCAGTCAATGTCTGATGAAAGATGATGGATAATTTGGGCTGACTAGTGTCAAGTAACATTTGCATTACACAAATGTCAGCAATGACCATATCCCCAAAAAAAAAGTCCAAGTTCTTCCCCTGAAATTCAATGGCTGCCCTTAATACAATAGTTCCCTCAGCTTCTCCCCATCAGCTCGTACATCTCTTGACAAATCCCGGAGTTCTCAGACCCTACTTCAACTGCACACAGTCACTGAATCTCTCTTTTCTTTCAGGTGCAGCTTCAGTAATGGCCACCATTAGTGATGGTACTACTGAGGCTTGCTGAGCTGGTGGCCTTCGTGTTAAAGCCTCCTGCCCACTCAGATGGGACTGACCCCTGCTGATTTAAGCCATAGTGTCATAACCACCTCCCCTCACCCAATTCTTTGCATTCACAAAATACAACTAGTTCTAGTCTCCTCAACCACTGTAAATCATTTCGATTTACTCAGATTGCTCCTGATTGTGTCTGGGAACCTTCAATCAACTCACTGGTGAAGCTTTGGAATTCCAGGCACTACCACTCTCATTTATGTAATTTCTCCATCTAAGTTAACCATTGAAGTCATTCTTCTGGTAAATCTACACTGCACTCTCTCCAAGGTCAACAAGCTGAACCAGCTCACAGTGTCCCAGGTTTGGTCAACTCAGGATTTGCGTAGCTGCAGCATGACTTCTGCCCCTGAGTACTCAGCTATAAATCTCCCTTAACTATAAAGGCAAGCATTTTATTAGCCTTTTTGATTTTGTAACTCTGTAAATGTTCATGATATTTTAATGATCAATATACTGTGATACACAAGTTTCTTAGGAAGTCCACTGTTTTAAGATTTTGACATTTTGAAGGAACAAATCTGATCAAAGCTGATGACTTCACATTTTCACAAGACTTCACTTGGCATTTGTGTAACTATCAATATGGCTTCGTACATTACATTTCCATCTGCACTGCTTCTAATACCACCTTACTTTATGTCATCAACAAACCCGGATATGTTATTTATTTTTTCATAGAATGTGATCATCACTGACTAGACCGGCATTTATTGGCTATCCCTAATTACCCAAAGAGCAGTTAAGAGTCAATTCCATTGCTGTGGGACCAGATCAAAATGACATATTTCCTGCCCCTAAAGGTCATTAATAAACCAGATATCTTTTTTACAACAATTGTCAATGGTTACATGAAGCTAACATTTTTTAAATTCCAAATTTTTAATTAATTTTAAACTACACTAATTGCCATGGTGGGATTTGAACCCATATCCCCAGAATATTATGCTAAGGGTCTGGCTTATTAGTCCAGCAACTCTACCACTGTATCACCACCACCCCATGTTTAAGGATGTGACTCTAATTAAGAAACAGGCCCAGAAGCAATGCAATTGCATAGATATTTTCCTGATTAACCTGTTCAGAGATGTTATTACAGAAGTCCAGAAGAGGTGAGACTTGAATCCAGGCCTGTTGGCTCAGGGTTACTGGCACTACCAGCACTACCACTGCATGACAAGATCCCTAATGCAATTGCATTTTCGATGTTGCCTAAAGAGGTTGAGTTTGTGAACCAGCTGATTTGGAGTAAGAGGTGAATTATGTGATACTTAAGTCTTTTGCTGCACATAGTCTTTGAGAGAATCTGCCTCTGAATCTCTCTCCATTCTTCCTTTGTTGTATGGTGGCCTGGGTTCCATTCCCAGGAATCTCCAAGGCTTTTTGGTTGTCTTCTGACTTGGAGACAAACAGAGCCCAGAGATGGGAGATCCTTCTATGGCAGTGTGCTATGGAATGACACTGTTACAAAGATTCATTTAGATTTTGGAGAATAGCTGCATTTGCTTCATTGCCCACATTTAGAAGCTTAGTGATATGTTAAGGTTCATCAGGAAATTGTCAATTCATGGACAATATAGAGGACATATTATGGGATGTTTTATTATGTCATTGGTCAGCTGCCAGAACCCACAGGTTAACTGCCTGGGATCATTTTGAGAGTTGGGCGAATGGACCTATCTCAATATAGTTTCTAGCATTTGACCTGATACAATATTAAGCTTTGATAAGTCACTGGGTAAGAACCATTGGGGAATTTGCAATTCGTGAATGGAGAGATTGCGTAGGCTAGGAGAAGCAATCCTATCACTCAGCATCACAATAGTATACTGATTCATGCAGTGTGAGGTCCCTGTTTTCCTTAATGACACGTTCTATTGAGTAGAGTCTTCTCCCAGTAAGTCAGCTTTGGGCCCCTATTGACATGATATTTTAAATTCATTCAGAATGCTCATCCCTGAGCCAGGCAGGCACTCACTCACCTATTGAACCACAGACAGCAGCCTACCACCTTGAAACGAACCTATCCAAGTCTGGTTACTGTCAGGAAGAGGGAGTTAAAAATTCTCCCTTTAAATGCATTACTATACACCACAGAAAGAAATGACTTAAGCAGGAATTCACAACATATTCTGCATCTTATCAGAGATCGAATAATTCAACTCAAGTCCAAAATAGTTTTATAACCTCCTACAGAGTGGTTACTGCCAGCAGAAGGACCGAGCCAAATTTGGCTGTGTTTAAATGGCATTAGCAAACATGATGCCATGCCTGTGCTGTTCTGCAGCCATTTGTTCAAGAAGGATGTGGGAAATCATCTGACTCCTACGTTGAACTGGTTTGAGTGGGATCTGCGGGAGGAGATGATTCCAGTGGGAGGGGCCTTAAACCTGCTGGAAATGGTCTGGAGGGTTTCTTGTCTGTGGCCACAAGCAGGACATCTCCTTACAATGCATAACATGTGTGGCATAAGCAGATCAAAAGAACACGATCTTAATTGACAAATTTAAAGAGTAATTACATGTTTCAAGTGAGAGCACTTGAAGAAGAAAAACTATCAGAGTCAATATGCAGCCTGCTGTATGTCTGATAATGTTTGATGCAAAAAATTGTCAGATGCAATTCAAAGGCTCATGTAATGTTTGGAATGAGGTCAGCCAGGTGGAGCTCTCAGAACATGAGTTTCCTGATTGGGGCTGTTAACCTGGTGCAATCAGGGAGCCCTGGCTGACAGATATAAACAGGAGTGTCCTCACCCCAGCCCGGACGGAATTTCACATTGGCCCCAAGGTCCCGTACTTCCCGCGGGAGCCTGTGCCCCACAACCTGAGCCGCCTCCGAAATTTTAATTTTGTCCCTTTCAAAGATGTAAAAAGGAGGGCTGCTGCTGCACACTGTCCACCTCTTCTCCCTTGGCGTGCCCATTTGCCACTGGGCGGTGGGGATCCCCAGTGGAGGGCTCTCTACGTGGGAGTCCTCCCCCTTTCTCTTGGGGATCTGGGGTGGAGGGTGCTGCACGCAACAGTCCCCTGTAACTGCAGATTGCGGTGGTTCACGGACTCCCAGCCCAACTGCTTGTTCTGTGGCGCTGTGGAGTCCGTGGACCATGTATATATTGGGTGTGGGCGTTTGCACTCCCTTTTTGATTTTCTTAAAAACCTCCTCCTCTGCTTTTGGTTGCACTTCAGTCCCACGCTCCTGATCTTTGGGCACCCGGTACGGAGGAGGGAGGGCAGGTCTGAAGACCTCCTCATGGGTCTGCTGCTGGGCCTGGCCAAACTGGCCATCAACAGGTCCAGGCAGCGGGCCGTGGAGGGGGTCGTTAGGGCCGACTGCCTGCCCCTCTTCCGCGGTTACGTTAGGGCCCGGGTGTTCTTGGAGAAGGTGTACGCGGTGTCCACCAACACCCTGGAGTTGTTCAGGGAGAGGTGGGCGCCGCAGGGAGTGGAGTGCATCATTTCTCCCTCCAACTCTATTTTGATTTAGTCCCGACCCTCCCCCTCACTGGTTTGATCACACAGCACTGCCCTTTGATGTGAAGGGCAGTGTTTGTCACTGGCCACCCGGGTGTTTTCCTATCTTCCTGATGGTGGAATTTGAATAAAGATTTGTGCACTTTGTGTCTTTCACTGTGTCTCACACCTGCACACACACAGCATGGGTGCTGGGGATAAAATAAGCACTACCGCACTTAGGTGGTAGTGTGGGGGTTAAATTATTAAAAAAAAGGATAAACAGGAGTGTCAGACACCCTGTTTACTCCGAGAGCTGGCTCTGAGGGAGCTAGATCAGTGTCAAGCACTTTCTTCATGGAAATAAAAGTTTACTTGGTGATAGGAGACTGGCCTCTGTGGAGTTATTTCAGGGACGATGAGAGTGGGATTAATGATGTAAGCATGCAAAGATGCCTACTCACTGAAGCCCAGCTGTGCTTCAAACAGGCCCTTCAACTGGCTTTATCATTGGAAAATGCAGTAAATGGAGCATGAATTGCAGGGAATTCCGATGGAAACGGATACCTTCGCCAGTCCGATGTTGCTTGGGGAACACCACTTGAGTGAAGGCAATTGCAATGCCTCATTCAGGACATATCCTGAACAGAGCGACTCTAGGCCAGCTCACAGGGCTATGAAGACATTGGTCAGGTCTTTTTTTTATAGCTCCTCTTGGAGCATTTCAGTACCAGGTTAGGTTCCTCCAACTCTGCCTCTGATCCAGGTGGCGTGTAATGCAGAATAGCTAACGTTTTGTGCCTGGAGCATCTCAAGAAATTCATTCTCCTCTCTATAAAGGCGTCAAGATGATGATATCCACCGTGTCCATCTCAGATTTGGAGGTATCTTCAATGCTTGATGGAGGGGGAGTAGTCGCAAAGGCAGTCGGGGAGCTAGGCATGTTTTGCTCTCGCACCGTTTGTGAATTTGTAGCTTTCCTATGGTCCACGTGCTCATTCAGGACAGTCATACCTACTCGAACTTCATATGTCACTGGACATTGTGTCAACCATGCCTCTTACCCATGCTGGGCTATTCCAATGGGGTTTCTACACCAAACTTTCATCCCCTGAAGTAGCAGAGTCTTGTGTCCAACATTGCCGTTCCTGATGACGTTTCACCCTCCCCTCTCGGTCCTGGAAGATCAAATTTAACCTGGTGCAGTGTCTTCTCCCCATTAGCAACTCTGGTGGGTACTGGCCTATGTGTTTTCTTAATCAGTTTAGGTCTAATGGGACTCTTTTGCTGTCATGAGTCAGCATACTGGCGGCAACTACAATGGCTTGCTAGCCCAGATTCTTAAGGCAATGGTAACACTTTGGCTGAAGCTTGGCTTTGATTTGGTATTTTGCTGTGGGCTGACCTAGAGTCTCTCTGTTCAGGATATGTCCTGAGTGAGGCTATGCAGTTGCCTTCACTCAGCTGGTGTTCCCAAGTTCAGTCGGACTGGCAGAAGTATCTATTTCCATCAGAATACCCTATGTCTTCAGACTCAGAGGTGGATGAGTGTATGATTGAAATGAGGTCAGCTAGGAGTTTCCTGATTGGGGCTGTTAATCTGGTCCAATCAGAGACCCCTGGCTGACAGATGAGAACGGGTCCCTAAACCTTCTCCTCTGTTTTTGGCTGCACTTCAGTCCCACGCTCCTGATCTTTGGGCACCCGGTACGGAGGAGGGAGGGCAGGTCTGAAGACCTCCTCATGGGTCTGCTCCTGGGCCTGGCCAAACTGGCCATTAACAGGTCCAGGCAGCGGGCTGTGGAGGGGGTCGTTAGGGCCGACTGCCTGCCCCTCTTCCGCGGTTACGTTAGGGCCCGGGTGTCCTTGCAGAAGGAGCACGCGGTGTCCACCAACACCCTGGAGTGCACTTTGTGTCTTTCACTGTGTCTCACACCTGCACACACACACCATGGGTGCTGGGGAAAAATAAACACTACCGCACTTAGGCGGTAGTGTGGGGGTTAAAAAAAAATAAACAGGGGTCTCATTCCCCTTCACAAAAAAAAGGAAGAAAAAAAAAGAAAAAAAAAAGAGAAAAAAAAAAGAGAACGGGTCCCTGTTAAATTATATTAAAAAAAAACAGGAGCTTCACCCGGTACAGAGGAGGGAGGGCAGGTCTGAAGACCTCCTCGTGGTACTGCTCATGTGCCTGGCCAAACTGGCCAAGAAAAAAAAGAAAAAAAGAAGAAGAAAAAAGAACGGGTCCCTACCGGCCACCCGGGTGTTTTCCTGCACACACACACACCATTGGTGCTGGGGAAAAAAAAAAGCACTACCGCAGTTAGGCAGTAGTGTGGGGGTTAAATTAAAAAAAAAGAAGAAAAAAAAATAAAATAGGGATTGAGTGTTTGTCACTGGCCACCCGGGTGTTTTCCTGGAGGCACCGGCCCTTGGAGGGGACAGACACTCCAGCAGCGCACCGGACAAAAAAAAACGGGTCCCTACCGGCCACCCGGGTGTTTTCCTACACACACACACACACCATTGGTGCTGGGGAAAAAAAAAAGCACTACCACAGTTAGGCGGTAGTGTGGGGGTAAAAAAAAGAAAGAAAAAAATACAGGAGTGTTGGGGAAAAATAAGCCCTACCACACTAAGGTGGTAGTGTAGGGGTTAAAAGATATAACCAGGAGATTAAAAAAAAGAACGGGTCCCTACCGGCCACCCGGGTGTTTTCCTATCTCCCTGGTGGTGGAAATTGAATAAATATTCGTGCACTTTGTGTCATTCACTGTGTCTCACACCTGCACACACACACCATGGGTGCTGGGGAAAAAAATAAGCACTACTGCAGTTAGGCGGTAGTGTGGGGGTAAAAAAAAAGAAAAAGAAAGAAAAAATAAACGGCTGGGCGTCTGAAGATTGAACACCTGTGTGTGTGAGCTGGGAAGTGAGCAGTTGCTGTATCCTGGAGTTTGGGTGAAGACCTTTCCTTCAGGAGTGGACTAAACCCTTGTGAGTTAACTGCACCTATACTATGTACTATGTTCCTGTGAGTGGGCCTGGTTTTCCAAGGCTGGGCCAGGACTCCATGGAGACTGAATACCTGTGTGCTGTGGGGTGTGCATTTGCTGCCTTCAGAAGTGGACTCTGCAGTTTGGAGTTGACTCCATTTTGGACAATGCACCTCAAAAACTGGAGTGGACTCCATTTCAAGGAATGGACTCTGTATTCTGAAGACTCTATATCTGGACGCTGGCAATTAACTGTATTGTGGTGTTTGTTGGGTTATCACCTACACTGTCTTGTGTGTCCCTGGGTCTGGCAGGCCTTACTGTGAGCTGGGAGGCTCATGGGTCGTCCTGAAAGCTGTCACCCCGAGAGCCGGAGGATGGGTAGGCCATCCTGTGAACCTGAAGGTTGGTAGGCTGTCCTAAAAGCTGGAGGGTGGGTAGGCCACCCTGATGCCAGTTGCCCCGAGAGCCAGATGGTAGGTAGGCCGATCTGAGTGCTGTTGTCCTGAGAAGGGGTGATCGGGACAGGCTGTCCTAGAGCTGGTCGAAAGGTTTGTCACAACAGCCGAGAGCCAGAAGGCGCGTAGGGGCAGGCTGAGATCTGGAAGGCTTGTGGGCTACCCTGCACGCTGTCGTCCCAGGGAAGGAGACGGGCTGTCCTAGAGGTGGCCGAAAGGTGTGCCAGGATAGCCCACTGGCCGGACGGTGCATTGGGGTGGGTGAGAGCCCAATGGTATGTAGCGGCAGACCGAGAGCCAGAAGGCAGGTGGCCGTCCTCAGCGCTGTCACCCCGGGAAGGTACCGGGGCGAGCTGTCCTAGCGGTGGTCGAAAGGTGCTGAGGGTGGTTAGTGAAGCCAGAAGGTGGTAGGCCATCCTGACCGCTGTCACCCTGCCCGGGTACTGGGGCGGGCCGTCCTAGAGGTGGTAAAAAGGTGTGTCAGGGCGGACTGAGAACTGGAAGAGGCATGGGGTGGGCCGAGAGCTGGAAGGTGTGTAGGCATGGGCTGCCTTAGAGTGGTCAGAAGGTGGGAGGGACAGGGGCTTGCTGTGTCTGTATTGTATGCACTTTTTTATGTAACTGGATTGTCCTTTTATGTACAAATGTCATTGTTACTGTCTTTTATATGTGAAACTGGGATTTGAGGTTTGTCCTCATCTCCCTGTAAACTGGTTGAACTGTAGGGTTTGGGACCTAGCTTTGCTGCTCCTCTCCCTTGTAAAATTGTGTTGTACACAGCTGTAAATGTTAACTGTTTTTTGTAAACTGTTTTGTAATTTGTTTAATAACATAAAAAAAAGAATAGGTCCCTGATGTGAAGGGCACTGCTTGTCACTGGCCACTCGGGTGTTTCCTTTCTTCCTGGTGGTGGAAACCGAATAAAGATTCGTGCAACTTGTGTCTCTCACTGTGTCTCACACCTGCACACACACAACATGGGTGCTGGGGGAAAAGATAAGCACTACCACAGTTAGGCGGTAGTGTGGGGGTTTTAAAAAAAAAGAACAGGTCCCTGGAGAAGGAGCACGCGGTGTCCACCAACACCCTGGAGTTGTTCAGGGAGAGGTGGGCGCCGCAGGGAGTGGAGTGCATCATTTCCCCCTCCAACTCTATTTTGATTTAATCCCTGCCCTCCCCTTCACTGTTTGAACACACAGCATTGCCCTTTGATGTGAAGGGCACTGCTTGTCACTGGCCACTCGGGTGTTTCCTTTCTTCCTGGTGGGGGAAACTGAATAAAGATTTGTGCACCTTGTGTCTTTCACTGTGTCCTACAGCTGCACACACACAACGTGGGTGCTGGGGGTGAAAAATAAGCAAAAAAAAAGAAAAAGAAAAAGAACAGGTGAGTCAGAGGTTCTGTTCACTCTGTGAGCTGGCTCTGATGAAGCTGGACCAGTGTCAAGGATTCTCCATGTGGAAATAAAGGGTGACTTGGTGATGGGATACCAGCCTCTGTGGAGCTATTTCAGTCCAAACCCCTTCTTTAATTGAGAAATGCCAGGAGGCATTAAATTCCTCCCTCAAAAAGTGTTGTTTTCCACAAGCAAGAGCAAGAAAATTGGTAGATAAACACACTTGAGACTATGTTCACATAAGCCTGGTGAATACATCGTTAGTGGTATTGGCGTATGATTAGCAATAGCCACTTTTCTATCTTCTTGACCAGAGAATGCAGTGCAATCGTTGAGAAGAAAATCAAACCATGAAAATGGAATGTCTTGGTGACTGGGTAAGTGTGTATACCTCATTGTGCAGTTTTGCAAAATTCGAGTGAATCCTTAGAAGAGTATAAAGGAAGTAGGAGTATACTTAAGAGGGAAATCAGGAGGGCAAAAAGGGGACATGAGATAGCATTGGCAAATAGAATTAAGGAGAATCCAAAGGGTTTTACAAATATATTAAGGACAAAAGGGTAACTAGGGAGAGAATAGGGCCCAGTTTTTCAGACTGGAGGCCCGTGACCAGTGGAGTGTCACAAGGATCGGTGCTGGGTCTACTCTTTGTCATTTACATAAATGATTTGGATGCGAGCATAAGAGGTACAGTTAGTAAGTTTGCAGATGACATCAAAATTGGAGGTGTAGTGGACAGCAAAGTGGGTTACCTCAGATTACAACAAGATCTGGACCAGATGGGCTAATGGGCTGAGAAGTGGCAGATGGACTTTAACTCAGATAAATGCGAGGTGCTGCATTTTGGGAAAGCAAATCTTAGC
>NC_057716.1:53452188-53507623 GCF_004010195.1 Chiloscyllium plagiosum | reverse complement strand
TCCTTCCTATCAGAAAGATGTTGTGAAACTTGAAAGGGTTCAGAAAAGATTTACAAGGATGTTGCAAGGGTTGGAGGATTTGAGCTATAAGGAGAGGCTGAATAGGCTGGGGCTGTTTTCCCTAGAGTGTCGGAGGCTGAGGGGTGACGTTATAGAGGTTTACAAAATTATGAGGGGCCTGGATAGGATGAATGGACAAAGTCTTTTCCCTGGGGTCGGGGAGTCCAGAGCTAGAGGGCATAGGTTTAGGGTGAGAGAGGAAAGATATAAAAGAGACCTAAGGGCAACGTTTTCACGCAGAGGGTCGTACGTGTATGGAATGAGCTGCCAGAGGATGTGGTGGAGGCTGGTACAGTTGCAACATTTAGAGGCATTTGAAAGGGTATGTGAATAGGAAGGGTTTGGAGGGATGTGGGCTGGGTGCTGGCAGGTGGGACTAGATTGGGTTGGGATATCTGGTTGGCATGGACAGGTTGGACCGAAGGGTCTGTTTCCATGCTGTTTCTATGACTCCACTGAATCTTGTGATCCCAGAATTGACCACTGGCATATGCTGAGTTAGCTGACCTCAGATGGCACAGTGGTGTAGTTTGGGACCCCTGAGGGCAGGAAGGGTTTAGCCAAGATCCTGGCAAGAATTGAAAACCGGCAGCAAGTGTGTAGACATTGGTAAAGTGTTGGATCAAGGTTTTCTCTGACAGCTTTTTACTTCAAATAACTCACTGTCTACATTTGCATCTGAAGAAAGGTCATATATGAATGAGATATCAAGGACCTCACACTTGATTGTAAGCTGTAGCCTAATCTGAGGTGACACCTTCAGGAGAAGACAAAATGGTATAAAAAGTTGTTTAAAAAAAAGATGGAAGTGTTGTCCATTTCTTTAATTACTGCTTTCCAAAATACAAAGATTTGGTAGTTGCTAACATCATAAATGTTATAAAACTTGTCTATACCTGTTTCACCAGCTACTATTACGGAAAAGCTATGACCAAATCTAAAACGTGGTTCATTATTGCTTATAGTTGAAATAATTTGTTGGCATTTGGCTGAATTGAATTTATTTTGATAGAATAGCATGTATGTTTTAAAATCCATATTTGCATTCATTTATCAATATGACAGCAGTGGGAATTTAAAGTTGCTATTAAATTGATCATTTGTTGAAACCTAAAACCTGGTATATTTTAGTGATGGCTTGGAGAATGTTCTGGCCTCATGAACCACAGTACACTTCAGTTAAATCTGAAACAAAGGCCTTTCAACTCACATCTCCTAATGTCTCAGTTTTAACCTATAATATTTAAGATAATGCCATACTACGGTGCAGTATTATTGTGTTAGAGTGCATGAGATCTGTTAAAACCTAACCAATTCTTAAACAAAAAAAAATTTCACTATAAAAACTGGCTAAAGTTGAAAGAGACACACACACTAACATCACAGAATTGGTGTGTTACTGAATATAGTGGAGGTGATATTGGATCATAAAATGTTTGCACACATAAAGGTCTGTGTTTAATACAGCCATCCCTGTCTCTCCAACTGTCACAACCATTCATGCTTCTTATGGAAGTCTTCAAATTCTGCATTCACTTTAAATTTCAGTACAAAAATATCAATATTTTGTGACTTAATTAATATAAATTGTGTGCACATACATTGACATACTCATGGATGTATGTATGGGAGCATGCATTTAGTTTAAGCCAGATGCCTGCTATATGTGAAACCTATTACTTTGACAGAGTCTTACAATTCTTTTACATTTGTTCAGCAGAAGCAATGCTTTTAAGGTTACCATTTTTTGCCCATCCCTTATTGCTCTTAAGAAAATGGTGGTGAATTGCCTTTGTGAACCTGGAGTCCATATGGTGTATAGGTACATGCACGGTATTGTTCGACAGGGAGTTCCAGATGTTTAACTCAGCAACAACGAAGGAACAGTGATACATTTTCATGTCAGGATAATGTGTGACTTGGAGGGAACTTGCAAGTGGGAGTGTTTACATGTGTCTGTTGCCCTTGTCCTTCTAAGTATTAGAATTTATGGCTGTGGATGGTGGTGTTGAAGGAACCTTTTGAGTTTCTGCAGTGCATGGTACACACAAATATCTTTGTGTGCTTGTGGTGAGGGGAATGCAAGTTTGAGATGGGTAATATGGGATGATCAGCCGGCTGCTTGTCCTGGATGGTCTCCTGAATAATGCTAGAGCTGTTCTCATTCACACAAGTGCAAAATATTCTTTCATACTTCTAGCTCATGGACAGATTTTGTGGAATCAGGTGGTGAATTACATGCTGCAGATTTCTCTGTCGAGGACCTACTTTTGTAGTATTTCGGTCCAGTTCAGTTACTGGTCAATGGAAACCCTCAGAATGTTGATGGTATGGTGTTCAGCAATAGTAATTTCATTGATCATCTGTGGAGATTTGTTAATGTTCTTTTGCTGGAGATGGTCACTTACATGGCATGAGTATTGCTTGCCACTTATCAGCTCAATCCTGAGCATTGTCTAGACCCTACTGCATATCGACACAGACTGCTATGCTATCTGAGGAATTGTGAATGGCAATAAATGCTGTGCAGTCATTTTTGAACCTTCTCTACTTCCTAGTTTGGAAAGCAAGATCATTGACAAAGCAACTAAAAATGGTTGGTCAATGGTGAGCAGGTTGTTTCAAGAATACCAAATTTCAACAGGAAAAATGATTCACATTGCATGAGAAACAAGATATTGAGTAGTTGGCAAGAGGGCTCTGATTGGTCGAGGTGTTGCCATGAGAAATATACCAGAGTGCAATTATCCCAAAGCCTTTGTTTAAATTTAAGAAAAGCTAAGTTTGAGATTCTGGTTGAGATATTGCCATGTGGTCTGCAACAGAGGATGGTTATAACCCAAGCTTTTGCTTTGTTGAAAAGGTGCAAAGCCTGAACAAATTCCTTTTACCTGAGGAGAACTGGGTTCCTCTGTAGTTTACAAGTGCAAGTGAATCAGATTTCGAGCCTGACTGAATATATTGGATAAACAGAAATCAGATGAAGCGTGCATAGGGATGCAGTATATTTATTCAGATGCAGAAAGCTTAATCACAAATTGGAAAAATTTAGAACCAACTGTGCACACAAGTGTTCCTGAAATTTAGCCAATGAAAACATTTCATACTAGTTTACAGCACTGGTAAGACTCCCATATTTGGTGTGCTAGAATCACTCGACCCATTACAGCATTAGAACAAGAGACTTGGTGTCTTTTCAAACTACAGAGGAACCTTGATTATCCAAAGGACACGGGTGGGGAGTATTTCATTCTGTTAATCGAATGCCAGATAACATAGTTTAGCCAAGCATCGGGACCTTGCCAGATAATCCAAAATTCCGATAATCAAATTTCAGATAATCGTGGTTCCTCTGTATATTACTGAACTATGTTGGCTAGTCAATCATTTATATGCCATGAAGTATTCTGGATGGTTCAGGTATTCTATTATGGGTTTCCTTGGTTCATCAGGCCTCATATCATGAAGCCAGTTCAAACACGATGAGATCGCACTTACCTCTCCCTGTCTTTCAATTTGGATAGCAACTAGTCAGTTACACTCATAGGAATGCAATTGACAATGTTAGGGTTATGATGTTCAAAATTGGAAACAATCAAAGCTTCTTGATTTTGTAGAAGTTGCTACTTGATGCAAGGATCAACATTATTATCATTTCAATGTGTATCGCTAAATAATTGCTTTGAATCCCATTAAAAAATGTAACTGGTAAGGATACAAATCTCCAGTTCCAGCTTCAAAGTGGAAATTTCAGTGGAGGTTAGTGTTTTTTTAGCAAACAACAAGAAAAAAAAGTTATAATTCTTGAAAATATCTGAATAAATATATATTACAGGGTCAAATAATTCAGCCATTTTCTGAAAAAAAAATAACTTAGTGAAGTCAGGATAACTTATGGTGTGCAGGGTTTCAAGATTAGTTTAACCGTCTGAAACAGGGATCCAACTGTATTCATACAATAGAAGATTTTTTTCAAAAATGCTGTTCTTTGGAATATAGCAAGGATAATCTGCAAATATATCAATGAAAGATGTAACTGAATTATGATTTTATAAGCACAGTGAAATTTGTAATAATTAATATACATATTAATTATATCAATTTTCATGCTACAATTTGGAACAGTTTATTAATTTTACTATAAATTATTGGAAATTAGGATGATTACCAAATTAAAACTTGGTTGCCAATCCAACTCACTTAAAATTTAAAATGTTCAACTATTTCTCTATAGAGGGAAGCAGTGAGACGTGATTGAGGAGAATTCTGGGAGAAATCGGCTGGTTAACCACAACTGTGATGGGGATCGTGGAGGACCCGGTGTCAAAGAACAATGAAGGTCCAAACATTACATTAATGTTTCTCTCCCTCCTTGAAGCAAAAAAGAGAGGGCGGGGCTGTTAGAAAATTTTGTTGCAGCTTAGAAACAGCAAATCCTCAGCAGTGAGGTCAAAGTATTGCTGCTGTGGTCAATTACAGGCTTTGGTGAGTGTCAGACTTCACTGAGGAGGTGAGTGACATTAAGGGACTATAAGATAAGGTTTTTACTTTTGTTTTAATCCAGTAGTTCCTAGAGGGGCAGTAAGGGCAGTTAGTGGAGCGGTATACTCATCCTGTGAGATGTGGGAAGTCATGGAGAAGTCAAATGTTCCTGACAACTATTTCTACCTACAGCTCCTCTCAGACCACATGAATCAGTTGGAGTGGCAGGTGACTCACCGAGGAGCATACAGGAGGTACAGATTTTATAGATAGGAGTTTCAGGGATGTGGTCACATCAAAGGCTCAGCCAGATAGATGGGTGACCACCAGGAACAAAGGAGACAAAGGATGAGACTGTCACTATCAATAACAACTCAAGGAGATTCTGTCATTCAGTAGAGAGTATATCTCTTTTCCACTGAAAAAGTGATTCATTGTCCCTGTTCTGATGCAGGAGAAGCTCACTGGGATAGATTAGAAACCTGAAAACAATAACACAAAATTTAACTAAAAGTACAAAAAAGAAATTGAAATAAATAATTTGATGTGAGCATAAGAGGTATAGTTAATACGTTTGCAGATGACGCCAAAATTGGAGGTATAGCGGACAGCAAAGAAGGTTACCTCAGATTACAATGGGAGCTTGATCCGATGAACCAATGGGCTGAGGAGTGGCAGATGGAGTTTAATTTAGATAAATGCGAGGTGCTGCATTTTAATGGGAAGGTGCAAGGGTGTGTTGCTGAACAAAGAGACCTTGGAGTGCGGATTCATAGCTCCATGAAAGTAGAGTCACAGGTCGATAGGATAATGAAGAAAGCATTTGGTAAGGTTTCCTTTATTGGTCAGAGTACTGAGTATAGGTGTTGGGAGGTCATGTTGCAGCTGTACAATATATTGTTAGGCCACTGTTGGGAGATTGCGTGCAATTCTGGTCTCCTTCCTATCAGAAGGATGTTGTGAAACTTGAAAGGGTTCAGAAAAGATTTACAAGAATGTTGCCAGGGTTAGAGGATTTGAGCTAAGGGGAGAAGCTGAACAGGCTGAGGCGGTTTTCCCTGGAGCTTTGGAGGCTGAGGGGTGACCTTATAGAGGTTTATAAAATCATGACGGGCATGGATAGGATAAATAGACAAAGTATTTTCCCTCGGGTGGGGGAGTCTAGAACTAGAGGGCATAGATTTAGGGTGAGGGGGTAAGATATAAAAGAGATCTAAAGAGCAAAACTTTCACACAGAGGGTGGTACCTGTATGGAATGAGCTGCCAGATGAAGTGGTGGAGGCTGGTACAATTGCAACATTTAAAAGGCATGTGGATGGGTATATGAATAGGAACGGTTTGGAGGGAAATGGGCTGGGTGCTGGCAAGTGGGACTAGATTGAGTTGAGATAGCTGTTTGGCATGTATGAGTTAGACCGAAGGGTCTGTTTCCATGCTACACATCTCTATGACTCTAAATGAGACCCAAATTGCACACTGAAATGTTCAGCACAATTAGCATAAAGCGATAAGGCAAAGCTGGTATTTCCAATCTTGCTCATTGTCAGCTAACATTCATACCATGAGGTTACTCAGAGGTTCTGGGCTTTTGAGTTTAAGTGCAGGCTCTTTCTAATGTATCATAAACAAATAGATTTGATGCTGCTAAATTGTCTATGAATTTGTTGTGTAGTTAATTTTTTAAAAAAGTTCACCAATGTATTTTCTCAACTTGAATTTTTAGTTTAGTACTATGTAACAATACACTTTGCGATGTCACATGTCATATGTCATATTATCCTTACATTCAGGTTGTATGAAGTGAATTATTTTTGAGTTCCAATCTCAATCTTGGGTTTAGATTCAAAGTGCACATTGTAATGTGAGACAGCACATTAAAAATAATTTTAATCCTCAAACAGCAGGATTTGGTAACCAATATTATTTTTCTGTGATGTTTACATTCTTCGAGTTTTATTTTAAATCAGAAATCAAGCTGTATTTTTGTGTAAGTAATAACAATGAATAGATATTTGGTGAGAAGAGGTTGGGTGCTGAACTCCTGTCTGAGATCATATAACAAAACAAGGAAAAGCATCAACTGTATTATTGACAACACCATAAACTAAAGTGACACATGAAAAGCAATGTGAAAACATTTTTAAAAAGGTGCAGTGTAATGTAAACAAAATATGTGTTTAAAATATTTTAGATCACAGAAGGTTCCATACAGCTACAAGTGAGACAGGCAGCTGGGATCCATACTTAAAATGTGTGGCTGGAAAAGCGCAGCAGGTCAGGCAGCATCCAAGGAGCAGGAGAATCGATGTTTTAACGTCAATTCTCCTGCTCCTTGGATGCTGCCTGACCTGCTGCGCTTTTCCAGCAACATATTTTCAGCTCTGATCTCCAGCATCTGCAGTCCTCACTTTCTCCTAGATGAGATCCATAAACAAAGATTCATCAGCCTCTCATACATGCAAACAGAGATGCACAAAGGACTGGGTCAATGAACCAATGGTTAAATGGCAGGTTTCAAAATAACTGGTTTAGAAGCACTGAGTCCAAAGAATTCTGAAAATCTTCTGAGAAAGTTAGTGATTATTGCTCTAAATTGGTAAATGTGGGTGAAGTTGAACCATTAAAATATAGTACATATGCTGTGGTGTTCACATGGAAATATATCATCGTTAGGTAAGTGGGTGGATTCTAATCTTAAATTTCTGCACACAACTGCAATATTCAATGGTGATTTCATAGGTATAGAATACATATATCCATAAACACCTTCCATTCCTTGGAAATTAACAAAGAACTTTGAGTAGTCAACTCATTTTACATGAGTTCTAGCAGTATAGAATCTAACAATAGACAAATGCACCTCCTAACAAGCAACACTTTTAATTTGATTCAATATTACTCATCCCGCCTTCTTCCATTGTTTCCACAATGAGCTCGGATGTCCAGGTTGCCTCTCCTAGGCTGTTGATGGCCTTGCAAGTATATTTGCCATCATCATGTGCAGATACATCAGAAATAATCAAAGAACAGTTTCCGTCTTCATCATATTCAATTTGATAGTGGCGAGACTCCTTGATGGGCTGTTCACCCTTGAACCACATAACTTCAGGATCTGGGTAGCCTATGAAAAATATACAATTACGCTGTTAGAAATATTCATAGATATTAAATAATTACCTGTTGTGCGTGATGGATTGATACTCCAATTTACAATAATTCTTATCTGAAAATGATTAAACTTTTGGCTATAATGTTCTATTTTAGCATATCTATTCTATGATGAAAATGCATTCCAGAATCCAGCACCCTCACCCTTGAGGCTTGGAGCAATACTTCTATTGGTCAGAAATTTGGCCTGCTGTCTTAATGAAATGAATTAATCTTTTTTTAAATTCACGGTTACCCTAAGAGATTTTATATACTCTATCAAGTATTTACAGATATGAACGGCAAGATTAAGCATTTAATGCTCCACTCACTTTTGCTCAGAGTTCAACACTTTCACCTGTTGGTTGTTCATTTTGGTTGAAATACGAATTGTGTAAATTGGAAAAGAATAATATTTGTCAGAAGAATACTTGTTTGAATATAGGTAGACAGATCATGGAATGATTTAAAAACATTAGAGTTGTTGTTATGGGCAATTTCAACTTCACCAAGATTGACTAGGACTCCCTTAGTGCCAGGAGCAGAATATGTTAGGTGTATCCAGGAGGAATTCTTGAAACAGATGCTTTTCCTTGTTTTGTTACATGATCTCAGTCAATACAAATACAATAGACTTTGTATTGAAGAAAAAGCTTGGCCAGGTGATTGAAGATTCAGAAGGGGCTGAATTTAAGAACAGTGATCAAATTCCACTAGTTTTAAGATAGTTACAGATAAGGATTAGACTGCTCCACAGATGAAAGTGCTAGATTAGGGGAAGGCTAATTACAACAGTATTAGGCAGGAACTGGAGAAGTTAAATGGGGATGGCACATCAACATACACCATTTGGAGTCTTTTAAAGGCCAGTTGTTTATAATTCAGAACCAGCATGTTCCTTTGAAAGTGAAAGATAAGGATGGGCAAGTTCAAGAATCCCCTGAATGATATGAGTGTAAGATTAGTCAAATAGGAGAAAAGGAAGCATATGTAAGGTTTAAGAAAATGACATCAGACAAGGTCCTTGAGGAACATAAAGGAAGCAGGTAAGAATTTAAACAAAGAATTAGGAAGGCTAAAAGGGGTCATTAAAGTCCTTGGTGAGTAGGATTAAAATGAGTCCCAAGGCATTTTATGGATATTAGATGCAGAAATGTAGCTAGGAAAAAGGTAGGTCCATTTAAGGACAACAAGTGAATTTATGCGTGGAACCAGCAAATGTGAGTGAGGTCCTTAATGAGTAGTTTGCATTGGTATTCACCAAGGAAAAGGATGTGGATGATGGTAAGATTAGGGAGGGGTATGTTGATATTCCAGGGCATGCTGATATTAAGGAGGAGGAAGTTTTGGTTGTCTTGAAAAATATTAGGGTAGATAACTACCCAGGACTTGATGGGATCTATCCCAGGATACTGAGGTAGGCAAGGGAGCAAATTGCTGGGGCCTTGACCGAGATTTTTGTATCCTCTTTAGCCACATGCAAAGTCCCAAGAGATCGGAGAATAGCCAATGTACCTTTGTTTAAGAAAGGCAACAGGAATAATTCAGAAAATTATAGACCGGTGGGCCTTACATCAGTGGTGGGGAAATTAGTGGATAAGATTCTTAGGGACAGGGTTTACTTACATTTGGAAATAATGGACTTATTAAAGGTAGTCAGCATGACTTTGTGGGGGCAGGTCGTGTCTCACAAATTTGATTCAGTTTTTTGAGGAAATAACAAAGATGATTGATGAGAGTAGGACAGTGGTTGTTATTTACATGGACTTTACTAAAGATTTGACAAGGTCCTTCACGGTAGGCTGGCCTGAAGATTAAATCACATAGGTTTCATAGTGAGTTGGATTTATCATAGAAGACAGATGGTAGTTGTGGAGGTTATTTTTCTGTCTGGCTATTCCCCAAAGATCAGAGCTAGGACCTCTGTTGCTCGAAATATGTATATAAATGACTTGGATGAAAATGTACGTGGTCTGATCAGTAAGATTCCAGACAACACGAAAATAGGAAGGTAGATTGTCAAAGGATACAGCAGTATGCAGATCAATTGAAAACTTGGATGGAGAAATGGCAGATGGAGTTTAATTTGGACAAGTGTGAGCTGATGCATTTTGGGAGATCAGATGCTAAAGGAAAGTATACAGGAAATAGCAGGACCCTTTGGAGCACTGATATACAGAGGGGAATTGGGGTGCAAATCCATAGCTCACTGAAAGTGGTAACACAAATGATAAATTAGTAAAGATGGCATATACCACGCTTACCTTCATCAGTTGGTGAACTGAGTATAAAAGTTAACAAGTCATGGTGAAGTTATATAAACTTTAGTTATGCCACAATTGGAGAATTGTGCGCAGGTCCTGTCACCACATTATAGAAAGGATATGGAGTCTTGGGAGAAGGTGCACCAGAGATTTATTAGGATGTTGCCTGGATTGGAATGTATTAGCTCCAAAGAGAAGCTTGGATTGTTCTTGCTAAAGGTGAAGGGTGACCTGATAGAAGTACATAAAATTATGAGAGGCATGGATAGGATGGATAGTTGGATTCTTTTTCCCAGGGCGAAAATGCCAAATACTAGTGGGGCATAGGCTTTAGGTGAGAAAGGGCAAGTTTAAAGGAGATGTACGAGGCATTTTTTTTTCTCACAGAGTAGTAGATATTTGAAACATCCTGCTGGGGAGGTGGTAGAAGTGGATACAACAGCCACATTTAGGAGGCATTTAAACAGACACATGAACAGGCAGAGAGTAGCGGAGTACAGACCATGTACAGCCAGATGAGATTAGTTTAGAATGGCATCTTGGTTGGCGCAGATAAGATGGGCTGAAGGGCAAGTTCTTGTGTTGTACTGTTCTATGCTCTATAAGGAAATATAGCAAGTTAGCAGAAGTGGCACATCAACATTGCAATAGAGAGTTAGATCCAGACTAGAAATGGTTAGTTTTCATGATGTAATTGCAAGGGAGGAGTTCCCGAACATTAAGATTAGATTACTTACAATGTGGAAACAGACCCTTCGGCCCAACAAGTCCACACCGACCCGTCGAAGCGTAACCCACCCAGACCCAGTCTCCTACATTTACCCCTTCACCTAACACTACGGGCAATTTAGCATGGCCAATTCCCCTAACCTGCACATTTTTGGATTGTGGGAAGAAACTGGAGCACCCAGAGGAAACCCACGCAGACACGGGGAGAATGTGCAAACTCCACACAGAGAGTTGCCTGAGGCGGGAATTGAACCCGGGTCTCTGGCGCTGTGAAGCAGCAGTGCTAACCACTGTGCCACCATGCTGCCCACAAACTTCCATTAACGCCCACAAACTTCCTCAAAGTTCACAAATAGATAGTTAAGTGGGACATTCAGCACTACTGAGCAGCATAACAGGCACGAGGAGCCAAATGGTCTTGCTCCTGCTCCTTGTTCTTACATACAAAAAACTAAGAGAGCAAATAAACATTTTTCAGATTGAAGAAGTTATTTTCTATTTACCAGGGTGACACAAGGGATGGAAAACTGTAGTTCTAAAGTAAGGCATGAGCTAGTGCAGCCATTTCCACTCAAGCAACATATGTGAAGAAGAGATTGACTAGAAGTGTTTAAAATTACAGATGTTTTATTTAGTATGAATAAGAGAACTATTTCCTCTGTTTAGCCTTCTGTGCCAATGGTTATAAAGGTTAAATTGTCACTAAGAGACGGGGGATGAAATTAAGAAGTTTCTTTTTACAATTGACTGTGAGATTATTGAACACATTGCTGCAGAGAGTGACTATGGAAGAGATTGCAAAACCTTTTCAGAGAAAACTGAATAAAAATGTAAACTGTGGATGATGCATTGTTATGGGGTGTAAGTAGGGTGTAGGGATTAGTTTTGGCTTGCTTGGGTAATGGATTATATGGTCTCTTCTGCATAAGCTTCTCAGGTTAAATTGCATTATATTATTCATCAATTAAAAAAACAAGTAGAGCTTTATAACAGGAATGGTAATTTAACATTTTTATATTACAATGTACTTTGCATTGTATTTCAAACTTGTTGCCAACAAAATTCATTGCATTCACTAATCTGGATGAAGGTTCCATGATATAGAACGGCTTTGATCTCAATGTATGGATTTGAGAATGCAATTGTTCCTCTTAAAAAGTTTCAGTTATTCACCAAAGTTGATCCAAATAGAGTGGTTTTACATGAACAATGTACTCTTCTGCTTCTTAATGTAAGATAATACAAACTTCTACTGACGTATTCTGAATCTCAATCAGAAACTGAATTTACCATCAATCTTGCAGTCAAAGCGAGCAGCACTCCCTTCTACAACTTCAGTGTCTTCAAAAGTCTTGGAAAAATAAGGCTTAAAACTTTGCCGTTCTTCGGAAACTGCCTCGAGAAGCATCTTGGCTTCATCAGCTGAGATAAGGAAAGACAAAACATTGAAATAGAATGTCCATTTTAGGTCACTATGTGAAACCATAATACCCGCACATACTGGGCAAATGCCAATGTTGAAGTAGCTGAGATATGTTTTATACTTTATACTAGTTGTCAAGAGACTGACCTAAAAACAAAGATTGTCACTATTAATGCATGCTTATTGAAACACAATGTTCTTACACTAATTTGTATTGAGGCTTGTTTGGTAAGTTCTCCCATTTCCCACTGGTTGAAGGTTAAATATCAGCTAAATGGTAAATGTACAATAGTCCCAAGTTTTTGAAATTTACAAACTGAATCTCCAAATGGTGCTATCTCCGAACCTGTTGATACAATTATGTTGCGCATAAAACTGTTTAAACTGTTGGCAAATGAGCAAAAGGGGGATTAGAGGGATTAACACTCATCCCAGTTTAATGTGTCACTGCTAACAAGAAAATCTATGCATGTATCATTTATGTCATTTATTGATGGAAGTACAAATGCCCATACATACACTTATCACATTCTTCACTAACAAGAAGTTGTAAAGAACATGTAACAACACAATAGTCTTCATTAATACTGCAGATTGAATAGAAGTAGGGTTGCTTGTATGATTTAAGTAGTAACATGATCATTATTCTGTTATTTGTATAACCATGTGATAATAAAAGTGCAGAAGATACGTTTTATGATACTGCAATACAATGTCAGGAGTAAGGTGTATTTCAGCATCACAGTTGACAAAACTGTTTTATCATTTTGATAGACAGTAGAAATCCTGTAGCATTTTCTGTTCTGGATCAACATCTGTAGCTATGTCCCCATTTAACCTTGTGCTGTGCTCCAAATGAATTCTGGTATTTCTATTCAGACACATTTCCAGAAATTTTCCTCAGTATTTAAATATGAAGTGCAAATGCCATTATACTTCATTCTGAAACACTGTCACTGGAAATTAGGGGAAGGCATGTCAAGGTAGGCTTCCTGTCCATATCCTGCCACTGGGGAATTTTATTGACAGCAAACTTAAATCTTGAAAAACCCTTTTAAGGGTCATTTTCTCAGACTGCCAACAAAATGTTGGATTGTGAATCAAATTCTTCACTGGGTTGGGAGGCCACAGCTGAATGCAGGAATTCTGCATTTTAAGAACAGGCAAGATTCTTGGATCATCATGCCAGATTTATTATTTTACAGCAACATTTTAGTTCTAATGAGCTTATTGCTCAAACTACATTGTGTATTTTTGGGAGGAATGTAATAATTGAAACATAAAGAAGTAACAAATGTGTTAATTGCCTGGCTGCAGTACTGATTTATATTCTTCATGTAAACATGACTGAAAAATGTCAAAAAGCCCTAATTTTTATTACCTTCGGCTTCTGGCTTTTCAGCAGCATCTGGAGGACTGGTGGGCGCGTTTCCCAGTGAAGTCTTCCTCCCACTCAGACCAGATAACATTGCCATAGAAGACAGCCGTCCTATTGCTCTGACTGCATGTCCTGTTTTCTATAAATCACAAAAGAACTTAATGATTTGAAATTTTGTCTGACAAAGTGTGATATAGACTATGAGATTCATGTATATTTTTACTATGTTGTGTGTTAAGTTTGGAATTTTGTAATTTGAAGTAGTGGCAAGAAAGGAAAGCTAGGTTTGTTAACACTAGATTATCTTCAAGTAAGGAGTTAGTGATAGTCCCAGACTAGAAGTGTTTGGATAACATCCTGAAGAGGTTGTTTCAACCAAGAACATTTACGCTCAGGAGTATGATAGCTCTTGGGATAAGCAATCAGAATTTCCAGACTGGGAGTTAAAGCAAAATTAAACTCATGGATGTGCTGGAGAGTGATTTTCTGCTGTGGGTCCTGTACAAGGGCTGCTTTTGGATACTGTACAGGAGTGTTTTTGGTAATGATTAGGTTATGTTGTGTGTTTTAACATCTTTATATTTTGTTACAAGTAGTCTGGTTTATTCTATTTTTTTCATTACTTTTACTTAACAAACTTCTGTTTTATTGTGAAAAGCAAACCTGCAACATTGTGTGCTTATGTTTCAGTAAGGCACCACCTCATTAAAAACAAACCAAAACAAAATATGATCTATCAAGCTATATTTCAGCCTGCGATCTGACATGACTCCTTCACTAACTTGATAGAAATTTCAGGTAGATCTGTAAATGGGAAATCTGCCTGCAACAGGCAGGAGGAAGCTTAGCTGTGCAAATCAGAGAAATACACTAGTTGTAGAACTAAAACCAAAGATGGTTTTGGCCTTAAAATGTCAATTGGTGTTATTGAAACTCCAGTCATTCTGTATCGATTACAGGCAGAAGCTAGAGAACAATCTCATGAGCTTCTTTTAAAAATAAATATAGATTAGATTACATTACAGTGTGGAAACAGGCCCTTCGGCCCAACAAGTCCACACCGACCCGCCACCCACTCATATAGCAATTTAGCATGACCAATTCACCTGACCTGCACATCCTTGGACTGTGGGAGGAAACCGGAGCACCCAGGGGAAACACACGCAGATACGGGGAGAACATGCAAACTCCACACAGTCAGTCACCTGAGGCGGGAATTGAACCCGGGTCTCCGGCGCTGTGAGGCAGCAGTGCTAACCACTGTGCCACCATGCCGCCCACTAAAATATGTTTTAAAATCTGTGGGGAGAGAAACAGAGTTATGGGCTGGGATTTAAATTCCTGCTGGGACTGATGTTGAAGAAATGGAAAATAAAAATAAGAGTTCCCTTCACAGAGTGCAAACAGCATGAGAGTGCAATCACTGGGGGTTGAGCAAGTGGGAGTGTCAGCAAGTGAGGGAGGGAGGCATTGCTGTGTTTTGTTCCAGCCACTTTTGGAAGGCACTGCTGGTTAGATCTAAGGTGAATACCAGGCTTTGTTGAGGAGGATGAGCATCAACAAGGTAAGACTAAGACCTTTCTCCCCCAACAAAGTCCACTAGCTATCAAAGAGGCAGAGATGGCATTCAGTGCAGTGGTATGCTCCTGCTGTGAGATATGGGAGGTCAGGGAGCAGTTAGTGTCCCCCAGACTATGTCTGCAAAAGTGTGTCTGGCTGCAGCACCTCTCAGACCAAATGGATCAGTTGGAACTGCTGTTGGAAGCATTGAGGAGCATACAGGAGGCAGAGAGTGTGATAGCAGGTGGTCACACTGCAGGTACAGTTAGCTAGATGGGTGACCGCCAGGAGAGGTAGGCAGGTAGTGCAGGAGTCTCCTGTGGCTAATGCTCTCTCATACAAGTTTACCATTTGAATATTATTGGGGGTAGCCTCTCATGTGAAAGTAGCAGCAGCAACTAGGCCTTTGGCACCACGACTGGCTCTGCTGTAAAGCAGAGTGTGGCAAAGTCCAAACGAGCAATTGTGATAGGGACTATCCAGTCAGGGCACAGGCAAGCATTCCTGCGGCCATAGGCGAGACTCCAGAATGGTGTGTTGTCCCCCAACTTTGGGACCAATGACCATCATTCTATTCTTCTTTTAAAATAAAAGAAAGAGGCTATGTCATATATAGACATAGACAGTTGGGATCAAGTGAATTCCTTGAGGAATATTGGTGTCAGAGTATAATTATAGGGAAAATCAGGAGGGCAAAAAAGGGAAATGAGATAGCTTTGGCAGATAAGATTAAAAAAAAATTAAAAGAGATTCTACAAGTATATTATGGCCAAAATGAGGCAGAGAATAAGGCCCCGTAAAGAGCAATGGGGCCATCTATGTTTGGAAACACAGGAGATGGTGAGGTTCTAAACAACTATTTCGCATCAGTATTTACTGTGGAGAAAGATATGGAAGGTAGGGGACTCAAAGAAATAAATGGTGATTACCTGAAAAGAGTTCACATTACAAAAGAGGGAGTGGTGGAGGTTTTGATATACATAAAGGTAGAGAAATAGCCAAGACCTGAGCAAGTCTATCCCAGGTCATTGTGGGAAGCTAGGGAAGAAATTGTGGGTTCCTAACAGAGATATGTGTATCACTGACCCCCATGGGTGAGGTGCTAGAAGACTGGAGGGTAGCTAACGTTGTGCTATTATTTAAGAAAGCTGCAAGGAAAAGCCAGGGAACTACATATCCGTGAGCCTAATGTCAGTAATGGTGAAGTTGTTGGAGGTGATTCTGAGAGACAGGATCTACATACATTTAGAAAGGGGAGAGGGCTCATTAGGGATTGTCAGCATGGTTTTGTGCATGGGAGATCATGTCTCACAGACTTGATTAAGGTTTTTAAATAAGTGGCCATTCAGACAGATGATGCAGAGAGGTAGACATTGTTGACATGGACTTTAGCAAGGCCTTCAAAAATGGTAAACTGCTTAGTAAGGTTAGATCACATAGGATCAGGGAGAGCAAACAACTTGACGGTAGGAGTCAGAGGCTAGTAGTTGAGGCTTGTTGTTCAGACTGGAGGCCTGTGACCAGTGGTGTACTCCAAGGATTAGTGCTGGGTCCATTTTTGTTCATCATTTATATAAGTGATTTGGATGAGAATATTGGAGGCATGGTTCATAATTTTGCAGATGACACCAACATTGATGGTATATGGACAGTGAAGAAAGGTATCTAGAGTACAATGGAATCGTGATCAACTTGGCCAGTGGGCTGAGGAATGGAAGATGGAGCTTAATTTGGTAAATGTGAGGTGTTGCATTTTGGCAAGACAAACAATGGCAGAACTTATATTGTTAATCATAGCATCATAGAATCCTGACAATTTTCCATGACTTCTCCACCTAGCCTGACATCTCTGGACACTGTGACAAAGCTGCTCCTTTCACAAGGTTGTAAACAACACAGACTCCGAAAAGTCTGGAGGTTGAAGAGTTTTAGGGCCAATTTGATCGTAAATAACACAGACTGCCTCCGGCAGAAGGCTTTCAAATTTTAAAAAACTAGTACAATGAATGGGGTGTGGTCAGTTCTCCAGCTCAGATTTTCTCTGGTTTGGTTTTTTTAAAGCAGTAGTGAAAAGAAAGGCTGCTGGACCCAGAAGCAGGTCCAGGCTGGTAACCTCTCTCTGACTTCTATCCAGGCTGGTACCCGACCACTATCCTGTGGTTGAAAAGCCAGTGGAAACTCAGGCAACTAAACTATTGCAGGACACATATCCTGGAATTTTTCTTGACTATGTGGTAATGAGTTCACAAAGTCACCAATTGGAACAGGAGAGATCAAAAAGTACAGATAAGAAATTTGAAGTGAAATTAGCAGAGACCCTGTTTGATCAGATGGTTGAGACAAACCAGGAGCAGATAGATGACAATGTAGACACCTTTAGCTCAGATAAGTTAACTGATTTATAGCAGAAAGATGAAAACTTAAAATTGTACCAAAAGGCATACATAGAAAACAAATCCAAAAGTGTCCCTGAATGCTATTTCTTAAAAATGAAGTCTTAATGAAGAAATGGAGGCCATCATGTATTCAGGCAGATGAGAAATGGGCAGAAGTTCATCAAATTATATTGCCAATGGGGTATAGGAAGGAAGTGTTGCAAGTGGCGCATGAACTAACGCTTGGGAGTCATTTAGGAGTGAGAAAAACACAAGCTAAAATACAAAAACACTTTTACTGGCCTGGACTACGTGTAGCTGAATTTTTCCAGACATAGCTGAATTTTGTCATACATGTCAGGTAATTGGAAAACCACAGGCAGTAATAAATCCTGAACCTTTAGTACCAATTCCTGCATTTGAGAAACCTTTTACAAGGATCTTAATTGATTGTGTAGGTCCCCTACCTCAATCAAAATTTGGGAATCAATATTTGTTCTCAATAATGGATGTGTCGACTAGATTTTCAGAGCTGTTCCATTACACAATGTCACAGCTAAAAGGATTGTCGAGGAGTTACTCAAATTTTTCACTAGATATGACTACCGACAGAGATACAATCAGATCAAGGGTCAACTTCACATCAACATTATTCAAGTAAGTTATGGAAAGCTTAGGAATAAAACAATTCAAATCTACTGCAGCCCATCCAGAATCGCAGGGAGAGCTAGAAAGGTGGCATCAGACATTAAAGACCCTGTTGAGGGCTTCTAGTCAGGACCATCCAGATGACTGGGGTAAGGGGATTCCATTTGTGTTTTTTGCAATCAGAGATGGATCAGATTAATCAACCAAATTCAGTCCATTTGAATTAGTTTTTGGGCATGAAGTGAGAGGACCATTAAAATTGATTAAGGAGAAATTGGTAAGTCAGTATTCACAGACCACATTGTTGGACTATGTGTCAAATTTTAGGGAACGATTAAATAGAGCTGGGGAGTTGGCTGGACAGCATTTAGAAGTATCACAGCATAGAATGAAACAGGAAGCAGGCAAGAAATCAAACATTCCCAATTTTGCTGTTGGGAATAAGGTATTAGTGTTACTTCCAGTGATAGGTGAACCTTTAAAAGCAAGTCGAAAGGAAATTGAGTGAGGTGTACTACTTGATAGGGACTCCAGACAAAAAGAAATCTCAAAGAGTATGTTGTGTGAATATTCTGAAAAAGTATTTGATAGGGAAGGAAAGCAAGAGGAGAAGGTGTTAATGATTACAACACAGAAGGAAGAACCAGGTTCAGAGGCATCTGAATTGGACATTCCTCAAATTAAATTGGACAGTGAGGAAGTTGTCAAAAATTGGGATAAATTATTGAGTTACCTTCCAGAGGAAAATCAAAATGACCTGACAGAGTTATTAACTCTCACATAGGGAGATAAGTGGAAATAAGCTGGGAAATATTAACCTAATTATGCAGGACGTAGATATAGGAGATTCTGTTCAGATCAAGCAACATCCTTTATAAGCATAGCCCTCTAAAGTTGGCACAGGTTCAGATGGAGATTGAACGCATGCTCCAAGACAATGTAATCAAAGTGAGTTACAATGACAGGAGTTCAGCCATCGTAATGGTGCCAAAACCAGACTGTACCCAATGGTTATGTGTGGACTATTGCAAAGTCAGTGCAGTTACAAAGACTGATGCATATCCAATTCTGCATCTGGAAGACTGTATTGAGAAAGTGGGACAAGCAACTTACATTTCTAAGTTGGAGTTGCTCAGAGGATACTGGCAGGTACCTTTGTCAAAAGAGCAAAGACAATTTTGGCTTTTGTAATGCTGAATGTGTCAGTTTAAAGTCACGCCATTTGGCATGAAAGATGTTTCAGCCACATTTCAGAGACTAATCAATGAGGTCATTGCCCAATTACCCAACCGTGTCATGGATATAGTTGACCTGGTGATTTTTAGTCAGACATGGAAGGAACATTTACAGCATTTATCAGACCTGTTTAATCGACTTTGGAAGGCAGGCTTGGTGATAAACCTGGCTAAAAGTGAATTTGCCAAAGCCCAAGTCACCTTCCTGGACTATGTTACTGGACACGGACAAATGGCCCCATGGTTTGCAAAAACAAAATTAATTTGGGAGTTTCCCATACCATCAACAAAGAGAGCACTTCTTGGGATTGAGTAGATTTTATCGAAAATTTGTACCAAATTTCAGCAGTATGACTACTCACTCACTGGATTGCTAAAGAAAGGCAAGAGGTTTCAGTGAACAGTGGACAGTCTGAAGGCATTTGACAGCCTGAAATCTGTGTTAACCAGTGCCCCAGATTTAGCCAGATCTAATTACGCAAAACCATTCAAGGTGGCTATCGATGCAAGTGAAGTAGGTGTTGGTGCTGTGCTCTTGCAAGAAAATGATAAGAAGATAGAAAGACCTATTGAATATTTCTCCAGGAAGTCGAACATTCATTAGCAGAAATATTTGACCGTTAAGAAGGAGACTTTGAGCTTGGTGTTGGCATTACAACATTTCAGTGTTTATGTTACCAGTAATGCATCTGAGTCAATCATATATACTGATCATAACCTATTGTGGAGAAATTTAAGGACAAAATTTCCAGCGTGTTTAGATGGAGCTTGTTGTTACAGCTATTCAATTTGAAAATTGTGCATGTGGCAGGACGCATTGTCGAGACTCGAAAGAGAAGTGGAGGCATTTATGAACAAGAGTACAACAGATTGAAGCAGAATGTAGTTTTGCATGTTTGCACGTTTATAGTCAATGTAATGTATATATGTGTTTTAGAGTATTAACAAAATTTCAAGGATTTTAAAATTAAGGCACCTTTGAAAATTGATGGTTTATTTGTTTTTAAAGGGGGGGGGGCAGGTGTGACAAAGCTGCTCCTTTAACAAGGTTATGTGAATCCTTGTTTTTTTTCAGAGAGGTTGTAAATGACACAGACTCTGAAAAGCCTGAAGGTTGAAGGGTTTGAGGCCAATTTGATAACAGCTAACACAGACTGCCTCAGGCAGAAGGCTTTTAAGGTTTTATAAAAAGACACTCATATAATGAAAGGGGTGTGGTCAGTTCTCCCAGCTCAGCTTTTCTCTTTTTTTTTTAGCAGAGTGGTGTAAAAGCTGTTGGACCCAGAAGCAGGTCCAGGCTGGTACTCTCTCTCTCTGTCTTCCATCCCCGTAAGAACCTGTGTTTGATAATACCTTTTGTGCCAAGGGGTGTTTGTGGGGCTTGTTGTAAGTATTTGGAACAGCATCATTAAGTTGGGATGATCTGTTGGGCTTTCGTATAGGTTAAGTGATTCAGTATTCAGTATTCTGTTGTTTGTGTTTCATTCAGTAATCTTGTAAATAAATTCTGTTTTGTTTAAAGCTAAGTGGTTTGACTAGTTGATTCTCTCCTGAAATGTCTACTTTACACCTGCTTAAAATAACTTGCAAAGTTGGGGTCTGGGGCTACTTTCTTGCAATGTTTTGAGGGGGTCTGGCCTGGTCCATAACAACACTACAGGGCAAATTAGCATGGCCAATCCACCTTATGGGAGGGTCCTGGGTAGTGTTATCTAACAGAGAGACCTTGGCTTGCAGGTATATAATTCCTTGAAAGCGGCATCACAGGTAGACACAGTGATGAAGAAGGTCTTTGGCATGCTTGCCCTCATTGGTCAGAGCACTTAGTACAGGAATAGGGACGTCATGTTCTTTCTGTACCAGACATTGGTCAGGCCACATTTTGAGTATTGCGTACAACTCTGCTCGCCCTACTGTAGGATGGATGTTATTAACTGGATAGGATGCAAAAAATATTAACAAGGATGTTCCAAGACTGAAGGGTCTGAGTTATAAGGAGAGGCAATGACTTGTTTCCACTGGATCACAGGAGGTTGAGGGCTCACCTTATAGATATTTATAAAATCATGAGGGGAATAGATAAAGTGAATAGCCAAGGTCTTTTCCCCAGGGTAGAGGAGTCCAAAACTAGAGGGCATAGTTTTAAGGTGAGAGGGGATAGGTTTAAAAGGGATCTGGGGGGCAACTTTCTCATACAGAAGGTGGTGTGTTTATGGAACGAGCTGCCAGTGCAAGTGGTAGAGGTGAGTACAATTACAACATTTAAAAGACATTTGGACAGGTACATGGATAGGAAAGATTTAGAGGGATATAGGCCAAATGCAGACAAATGGAACTAGTTTAGGAAACCTGGTCAGCATGGACGAGTTGGGCAGAAGGGTCTGTTTCCATGCTGTATGACCTTGTGACTCTCTTCATTCAATTCAGAAGGCAATACTGATAGAAATAGGGAAATCGTTCCAAAAAAATCAGCAGACGATGGACAAATCAGGAGAAAATAATCCACCTTATGGTGGGTAATCCAAATCAGGAGAAAATAATCCCCAATGGGGAAGAAGCGCAATTTGTTGCTGATGACTGGAAAATAAAAATAATTGTATTCTAAGTGTGGTGTACATTGAAATAAGTTTTCAATCTCAGCCACTATATAGTAAAACGAATGGTACTTTGTTGTTTCATTGTTAGGATCGGGCATGGTATCATCTCTATAATAATGATTTGAAAAAAGACTATTCTAAATGCATTTCAGCAGTTTCAACACCACTTGTAGTTGGTAGTACAGCCCATCTCCTAAAGTATGAAATTACAAAGAAAGTACCCATTGTAAACACCACAGTGATGTGCTATGGTGGTTAAGAAATACATTCCTGATGAAGGGCTTATGCCCGAAACATCGATTCTCCTGCTCCTCGGATGCTGCCTGACCTGCTGTGTTTTTCCAGTGCCATACCTTTTGATTGGATAAGAAACATTCCATGGATAGACTGAAATCAGCCTTTTCATGCACCTCACTAGCTTATGCTTGAGTTGACTGCTAACACTGCATGCTAACATGGATGTTAAAAAATGGAAGTGCTTTGTTCAGCAACAGTAACGTTTCTTGCCATAAAGGTCAATACGTTCTCTGCTTCAAATGTTTGGTTTACAATAGATTTGGCAACAAATGCTGATCCAAAGTAGGGAGGGGGGAAACATACACTCACTTGGGTTTGTTTATCTAGTGAAAATATCAGGTGAGGGTAGTTCTTATGCCAACCCTATTTACAAAAACAGTTCAGGGGCCTCTGTATACTGGTCACAAGAGTGATGGCTGCAATACTCCACTGTATTACTTTGTTTAGACGAATACCTGGAAGCAGCATCTTAAGGAAGGAAGGAGAAAAGAAGGATTCAAATAAAAAGAATAAAAATGCTACTTTACTGAATTTTATTTAATGCCTTGTGAGATATTTCAGATGGGTAGGTATGTCTGAGTGACATTGTAATTACATTTATCTCTGTTTGCGTTTGGTTAATTGTACCTGCCATTTCCTCCTGGCCATGTACTTCTTCATTCTTTCCTTTGAAAGTTTTTTCACTGCCATGTTGTTAACATCTTTTTTCAGCCATTTATGCTCAAGGCACTGATCACAGTTCATACGATGTCTGGTGATGTAGGAACATAATATTAAGACATTGATTACCTTTTGCAATGTGATATTGATATCTCAATTGGCATTTAAACAGCAATGTAGTAACGAAAAGAAAATATTGTAAAATCTTTACTTCATGTCTTTTTTCAGAAGATGATTGATGAAGTCTTTGGCATCATCAGAAATTTCATCAAAAGCATCATCATCGAAGTCCCAGGTAGCAGATGTTACATTGGCAAGAGTTTCATTGTCATTATCACCCATGAATGGAGACAGTCCACTGACCCTAATGTACAAAATGAAAATCAGACTATGTAACATGTTTAAGATAGAAACTTAGCAAGATTAGTCCTTTATAAAGACTTGTTACCTTGCTTGCAGATTTGCAAAACTTCTCGTTATTTCTAGAAAATGACATAATCAAATGAAATTCCAAATGCTGTTCTGAGACGATTTGCACAACATATATACGTTGCAACACAAACTATAGTATTTATGTTCCAATAATTTACATTGTTTCACTTACAAACAGAATCATCATTACAAACATTTTTTAACAAGAAACAAATTGCTGTATGAGAAAATTTGTTGTTGATGATTTTTTTAGGCAAGTCAATATTTTGACCACAGAATTGGAGACTGCACAGCATTAAAATTGATAGACTATCATTATTTTGTTTTACTAACTAAATGATTAATACTTTCTTATTTTGCCACAGGTCTTCCTAAAGCATGTTATTGCAGTGAGAAATGATAATCATGAGCAGACATAGCGGTACTTCTTCATAAGGGTCCTGCCTATTTTTTTTTTACCAAATACAGCATTGGATGTTGACTGATACAAATGTGGCCAAAGCTCAGTTTATTAGTCAGAATTGCCCATCCCATTTTTACCTGGGTAGGTTTCCTTTGTGCATACTGTCAATATCTATCAAATATTGAGGAGGATAAGATTTCAAATTAATGAGGAAACATTAAAATTCTAAATGTGGAATCTATACTTTTCTGCCTATATTTTCTTGTCTTTTTTCCACCACGTTTTGCTTGGGGTCATTGTACATGATGGATCTCCCAGAGAATAGGCAAAGTTTCAAAAGTGATTCAATGATGATAGTGGAGGCAAATAGAATGAGATAGATATTTAAAGATCTTTCTTTTTAACAGCAAACCATAAGAAAATTGAGACTGAGAAACAGTGTAAAACTGTGCATCATTTGCTTCAGATGTCAGCATTGTGTCTTGGAATTTTAGCATGCTTGAAGACACAGTGGCTCAGTGGTTAGCACTACTACCTCACAGCGTCAGGGACCCGTGTACGATTCCAGCCTTGGCTGACTGTCTGTATGGAGTTTGCATGTTTTCCTCCTGCCTGTGTGGATTTTCTCCAAGTGTTCTGCTTTTCTCCCACAGTTCAAAGATTTGCAGATTAGATGGATTGATCATTCTAAATTGTCTGTTGTGTCCAGGGATGTGTAGGCTAGCTGAATTAGCCATGGTAAATGTGAGGTTATAGGATGGATCTGCGTGAGATGCTCTTCAGAGACTCAATGAGCCGAATGGCTTTTTCCAGCACTGTAGGGATTCTCTGACTTCTATAGCAATAATAAAGAAATTGATAATAGTCTTAACGAATACTGCCCTGAGAAAAACCTCTGGTCTAATCCCACTTTTAATAATTCCATAATTTTGTAACTACATTTTTACAGTAGCAAATTTGACGTTCTAACCATACTTTTCATAAAGGTCTTTTTTGTGAACTTCCTGTTAGTTGATATTATGAAATTCTGAAATTTGTTTTAATTTATTTCTGTCTCATTGATCAATGTGAGTCATCTATCACCATTTATCCCATCTCAGATCTTCATTAGCTTGAAAATCTCTGTCATATCAACCCTTAGCCTTTTTGGTTCTGGTGAAAAAGTACCAATTTGAAATTTGGGAGCTCTCTAGCAGACACAATGGCTATCACAATATGTTATGCCACTTCTAAACCTGGGAAGTACATTAAATCTGTGACCATGTCAATCTTTGGTGTTACATTATTTAATCACAACCACCAAGTTATATTTGTGCAACTTAAATCAGGTTCTTTTAAAACAAAACCATCAAACTGGAAGTATAATATGTGTGCATAATCACAGAACATAATTTACAGAATGCTCCTTGCATAACTAATTTATTAGGTGGACTTATTCTGATATAAAAAGTATTATTTTACTTATAAATCATTTAATATGTAGATTTATAACATTAGTAGCATGTACATTTAAAAACAACTTTATTTTTCTTTTTGCAGTCTGAAAAATGACCTAAAATACATTGAGGGAAGATTTGACATTGTTATTTACATGTAAAAGACCACTCTAATGATTACTTGCAGCTTGCTACCTAATCAGATCTCGGAAACCCTTTGTAATTGGAAGTGGTTCAAAAAGGGATAGATTTTAGGAAATAGCTTGATGACAACTCAATTTATTACAATTCAGGATTCTATGCTGTCTTCCTGGATTCAACTTAAAACAAAATTGATAAAATACTTGTGACTGAAAACTTTTCTAACAATGTCACATTGCCTTATCAAGGCTGTGAGTGTCCCTTTACTCCAAAGACTGCAGCAATTCATGAAGGCAGGTCACCACCATCACCCTAACCACAATCTAGGATGGATAGTGAATGTTGGCAGCCCTGTAATCCTGTGATTTAAAAAAGTTGTTATCACAAGCTGGAGAAACAAGTCAAATTAGAATGATTTTATAACTCAAACATCCAGAAAGAGCCCATGGTTCTTTCATCATGGCACTTAATTCCTTGCTGAATGTTTCCATGGATTGGCGTTTTACAGCCCCTGATGATGTGCGCAGTGATGACTCAATTGGGATAACGTGGTGAGATTCAGAAAATGAGATTCTTAATGTCAAGAATTTTTCACACACAAAGTTTGAATGGTAAGATGAGAATCTCACCAGTGAGAGGCCTATTTCCATGCACTAACATCTCATTATTACCTATTCTTACCACATTTATATGTAATTTACTATTCGTCCATGTGGTAGACAGAAATTAGATAGAGACAATTCCCAACATGAAATTATAAGCAGGTATTCGGCAGCTAGAGTATGCCCCCTATTCCTCCAGGCCACCACCTTGGCCAGCAGTGCTGAATATTTCAGGCAGAAGCCACCAGAATCCTTCTTTCACAGAGGTTAGCATCAGCCACTCACTAGCCTCACTACATCAATTATGGCAAAACATCGACTCACTTATACAGTTATCCACTTCAATACTGCACTTTGGAATGTAATGACACCTTATATTGCAATGTTGCTGTCACGCCACTTTGGGTGTAAGGAAAGCACCTATCTCACGTATTGAGGCATTTCAGCTCTCAACTTGCTCTTTTTGTGTTCACTTTCTTTGTGCCTACATGGATGAGCACAGTATCTCTGCCTTGCCTCACCATCGCATTCAGAACGTATAGTCTCACAGTAATTCTGCCTTGCCTGCTAATGCAAACACAACTCCAGGCAGCCTGAGATAGACATTGACGTACAGTATCAAGTTATGTCTATATCACAATTGTCAGCATGCATTAACAGATTATATGGCAAATGTACTATATGTTCTTCAAACAAATAGACATGTCTCAAAGTCAATGGGAAGTAGAGCTCAGTCAATTCACGGGGGGGGGGGGGGGGGGGGGGGAGGTGGTGGTGGTTGTCGTTAGCATAGAGATATCTAGTGCATTATGTCAAGGTTACCACTCAATCTCACTCCAGGGACATGGACACAGTCAATCAGTTTGGGCTCAGAATCAGACAGTCCGTATCAATACTGTCCTGGGATTGAGCCATGACCAATCCTGCAGGTGCAGTACAAGCAATCCAGGGATTAGTGCTAAATCAGTTCAGGAGCTGAACAAAGATCAGCCAGGGGTCTGATAACTCATCAATTAGTGCTTTCTTCCAAGTCAATCGGGGAGTGGGCCACGTCAATCCAAGGGCTTGTTTATTGAAAGTCAAGGGGTGTTATCATGGGCCAGTGCAGTGGTGGGGAAACTGGGCAAGTTAGTGCTGGAGAAACTCAGCATGTTAGGCAGCATTTACTGAGCTTCGTATTTCCAGTATCAACAGTATTTTGTTTTTATTACGTTGGCGCCGTGGATTGAAGGCATCGTACTGGAATGCAGAGGGGGACAATAATTGTGAATCGGGCAAGTTCAACATACAAGGCTGTGAGATGAGACAGTACGGAAGGATAAGGGCTACTGTTTGAAGAAGGGGCTTACTGACAATCACCACCATTCCAACTTCAATGAGGGGGTGGAGTCACTGAATAACTATATATGGCCGACAATGCTATATATCTGGGGCTTGGTTGAAGTATGAAGAAGCATCAAATGATTAATGTGGAAGAGAAGAAGTTGTTTGGCCTATCATGCCTGCAATGATACTATTACCTCGTGTCAAAGTCCTGCCCTTTCCTCATCTCCCTGCACAACATTTCTATCTAAATAATTATCCAATTCCCTCCTGAATGCCTCTACTGAACCTGCCTCCAACACATTTCCAGGCATTGCATTCCACACCCTAGCTATTTTCTCACATCACCCTTGCTTGGTTTGCATGTCACTTGAAATCCATGCCCTCTCATTGTTTTTTCCTTTTATGAATAGGAACAGTTTCTCCATACCTACGTTATCCAGCTACGCTAATGATTTGTAAATCTTTATCAGATTCCCTCAGCCTTTATACTCTCCAAAGAGAATAGTGTTGACTTCTTCAATCTATTCTTGCAACTGATATTTCTCATCCTGGAACCATTTTATAAATCGCTTCTGCACTCTCGCCAATGCATTCATGAATTTTCTTGAACGTGGCGTCACAGCTGAGTACAACACCCGAGCTAAGGTCTAACAAGTGTTTTATACAATTTCAAAATCACCACCTAGCTCTTGAATTCCGTGCCCTTATTCATAAAGCCAAGGATACTGTCTGCTTTACTTACTGCTCTCTCTGATTCTAGAGTTGAGAGGGTTGGCTTATGAGGAGAGACTGAGTAGACTGGAATTATATTCATTGGAATTTAGAAGAATGAGGGGGGATCTTATGGAAACATATAAAATTATGAAGGGAATAGATAAGATAGAAATACAGAGGATGTTTCCACTGGGAGATGAAACCAGGACAAGAGGGCATAAAGCCAAGGATACTGTCTGCTTTACTTACTGCTCTCTCTGATTCTAGAGTTGAGAGGGTTGGCTTATGAGGAGAGACTGAGTAGACTGGAATTATATTCATTGGAATTTAAAAGAATGAGGGGGGATCTTATGGAAACATATAAAATTATGAAGTGAATAGATAAGATAGAAATACAGAGGATGTTTCCACTGGGAGATTAAACCAGGACAAGAGGGCATAGCCTCAAAATTAGGGGAATCAGATTTAAGACTGATTTGAGAAGGAACTTATCCACCCAGAGGATTGTGAATCTCTGGAATTCCTTGCCCAGTGAAGTAATTGACGCTCCTTCAGTAAATGTTTTTAAAGCTAAGATAGATTGTTTTTGAACAGTAAAGGAAATAAGGGTTTCGGTGAGAGGGTGGGTAAGTGGAGCTGAGGCCATGAAAAGATCAGCCATGAAATTATTGAATGGCGGAGCAGGCTCAAGGGCCAGATGGCCTACTCTGGCTCCTGGTTTTTATGTTCTTATGTACTTGTCCTGCCACTTTCAATGATCTGTGTACATATACTCTGCTCTCTGCTCCTGCACATCCTACTTTTAATTGTCTTTCAATGGTCTTTTGATAAAAATGCTCTCCCTCACACTTCACTGCATTGAACCTCATCTGCTAACTATCCATCTGCTCCACCGATTTGTCCATGTCCTTTTGGAGTTGCGCACGATTCGCCTCACAGGTCACAATTTTTCCAAGTTTTGTGTCATATCTCCTGCACATGAAAGCTGGATCATTAATGTAGATCAGGAAAAGTAAGGGTTCAACACCGATCCCTGGAAAACTCCAATATAATGCTTTCTCTAGTGAGAAGAGTATCAATTGAACATTGCTCCATTTCCTATCACTCAACCAATTTTGTATTCTTGCTGCTATGGTCTCTTTGAAATCATGACCAACAACTTACTTCACAGGTCTGCTGTGTGCCACTGTATCAAACCCCTTCTGGAAATCCCTGTACGCCACAGCAATAGTGTTCCCCTGTTGTTTGATTAGTGGTCCCTGCTGGCCTTGGGGTTTTGGGGCAGGCATCACTGGGGGGATGGGGCTGAGAAGGAGGGGTAAAGGCCCCAGACATGCTGTGTGTGTCCTGGCCAGATGAATTTTCACCTAGGCTTGAACTTGAACTTTGGTTTGCAGGTGGGGTGGAGGGGTGTCCTGAGAGGAGACTCTGGGAGAAGGGGGAGAGGATGCGGGAGGGGTTTTCTCTTCTGGCTGGCTGTCTAGTGGTACCACCCTGTCTCCATGCTAGAAAGAGGCAGCTGGAGTATGAACATGCCTGGAAAAAAGTGCATGCCACCATCAGGACCTTCAGGGAATCATGCTGCTGATGTCATGTTAAAATCCAAGCAGTGCATCAGGTCAAACACTGCCAGCCAGGAACTGCTGCTGTCCACACCATGTTCTAAAGGGCACGTCTGCCCAAAGGGAAATTGGTACCCGCTTTGACAACAAGGACCTGGAAATCTGGGTGTTGGAGACTGGGGCCATCCTTTCATCTTAGGACTGCCAGACGAGAGATCAGCAGCTGCCTGGTCCATAGCTGTCATGAGTCAGTGCAGTGTCCATGGTCTGGAGGAACACCCAACATAAAGGAGGTTAATGACTCTCTGTGCTCCACAAGTGTAAGTGTGACCCTCCTCTTTCTGTTACTTCATAATCATTCTAACTCTGCCATTGCACCCCCCCTCCAATCAAAGCTCATGGTCTGCCATTGTTATAATTTCAAACAACATCTACCTTCAGTCACTCTCACCCCTAACCCAATCCTCTTGACTATTAATGCTGCATGCCTTCTGCAGTGCTTCGTTACTTAGTGGAGACACTTCACTACCTTTCAACTCTTGCACCAACATTAACAGCTGTGCAGTGCACAAAGAATGTTTTTCCGTGTCTCATTCCAGCAGAAAATAGCCTGACAACAGGACACAGACAGACAACACAGGTGTCCACCATCCAGCTCCAAACCCGCACAAAAAAAAGAGATCCTTACTCTAGCAGGAGAGGACCAAGGCCATTCAATGTGGTGACATCGAGACCTCCAAGACAGAGTTATTATCATGTGCGATACAGTTTTCCGATCACTGCCACCGTGAACATGTATGTGACATTCTCAAATGTCTACCCCTAATTTACAACTCATTCCTGCTCTTGTCTCCTGCAATCTCCAGCAGAATCCACACAGTCTCAGTCCTGTAGAGAGCAGTCCCTCAGGACACCATCTCCACCTCCACCTCTGAGCAAGGAGTCACAAGTCTCAGGGAAAGCACCCTCCTGTCTCCAGCACCCTCCAACAGCCCAGATCCTGCCACATCAATAGTTACATTAACTAGATTAGAGGTGAGAACATGTTCTGGTGAGCACAGTACTGCCATGTCTCTACAGCTGCCAAGGGAGAAACATCTCAGGTCATTGGCATTAAGATCAGGCAACTGATTAGCTCCAGACAGTGGGAACTCCCATGGTTTTGACCATTAATAACTTTATTCAAATTCACAACCAATACAGATGCAGCATGCAGGATTATCAGAGGTACTGTACTCGATAAACTGATTCAGGTCAGAGGAGTCTACCAACACAACTGTACTGTGCTGTCTCCCACATATGTACACTTGGCTGCCTCCATTGGCAGGTTGGCAGTTGCCATGCAGACCCAGGTCCAGCACACTCAATACTTACCGGATATGTGTACAGACCTGCAGACAGCTGCATTAGCCATTGGTACTCAGCACGAACAGGTGACAGAGGGACTAGGCATCTTGGCATCATTCTGAGTGCCCCCTCCTCACAGGCAGACAGGATGGTGCCAGTAGACATCCAGCTGGGACCTGTTCCAGAGGTAAGGTCCTCCAGCTCTACACTGACTGTGACCCTCAATCCTCTGGAAGGGTGAATCTGGCCAGCACACTCAGCATGTCTGAGTCCTCTAGTTACGAACACTCAGGGATTGCTCACCCAAAAACCCAAGGCCAACAGTTTAGGGCAAGTTGTGGACCCCAGGACTGAACCTAAAGCTTGTGGGAGGGAAAGGAAAAAGAAAACAGTATGATGGCACATAGATTGTATGAGTTAAACCTGATTGTTAATACATTGTCACATTTGTAAATTTATGTTCACTTTTTATCATCAGCTGTGAGTGAACGCCATTTTAGGTGCAGCTACAAGAGTAGAGAGTAGAGAGGCAGTCATTCTTTGTGTAAAATTCATACTTTCACTTGGTAGTGTGTCCTCCAGTTGTCAGGAGATGACAATCCAAGGATTAAGCAGTATCCTCTATCTGTACCGTATTACAACAAAATCCTAGAAATGGAATCTGATGTGGAGGAGAGATCTTATGGCCCTTGTTGACTTCACACTGGGCACGTCTAATAATGAATAGACACCATTTCCAGGCAGTGTAGTGTTGCGGACCTTCTCTCAATCCTTCAAAAATGAGTGATTGTAAATCTCCTGCATCTTAGTTGCATCACGAGGCCAGCTTTGGCAGGAACCTCTGCAATAGGAGGCTGCTCCTCATCCACTGGGGGTCGATGCCGATCTTGGGCTTCCATATGCATCTGCTTCTCATTTATACTTGAGGACACTCCTACAGCAGCGGCTACAACTGCTTCTGTATTTGGATCCACTAGGGATGGTTCCAAAGAGCCTACGTGGGCATTATCAGAAACAGAGAGCAGCTCCTTGGCAATGGGATTATTTAGCAGTTGCAGCACACATAAGTAACTTGTGTCCTCAAAACATTGTGATATAGAGTTCTTCAACAAGGAAGGTTAATGGGTTCCCCTACAAGGACCTTGCGCACTGATGATCTGACTCAGACCTAAGTTTCTTTAAACGATTTGGCACAGATACATTGTACATGCAGAAATTTTAGGAACTTTTCCCTTCACTCCAACTCCTACATTACCCAAAGGCAGAATTGCATATCGAATAATGATACTTAGGGAAGGAAATCTGTCATCCTTACCTGGTCTGATCTACACGAGACTCCAAACTCACAGCAATGTGGATGACTGTTAACTGCCCTCTGGACAATAAACGCTGGCCTAACCAACGACACCACATCTCAAGATGATACATTTTTTAAAAAGTTGGATTTTTGTACGCCTAGGTATGAAGTGGACAGTACTTGTATCTGGTACAAGCTAGGAAGGTTTGGAAGGTAATTGCAAATAAGATAAATCTTTACAACTTGCCTGACATTACTCGTGTTTTAGGGACATTACTAGGATCAATTTGCAGTGTTAAATAATACGAACAAGATTACTTGTGGCCAGGTGTTTCAGTTGACAAAGTTGGTCGATGCATGAAGTCCACATATAGGATTATGTGATACACAGTACAGGTTATGGATACGTGTTAAGTGCCAGTAAGTGTTAATGTCATTCCCCTTGAAAGGTCTCACTTTACTCACATTTAGAGCCTGTGCTCTCAAAGGGAAGCAGAACTAAACACTTTCTGTATTTCTTATCCTGACTGCACATTTATGCTTTGGATGAGGCTGGAGGGCAACACAGATACATGCTTCGTGGAGTGTTTCTCAGGTTCATTCTACCTAGGTAACCCTCTCCACCCTAGAAAAATGTTCCTTTCTGCCTTACTCTTCCATTGGATTGGTCTTATCCATGTTCCTACCCAACTACTTTATTTAATTGCTCATCACTCCACTTTACTCCTTGAGCCCCAGACAAACAGCTTAGTCATTCAAACATGGTTATCCGCTGACCCCCATTGGTGTCAGAGTAGTGATGATTGTTGATGATCCCGTCTTTTCTACAGTACCATTATCCTCCCATGCTCTACCAACTCCCAGGTAAAAACAATGACTGCAGATGCTGGAAACCAGATTCTAGATTAGAGGGGTGCTGGAAAAGCACAGCAGTTCAGGCAGCATCTGAGGAGCAGGAAAATCGACGTTTTAGACAAAAGCCCTTCATCAGGAATAGAGGAATATTCCTGATGAAGGGCTCTTGCCTGAAACGTCGATTTTCCTGCTCCTCGGATGCTGCCTGAACTGCTGTGCTTTTCCAGCAACACTCTAATCTAGAATCTACCATCTCCCACCCTTATATGCTGAGCTTCCCCGATTCACGACCTGAGTATTCCACTGTACAGCCTTTGATCTCCACAACTGACTTCCCCAGAGTCCCCATCATAACACAAGATCCTAAAAATCCACCTTGACTTGCAGTAATCTAAAACCCTGGAATGACCATGGCTGTACTCCCTTGACTGACTTGGAAAGACAACCCTGACTAATGTGTGACCAGACCCTTGGTTGACTTCTGTGCACCACTCAGACTCATGTCTTCTGAATCCCCACATTGACTGCATTGGCTCTGCAGCACTAGCTGTTGCCCACTGTCCGGATTGTACAGGCATGGACCCCCTTAGCTGTTTGGTCCAAATGATCAACTTACTGCAGCAAATTCCTGGACTGAGATTGGATGATGACCTTGACTTACTGTGATGGTAGCCCCTGACTGATGACTGTGACCCTGGAGTTGACAAATGACTACTGTCCTTAGATTTTGAGATATCATCCACTCCTCAACAGCTCTCATGGAAGAATGATCTGCATTTTATGTACACGTAACTTGAGTCAAGAGCTTCTACAATGGAGTTACCAACCATGATTGAAAGGTAGTCCCATGTCATCTAGTAACCACCCTTGGAAGGTAGCCGGCTCTTGAAAAGAAGGAACATGGGAGTTCTCAAGGATATAGGCATCAGGAAAGCTCCCACGTTACTTGGCATAGACTCCTAAAACTGATGATTACAGATGATTTGTACTTGCACACTGATGCAATAGAACTTTTCTCTATTAAAGACATCTGCTGCAATTATAATATGGCTCACTCAAGGTGTGTGCGTGTGCATGTGTGTGCGCGTGTGCATGTGTGTACTATACAGTGTCCTGCACATGGTGGAAGCTGGCTACATTGATAAATCCGACAAGTCAGTGCTGCAGCACTGACCTCACCATAGGGAAAAAAGATGAAGCACAGCTGTGACTGGCACAAACTGCATCAGTAACTTCCTTGGTACACTTGTGGGTTATGCGATTGCATACAGGTCTACACTGGGTCCTTGGAAGCAATCCCCAGTGGATTCATGGAAGCAGCCCTTTGCATATAAATTTAAATGTCTTGTTAAATGGGACAGGTTGCAGGTCCCAGTCCAGCAAGTGGTACAGTTCTGTGATGGCGTCCTGGGACATCTGCAGTCTGTGGTATCAATGCACCTTACCCATCTGGAGGAAATGGCATCAAAATAGTAGACTCTGGGTCTCCAGTAGGTCCTCCTCCTCACTGTCCTTCATCGGTGACTTCTTTATGCAAAGGCTGTTTAGCAGCTGCTGGAGGTTGCTGAGGGTCATTTGTTGGCTCATTTGTTCCTCCTCAATATTTCAGCATCTTTGTTACACTGCACCCAAACTGACAACAACTTCTGCTGTCACTGTATCTATTAGTTATGCTTCCAATGAACCTGTGTGGGGAGTTATCAGAAATAGGATGCATTCTTCGTAATTTGAGCAGTCAGTATTCACATCACTGACAAATGATGGTTTATCAATGTTGTCCATAATACAGTGGGACATGGAATACCCTGACAAGGACAGCCAAGGAATTATGCAACATGAATCTTTGACATAGTGCAACTTATTCTGATGTATAAAGCAAAAACGATGTCACGCAAATATAGGAGAAGAGTGTAAGTGTGATAGGTTTATTGAAACCTTGCCTCTCATTTTCACCCACCCAAGGAAGGCAGCACTGCATCTCAGTACATATTGATGAGTTCAAGGTGAGAGGAAATCAGCTCCGTGCCCTTTTGCAGCCTATAAGATCTTGGATTATCTTTGCACATTATGGACTGCAGAAGACACTTTTAAGGGTATCCATGATTTCTTCTGGTTAACAGCTATGATAAGATCCATTTATTATGACCAATAACATGGTAAAGATTGTTTGTGCCCAGGATTTGTATTCCACACAGTATTTCATGCACTCCATTTGCAAGTTGCTTTGATCACAGATATCTTCAACCTGTACTGTGAAAGTGCCTGATTAACACAGTTGCCCCTTGAGGGTTCCCACATCACTCATAAGCAGAATGCTCAGGCAAAATAAAACACTGGCTCTTCTCATTCTGATTTGGAGGAGCCGATGCTGAACTGGGGTGGACAAAGTTAAAAATCAAACAACACCAGGTTATACTCTAACAGGTTTATTTGGAAGCACTAGCTTTCGAAACGCTGGTTCTTTATCAGATGGTGAAGGCCCACCTGACGAAGAGGCAGTGCCTCAAAAGCTAGTGCTTCCAAATAAACCTGTTGAACTTAATCCTGGTGTGTGTGATTTTTAACTCTGCTCACTCTGGATGTAGTTGCAATGATTTTTGATTTGTAGTGTACTTACTTATACACAAGTATGGAAAGCAACGCAGGTCGTAATTGCCTCGTTTCTGTCTGGCACATAGGAGGTTAGGAAAGCGCATGTTAATGAGGTGTAATTAGGCAGTAATGAAATGCAAATGCATGCAATAAACCTCTCGCTGCTCTCTAGCAAGATTAACATCTTACTATTCAAAACATAGTTACAAAATTGGACTTCTTTCTTCTTTGGCATCTGATTTTTCAAGCACGCTATATGCTCCCAATTGACACACCATTGCTCATAATGTTCAAAGTTGGGAAAATGTATCCACTAATTTTACTTTTGCTTCACAGTAGTCATTTTGTGCTGCATTGTTGCAGAGTTGCCTTGCATATATATATATATTGTAGGAGAAAGTGAGGTCTGCAGATGCTGGAGATCAAAGTTGAAACTTTATTGCTGGAACAGCACAGCAGGTCAGGCAGCATCCAGGGAACAGGAGATTCGACGTTTCGGGCACAGGCCTTGTAAACTTGCTCCGAAAATGATTGCAATAGTTTGTTTTCAGTTACATACTATGTACACATGAAAATTTAATATAATTCTTTCTCAAATTTATAAGGGTGGATCCAAATTTAGATTCCACAGGAAGTCTCTCTCGAGGGGATGTTCATGTGTACAACCACTGAATGAAAAGGCTACCATGCAACAGACTTTCCCATCTAATTCAATAATTCAGTTGACTCAAAAACACTTGAAATATAGTGTTTTAAAAATGAGAAACCAATGTAGCCTAGTATTAAAACAGGAGAAAAGCTGCAAAATATTTATGGCATTAAAATTGATTTTCCATATAACAAGTAGAGTTAACCTTCATTTACTTTATCAGGTTCGTTAAATCTGCTTCAGCATGGAGTGTATAAATTTGGAATGGGTACTATGCTCCTTTTTATATCCTTTTAAAGTTAATAACTGGTAAGAGTGGATCTACTTACTATGGAAACAATTTTCCATCCGGAATGCAAAAATAAACTGATTTATCTTCAGACAGTCAAAGGAGCAGATGGCACTGGGTGCAAGCCAATGGCTCCTTACTAAAACACTCTGAATTCTTTATGGTTCCAGCTTGTTTTAGAATAATCTTAAGTTTATTATCATCTTTAGTTGTATTTACATGATTTCCCTTTATCTGAGCTCTTACACCCACTTAATTAAGTTTGGCTCTTTTTCAGACACAAAATCATAAACACTGTTTTTTTGGGGATTAAAAATATATCAGATGCATTCATAAACATCATTTCCTTTTGGTTAAAGTGTGCCAAGATTTTTAAACTCATCTGTCAAAGCCAAAAAAAATGTTTTATATGTAAACTACTTTTTGCTTAATATTTGAGGCACACAGTATAACATTCATTTCCCATATTTTAACATGCTTTATCTTGCACTAACATTAATTTTATTATATCATCAATATCCAATCATTTTCATATCATTCATATTATTACATAATAATATTCATATTCATATACCTGATGATAAATAAAAGGCTGGTTTTCTTCTACCTGATTCTTCCAAAAATAATATTGGACACAATGTTCAATTTATGACTGAAATAGTTTAAAAGAATCATTGATATTTCAAATCTAATTGCTGTCAAATAGTGGCTTCTACTGAGCTATTATGAGCCCAACTGATGCTATTACTGGATAAGTCAGATTTCAGATTTTAACAAGGTGGTCTCTTACTGAAACAAAAGCATGCAATGTTGGAGATTTGCTTTAAACAACAAAATATAAGCTTATTGTGCATAAGAAAAATATGAGAAAATAGCATGAATCAAACAACTTGCACATAAAACACAAACATTGCAACAAACATAATCACACCAATCTTAATAGCATCCCATTACAGTACTCAAACAGTAGATAGAAATCCCTCGTTTATCTTACATAAGTTTTGACTTAGCTGTGGCTTCAATTATTGGTCATGAGAAACTGATAGTCTCTTTCTTGATTTGTCAGAAATGGAATTAAAATTTTCTTAGCTTTAAATATCTCCTTCATGTTTTAAACCAAACACTTTTGGTCTGGAACTTCAACTTACATGAAGGTAACCTATTCTTAACAATTCTAAACTATCTTTTCTCTTTCTCGGAGATACTGTTTACACATTTGGTTCCAGCCATGACTTTTGTAGAACAGAAGTTAACTGAAACCAAAAAAAACTTCTTATTCTAAGCTATGGGTATTTTCCTAAGCCCTGCAAAAAGTCTCAATTCTTGAAAATTTAAAGCTCTACCCTGTTTGTTCACGCAAATTCTCCTAAAGGAAATCAATTCTCATTCACCTTTAAAACTACTTTTCTCAAACCTTTTTTGGAAGAAAAGCATAATGGTATAAAAATGCTTACAAGTTAATCATTAAACCCCTTCAGGGATACAGAAAACACAAATGTTGTGAGTTCAAATTTAAAAAGCCAAACACAAAAATAAACAAAATGAAAATATTAAGAAATCTCACACCTTACTTTTATTTACTTTTCCACACAATATGCTTCGTGGCATGAATAAAGTTAATAACATCTAGTTGTATGAACTAACTGCTTCTTACTAAATTATTTTGCTCAATATAAATGGAGTAAGAATTTATTCTCTTTTCAGTTCAACAAACAGATCAAAGGTGCATGGATAATCAATTCAAAAGCTGTGAAGGTATTGCATTCAATTGAGCCAGCTGGGTTTGAGCTTTCCTAATTGAAAATCACTGCCTGCCTCCGTTCCTTTAACAAAAAAGTAAGATACACCAGAAATGAGGGGTGACAGGGATCCTTCTGGATCCAATGTTCTGATGCCACTATGGATAAGCTGTAGGGTCTTTACATAGAGTCATAGAGATGCGCAGCATGGAACAAACCCTTGAGTCCAACTCATTCATGCTGATCTAATATTCTAAGTTGATCTAGTCCCATTTGCCAGCATTTAGCCATTATGCATCTAAACCCTTCCTGTTCATATACCCATTCGGATGCCTTTTAAATGTTATAGTTGTACCATCCTCCACCATTTCCTCTAGCAGCTCATTTCACACATGCACCATCCTCTGTGTTAAAAAGTTGTCCCTTAGGTTCCTCTTATTTCTTTCCCCTCTCACCCTCAACCTTTGCCCTCTAGTTTTGGACTCCCCCAACTATGGGGAAAAGATCTTAACTAATCATCCTATCCATGCCCTCCATAAGGTCACCCTTCAGCCTCCGATGGTCGAGGGAAATAGCCCCAGCCTATTCAGCCTCTATAACTCAAAACCTCCAGTCGCAGCAACATCCTTGTAAAATCTTTTTTGAACCCTTTCATGTTTCACAACATCTTTCCTATAGTGAGGAGACCAGAATTGAACTCAGTATTCCAAAAGTGGTTTAACCAATGTCCTATGCAGCTGCATCATAACCTCCTACCCCTGTATTTAAAGCACTGACCAATAAAGGCAAGTGCACCAAATACATTCTTTACTATCATGTCTAACTGTGACTGCAAAAATCTAGGTCATTGTCACTCAACTCAGATACTCCACTGCATGTAAATCAGAGGGTGATAACTCGGAGACATGAATTGCTGAGAGACTAGGCACCAGAGGGGTGAAAGAATAATTTAGGTGTCAGCTTCCTGGATAGTGAAGTCAAACACAAATCCTGGTGCAAAAGACTCATATGAGCACTTTGATGAGCAGTCTTCAGAGGAAAAGTAATGCGCATATACACCAGAAAATGAATGCAATGAAAATGGGAGCTGGCATTTGAAGTAAGGCAGCTTCAGCTCTGGACATTGAAGCTTGAGCGGTAACTAAAGTAACTGAGGAGCATCTGCAATGCTGAGACCTTAGCAGTTGGGAACAAAAGTCACTACCTAAGGCCTTTTAGCCTAACACACTCAGGGGCTGAAACTGTAGAACCCCTCAGGAAGTGTACCTTTCAAAGAATGTACATGGGAAATTATAAGTATTAAAAATGCATGAAGGCACCTCAGGCACGTTATGCAATTTCCAACTTGAAATGTTTTGCTAATCAGCTGTATACCTGACATTAAAAGTATTTTGAAAATATTAAGACTATCACAATCACATTGCAAAGGACATGGTGTGTGGAGACAGGTTAAAATTTATTGCAATTTCTGTAATATTCAACTTGAAATGTTTTCTGATTTTTAAAAAAATTGTGAACAAAGTATACTTTTAGTAAAAAAAATTAGTATTTTTCTGAATGTGGTTACCCTGCAAATTAAGACTGTTGTTTCCTGAACAAGTACGAGGCTATCAAAAAGAGTGGGATTTACAAATCTAGCAACTACCCAACAACTCCTAGCACTCTGAGATGTAACATACCATATAAAGTAAGGCAAAAAAAAAAGCTCATGTGAGATGCCTAGAATTCAAAATTGCAGGAAGATTAGAGTAGTATAGAAGTTGCAGGATGAAATTAATAAGGAAATTAGTAAAACAAAGAGGCCATGAAAAGATACTGGGAAGCAATTCAGTAAAGGCTTAAAATATAAAGATCGATAAGAAAGGGTTGGGACAATAAGAATCCAAAGGTATTGTGTGATTCTTGATGAATACTATCCATCCATTTTCATTAAAAAAGAGGATGAAGCTATCTTTGCAGTTAAGGAGTGAACCATTGGTTGGGATATTAATAGTGAAAGCAAAATATTAAGATGTCTAGCATCATTAAAATGAATAAATAATCAGGTCTGGATGAAATGTATCCTGGGTTGCTAAGGGAAAGAAGAGGAGAAATAATGAAGGCTTAGATTATTGTTTTCCAATTCTCTCTGTCTATGGATTTGGAGTGGGAAGACCACAACAGTCATACTGTTGTGTAAAAACAGAAGATGGCATAGACTTAGTAATTTCAGACCACTCAATATAACCTCAATGGTTGCCAAATTTATGAAAGTATTCTGAGGCACAATATAATTTAGAAAGGAATAGAAGGCAAAGTTCCATCTGATGAACCTGAAATAATTTTTTTGACAAAGTATAGAGGAGAGTCAATGAGCATAGAAACTTGTACATACTTTATGGGAATTTTAACAAAAGTCCTGACAAGGTTTTGTATGGCAAATTTATGGTAAACTAAATGCCCATGGGATCCAAGGGAAGTTGGCAAGTTGGAGACAAAATGTCAGGAAGTAAAGGGTCATGACTGACAAGCTAGAAGGCATTCAGTGTGGTTTCACAGAACTCAATTCGATTCATCTTGTGTGATATCAAAAAACAGCTGAAGGCACAGGATACTGAAAAGACCATGGGATCTGATAACATTCTGCTCGAGGTCTTGGGATCCAGAACTCGCTGTAGTCCTAGCCAATCTGCTCCAATACAGCTACAACATGGCAGCTACCTGACAATATAAAAATTACACAGGTATGGCCTGGACATAAGCAAACAAACTCAACTAAGTCAATTACTGTCCCATCAGTTTACTCTCATCAAAGTGATGGAAGGGGTCATCAATAGTGCTATGGCAGAGGCTGCAAAGAAACAAACTGCTCAGTGATCCCGAGGTTGCAGCTGTGTCTGCAAGAGGTGCCATCTTTTAATGAAAAGCAGAGCAGTTACTCATTGTTTCTTCGTGAGTTTCAGGTAGGAAATTTTCTCCTTGGAAACTGTGCACAGAAATTACTTTCTCCTGAAAACCCATTTCTACCACTTCATCCTCCCTTGTCAATCAACTTGCTCATTCTCCAAGTTTTGACATATCAGTAAGGAATACCTCTTTCAATTCATGGCACAGAATTCCGTGTAGATTTTTACACCTTTAAACTAGTACAGAAAGCACCAAGCACTTCAGATTTATACCATCAACTAAGAGAATCAACTAGTAACTAATGTGAAAGTAGATGTCAAGTTCTTTAAATATTGCTGATGTGGATCTTTAGGTTGCTGAGCAATGCTCAGTTGTGTGAGGCTAAGAGTAAGGATCTAGCTTCAGGGTTGAGCTTCATATGACACTGCTGATCTCAAATCAGCATTGCATACTAATCAATGTCATAATCTGCTTGCTGTGTGTAACTATAGAAGTTGTACAATGTGCATGCATTAATGCCCTGACCGATATGGCATCTCACGCAGTTTGTCCCAAAATGTGTGTGCACATTGAGAACACTGTTTTGGAGGACTAAAGGACCATAAATTAACAAATGCAAAAAATTCCAATTTCTTGTCCCATAATTTCTAAAACTAATTCACCCAGCTAACATGAACAATTCAAGACAGGGTAACAACATTAGTTTTGTTTGTGATGGATTCCACATCAGAATTAATCTTAAAATGGCCAAACACGTTGATTTTAAATTAGCTGGGAAAGTGATAGTGAATTTTACGTAATCACTGTCATTAGTTTGTAAATAGCTAGGAACTTGTGCTGAGAAAAAAAAGGCCCATGAGTTTTAAGTCACCACAAGTTGGTGGATGATTTACACCAATTTGCCTTTAGCATCCCATATATGGGAGCTGACGATTAATGCCCAAAAGGACTTCAAAAAAAAATTACGACATTTGATCTACTAAAATTAATTAAACATAAAAAAAAAATTAGTTCTGGTAACTGTAAACTCAAGATCTCTTCATGATAAGATTTATATACCTTCTGTGCTGTTTAACCTCTCTGCCTCAAAAAATGAACAACTGAAATTATAGAGACATATTCCTGACAGTAGCACGTCATTCCTAAAGATATTAAAAAATAAGCAATGACAACTTTAAATTTAAAACAAAATGTTACTTTATTTTCTGACTCTGTGTTGTGGTTCTGTTCGCCGAGCTGGGAATTTGTGTTGCAGATGTTTTGTCCCCTGTCTAGGTGACATCCTCAGTGCTTGGGAGCCTCCTGTGAAGCGCTTCTGTGATCTTTCCTCCGGCATTTATAGTGGTTTGAATCTACCGCTTCCGGTTGTCAGTTCCAGCTGTCCGTTGCAGTGGCCGTTATATCGGGTCCAGGTCGATGTGCTTATTGATTGAATCTGTGGATGAGTGCCATGCCCCTAGGAATTCCCTGGCTGTTCTCTGTTTGGCTTGTCCTATAATAGTAGTGTTGTCCCAGTCGAATTCATGTTGCTCGTCATCTGCGTGTGTGTTATTATAGGACAAGCTAAACAGAAAACAGCCAGGGAATTCCTAGAGGCATGGCACTCATCCACAAATTTAATCAATAAGCACATCGACCTGGACCCAATATACCGACCACTGCAACGGACAGCTGGAACTGACAACCGGAAGCGGCAGATTCAAACCACTATAAATGCCGGAGGAAAGATCACCGAAGCGCTTCACAGGAGGCTCCCAAGCACTGAGGATGTCACCTAGATAGGGGACAAAACGTCTGCAACACAAATTCCCAGCTCGGCGAACAGAACCACAACAAGCACCCGAGCTACAAATCTTCTCACAAACTTTGAATTTTCTGACTCTATTAATTAATTATTTATTTTCTTCTTCTTAGTTTCCCTTTCTGCTTCCAATATTACCCAGATTCACTGAATTCGTTTCTCTACCATGTCTTTATTTCTCTATCCTTATATCTCATTGGTCAGGGAGAAGAATTTTTGACTTTACCATTCATCAAGACCCCAGGGACACTGTTGATCTCACCATGCCATTTTTAGTAACATCTCCAACAATATACAGTCCAAAATGGTTTTGAGCTGAAGATAAGGAAAATAATCTGACAAATAGAGCATGCCAGATAATGTCCTACTCTTATAAATTCTAGGCCATTAAGGTCTTATGGATACATGTAGTTAACTAGAAGTAATGCATTGACAGCTGGAATGTGAACTTCAACAACAGAAAAAATGCATCCTAAGCTCTAATTAAATTTATAAAATGCAACTTATTTACACCATTATTACAGCAAGCACTTTATCCAAAAGTGAGACAAATACAGGTGTATTTGACAGTTTTCTTCTCAAACTGACGCAATAATTAGCTAATGGAGAGAAGGAGGAAGAGAGGAGACCTGATCGAGGTGTACAAAATAATGAGGGGAATAGATAGAGTGAATAGCCAGAGACTTTTCCCTAGGGCAGAATTGACTGGTACGAGAAGTCATAGTTTGAAGATATTAGGAGGTAGGTATAAAGGAGCCGTCAGAGGTAGGTTCTTTACGCAGAGAGTTGTAAATTCATGGAATGCGTTGCCAGCTGTGGTGGTGGAAGCAGAGTCATTGGGGACATTTAAGCGACTGCTAGATATGCACTTGGATAGCAGTGAGTTGAGGGGTGCGTAGGTTAAGTTACTATATTTTACATTAGGATTAAATCTCAGCACAACATAGTGGGCCAAAGGACCTGTTCCGTGCTGTACTTTTCTATGTTCTATATTAGCTCCATCTTCTCAGAAAGGTATAATTGTAATTTTGTATGATGCAATATCAAACAATTTTGCCTCTTCAGTGAATTTTCTTTTGCTCGAAACAAAGTTTTGCATTAAACATGTCCTATGCAATTGCAGGTATTTAACTTTGATCAGATTGCACAAGCCACAGAACTAACTTTACTTACAATAAAAGAAAACATGACACAAAATATTCACAGTTATAACAGTATAAACGATACATGAATATGTTCAAGAAAAGTTCATAGTTGTTTAATTTCCTTAAAAATATTTCCTGAAGATGTTGTTTGGTACTGAAAGCTATTCAACAATAAAGCCCTGATAACTTTAAAGGACTTCAAAATAAGACTTCTTTCCAATAAAGTTGCACATTTTTGGATTAACTGAGAAGAATACACTTAAATCTTTTGCAGTCACATTCTCTGATTAGATTTACAGTATTCTATTCACAAACGAAGAAAAGTATGCTCAAATACCAACTTGGCAAATTGCAAAATTGAATTCAATAAGACATGATAGTTATGGCTGCTCCCCCCTGCAAATAAAGTGACAATGAGAGCTGCTTATTTGCAAAATCCTACTGGTTGTGAAGGACGTGAACTTGGTCAATTGTGACTCCAGTCCAAAACTATATGGGTGAGTCTTCGCGCCCTCAGGGGCATAAATGTTTTACAGCCAGTGCCATCTAAAGTCTGAGATCAAAGAAAGAAAACAAAATTGCAACTAAAATGGTAATAGAATGTATTATTACAATGCAAAACAAGATAGAGCTCATACAGCCCACTTAACAGAAAATACAGAATCGTAGAGGTTCACGGAGCACAGAAACAGAGTCTTCGCTCCAACTCATCCACACTGACAAAGTTTCCTAAACTGAACTAGTCCCATTTGCCTGCTTGGCCCATATCCCTCTACAGTTTTTCTATCCATGTACCTGTCCAAATGTCCTTTAAATGTTTTAACTGTACTTGAATAGGCCACTTTCTCAGGCAGTTCATTCCACATATGAACAATGTTCTGTGTGAAAACATTGCCCCTCAGGTCCCTTTTAAATCTTTCTCCTCTCACCTTAAAATATGCACTCCAGTTTTGAACTTTCTAACTCTAGGTAAAAGACTTTGGCTATTCATCTCCTCTATGCCCCTCATGATTTTAGAAACCTTTGTCAGGTCACCCCTCAAACTCAAATGCTCCAGTGAAAAAGTGCCAGCCTATCCAGCCTCTCCCTGTGTTTATAAGATTCAGCAAGTTCCCAGAAAGATATGCCTATTAATATACAATCAGAAATCAAAGATAGATCCCGAATTAGGTTGTTAGTATTAAGGTATCTACTCCTATTTTCATCAATGCATTAATTAGTAATTTAAATAAACCTACTAATCTACTCTAAATTCAAAGACACCAGAAAAATTTCCACTTTTATCATCTGCCTCTTGTAAAACACATCAGGTTTTCATTCCACTTATTTTGATGTAATAAAGATTACATGTGGTTTCTGCAAAGATATGGGATCTGTTGGATTATTGGTCAGGCACTATTTCCTTTGGTTAAAAAATATAAAGAAATGTTTCTGCAATTAGTGATAAACATTTAATTAAATATATGTGAGATGATCCATTGAAAAATGGATATTTACTTTGGCAAAAATATAAGTGTTATATCTATGCGAGTTTTCACATATTCATGATATAATTAAGTTCACGTCACTGTTGCAATTGACTTTACTTACAAGATATAGCAGATGACTCCTATGCTCCACATATCTGTTGCATACCCAATTGGTTCATAGTTGATAACTTCAGGAGCCACAAATTCAGGTGTACCAAATAGAACCTTTAATGATGTTGCACTTTCTGGAAGAAACAGCATAAAAAACCCAAGTTATGCTCCAATCCTACTTCTGAAACAATTGAGCTCAGCAAATTAGTACCTCATTGCAAAAGCAAGCTAGTTAATTTCCAGCCTTAACAGAAGATTACAGCTAGCTATCTAGATTGGGCATTTGCCAAAGAGTTGTTCCATTTCGTGAGGAAGGGCTGAGATCAAAGGAAGGGGCAAAGTACTCAAAGGACAATGAGAGAAATGAGATCTCAGTTTGGAGCACAAATGGGAAGGTGAAGCACTCAATTAATTCATAAGTGAGTTCAAAAGGAAATGTATTAGAAAGCCTAACAAATATCAATGAAATTACATTGGCAGCAATTTACAACTGCTGCCTTCCTACTTGATTAATGCACATGAATATTAATATGGGGTGCACCTTAGCTCTCCCTTGAATCCCCAAGTACCATTTGATATTTTTCTCAGGTGGGTTTTTAATTAAGCACACAGAAATTCCACCCCAAAATAAAGAGACTCGCATTTATATCACACCACTTATGACCTCAGAACTTCACTAATCACTTGGTGCAGTGAAGTACTTTTGAGCCAGTGTTGTAAAGTAGGAAATGTAGTACAGCAAAATCCTGGAAACAGCTATTTAACAATGAACTGTTCACTGGTTGCGGAGATATTTTATTTGCTCATGAGATGCGGGCATCACTGCAAATGCAAGCATCTGCTGACCATACTTAATTGCTCTTTAAAGGCAGTTAAGAGTCAACAGCATTGCCGTGGATCTGGCGTTGCATGCACACCAGACTGAGAAAGCCTTGCATATTTTCTTCCCTAAAGGACATAACTGATTGGTTGGGTTTTTTGAACAATGCTTGTTTCAAAGTTACTATTTCTGGGACCAACTGTCATTTCAAGATTTTATAAATTTAACTTAAATCCCACTAGAGACATTGGTTCAGAGATAAATATAGACTGGGACACCAAAGGTACCTCTCTTCCTCTTGTTTCTAATAGTGTGTTGGGATTAAGTGCATTTGCTTGGGAGATAAGATGGAAGGCTGCCATTATTTGTGCTGCAACCATACCTGACATCAGTAGGAGTTACACTGTAGACTGAAGCTCAGTTTAATCAGTCATTCTTTGAATATGCTAATGAGGCCTTGAGAACTCACTTGAGAAACATTAAAAGCTGTCATTAAAAGAGCCATTCCTACCCATTGCCTGTAGCTGCAAGTCCCTTCTAACTGTCAGTTGCAAACATGCACAATTCTGCTGTTCCCTTCCCCAGTTACCCTGAAGTGCTGGTATGGAGCAAGCCTGAACATCATGGCAGTGATAATGAAGATCAACATCATCTGCCATTCTGCGTATTAGCTGGAAAGTGACCCAGTCTCCTTCTGGTGAGCGCTCACTTGAGCAGATGCTGCTTTAGATAGGAATAAGCAGGAGGCTGCTTACAGACACAAGTTGGGGTATCACCTGGTCAGAGAAGCCAAGTTACAATTTTTAAATACAAATGGGCATGATGTGTACTGTGCATGCTCTATCCATTTCTACAAAGCAACAAGTAGCAATAATCAATAGTTTTTAAAGATATGTCAATCTAACCTTGTTTGACAGAATTCTTGTGATGGCAGAAGTGCAGGTCCTTGTGGACCATCAAAAACAATGCAGCTCAATACCAGCCATTGGTTCGATATTTTCCTTCCTTTTTTACTTTCATTTAATGGTTCAAATTTCCCCAGGAGCCATGGATTTGTCATTTTAATTTATATAAATGCAAGTGTTTTGTTTGTTTTACTATTAAAAGTCAAGGAAAAGTTTGTGAATAACTTATTCACGCACGTAGAATGTCTGTCTATGTTAATTGTGAGGGACTAGGAGAAGGATGGGCAGTGGGAACAGGGGAAGACCCTGGACAGATGAGAAGGGGAAGCCTAAGACTTTTGCATCATGGCACATTCTTTCCAGTTACCTGAAAACTGAATTGGCAGTCCCTGGAAGCCTATTGTATAAAAGAGCTATCATAAATCACTTTGACTAACAAGGATTTAAAAAAAACTGTTTCAGCCATATGGATCCAGCGGGGTGACTAATTCATACGAAACAAAATCACATGACAATAATAGAATATGACAAAGTGGTATTCTCGTAAACTCATTACCTAATCTTCTTGCAAGTCCAAAATCAATGAGTTTTATCCTTGCTCCTGTTTTGTTGACACACATGATGTTTTCTGGCTTTAAGTCCAGATGTACAATCCCCTGTTTGTGGATGAACTGCACACCTTCATTAATTTGGAGCATGTATTTGATGCATTCTCTCTCGGTCAACTCAAAGTCCTCATCGATTATTCTCTCAAATAGCTCCCCACCTGAAACTCTGAGAGACACAAAGTTATGTTGGATAAAACAATGAGATAAAGCACAGACATTTAACAGCATACAAATAAATAGATGTGTATTTAACGTGTGGGTTTAGACTTTTAGCTCCTGTCTTTCTGATCAAGCAGACTCTTGTTATATACATCCCCGTTAGGCTTCTCATGTAACTTCTGCTGTTCCTATATCCTGTGTTGGGGGATAAGATTTTCTATCGTCCTTTTTGACATCTTGCTTTCCTTTATTCCATCCAAGTTGTTGCTTCTTCTTCCCATTATGATGCATAGACACACAAGGATATCCCCATATGACATTCCTACTGTTGAGAGGCCTTCACTGAATGGAGGTGGGTTGAAAATTTCCTACTGGCATCGCACTGTCAGAAGGGTTAAGAATATGTCTGGGTAGGGAAAATGCCTTCCAAAGCCATTGAAAGAAAGTCATGCAAACTGCAGAAACAGCTACTGAAACTCTTCAGACCGACCAGCACCTCCCCGGAACAGTTGTGGATAACCCTGCTCCTAATCATTCTCAATCTAACTTAACCCTAATGTACTGTTGAACTGCATGATAATCAGAAGTATAATGCTACAAGCCATAACTTGTTATGTATAATTGGATTACTTGGAACTGTGTACGTTGATCACAAGAAAGGTGATGTGAAAGTGAATAAATCATCAAGCTGAGATGAAATGTATCTCAGGCAGCTAAGGGAACTAATAATGGAGTTTCTGACTATTGTTTTCCAATCCTCTTAATCTACAAACCTGGTACTAGAGGATGGCTAATGCTGGGCTATTATTTAAAAAGGGAGGACACAAGAACAAAGTAATTGCTAGTCAGTCAATTTAACCTTGGGTGGGCATGTAATTAAAAAAAAACCTTGAAAAGCAGAACATTATCATCTAAAGAGCATTTGTTTATTAAAGACAGCATGGATTGATTAAGGGAAGGTCATATACAAATAACTTGATTATATTTTGAGGAGGTTACAGGGAAGGTCAATGAAGGTAGTATGTTTGACATAGTTTAAATTGACTTTAGCAAAATACTTACAAGGCCCTATTTACAACAAGGAGAAAGTGAGGACTGCAGATGCTGGAGACCAGAGTTGAAAAGTGTGGTGCTGGCAAAAAACAGCAGGCCAGGCAGCATCCGAGGAGCAGGAGAATCGACGTTTCGGGCATAAGCCCTTTCTGAAGAAGAGCTTATGCCTGAAATGTCGATTCTCCTGCTCCTCGGATGCTGCCTGGCCTGCTGTGTTTTGCCAGCACCCCCCTATTTACAACAAGTCAGCAAGTGAAAAGCTCATTAGATCTAAGACAAAGCTATGGGAAGAATGTTGTGAAACCTGAGAGGGTTCAGAAAAGACTTGCAAGGATGTTGCCAGTGTTGGAGGGTTTGAGCTATAGGCAGAGGCTGAACTGACTGGGGCTAGTTTTCCTGGAGCATCAGAGGCTGAGGGGTGACCATATAGAAGTTTATAAAATCATGAGGGGCATGGGTACAGTAAATAGAAAAGGTCTTTTCTCTGGAGTGGGGGAATCCAAATCTAAAGGGCATAGGTTTAAGGTGAAAGGGGAAAGATTTAAAGGGACCTTAAGGGACAGCTTTGTCACACAAAGGGTGAAACGTGTATGGAATAAGCCCGCCAGGTGGAGGCTGGTACAATTATAGCATTTAAAAGACATCTGGATGGGTATATGAATAGGAAGGGTTTAGAGGGAAATGAGTCTAATGCTGACAAATGGGACTTGATTTATTTAGGATATCTGGTCAGCATGGGCAAGTTGGACCAAAGGGTCTGTTTCCGTGCTGAACCACTCTGACTACGATTATATGACAAAGTGGCAAATTGAAACAAAATGTTGCTTGGAGGGGAGAAGCAAAGGGTTATGGGTGCAGGATGTTATGATAACAGGAATGATATAATTGTAAATTGAAAGGATGGGTAAATATACCCTGACTAAACTTGCCCAGTATGAAGTAACCCTTTTTAACCCAGGTGCACTACATGATGAGATAGACGAAGGGGACAAGAGTCAGGTAAAGGTCCAACACAACTTTATTGAATACTTTATCAAGGAAAAAGAATATTTATCAAACTCTACTATTACATTTTAATTAAACTCTATGAAACTCTATCGATCTCTTTACAGGAGTCTTCAGTAAACAATCTCAAATCTACACTAGCTTCTGAGGATTTTCTCTACTCTATTTACAGGTCCCTACTGCTTTTTTTGAACTGGTTGTCTTTAAAGATTGGTAATACTTGTCCAATAAGGCTGGGTCTGGCCAGTCCTCGGTCTTTTGAGGGTTGGCTGATGTTTCAGGATCGACAGTGATTGACTTGGGTCTCTCATCTAGTGTGTGATTCTGGTCTTTGGGTCATCTCAACGAGTTGGTCTTCTGGGACTGGTCAATCTAATGATCCTCACCACGAGATGGAAGAAGCTGGAGATACTGTGCAGCTCAGTTGCCAGTTGAAGGTGCTCTCTGGGGATGCCATTAAAGTGCAAAAAGCAGAACAGCTGGTGCTCCAGAATGCCCCTTTTATCCCTTTCTTTGTGCCCTTCTCAAAGATTCTGTAGTTTGTGTCCAATACTAGCATTGGGCAACAGCAGGAAAACCCAATGTGGTGGTGACTTTCAATAACTGGAGGTTGCAGAACATAGTTTTTCAACCTTCAGCTGTTAAATGCTGTCCTTATCATTCTCTGGCTCTGGCCTCCTACTGAGTTGGGTACCACAAGTCTATGTAGCATTCTTCTAACAAAGCAGGTTCACTGGAGGTAGAAACAATGGTTCATTCTGAAACAATGTGGCTGTTAACACCTGACCAGGCCTGTCTGGTTTCGACAGGAAATTTATTGTTTAAGGCCTGGCTGCGTGAGTACTGTGTGTTCCAGCTCTGCAGTTTGCAAATTTCAGAATCTGGATAGTTTTTATCCGTGCTCATGTAAAAATGTCAATACTTCTGTTACAACCCTGGAGGTCATGGGTCATGTGAACACATTGTTTGCATTATGAGCCATTCATGTACAGGTGCATGATGAAGCAGTTTGCAGATGATACGAAAAAAGACTTTGAGATTGATGGTAAGATCAAAAAATGTAGCATTGGATAAGTCTTATAGACATAAACGTGGCAGAAGCCATTCTCTCCAGAGAAGTGTGAGCCAATGGGATTTGTGAAGGGCAAACAAAGCACAGGAATGTAGTCATACCAAATGATGGCAGATTGCACACCACTAGTGTCTCAAGGCCAATCAAGGATTAAGAATAAATCTGGTCTCTCCAGCAAAGCTTACATCCCATGGAACAGTGGAAAAAAATAAACAGTAGGATGCTGACGAGTGTTGACGAACAAAGGGACTTTGGACTTTGTGCTGCATACCCCTGAAGATAGCTCAAAAGATAGATAATGTATCAAGAAGGCAGACAGTATACTTTAGTTTGTTTGCTGGGGCCTAGAGTATAAGAGAAGGGAAGCTCTGTTGGAATTGTATAAACATATAAAACACTATAGTCAGCTGTTTCAGTACTGTGCCCTGTTCCAGTCCCTGCATCACAGGATGTGATTTCACTCGACAGGGTGCAACAAAAGATTTACAATGGCATTGCCAGGAATGGAGACTTTTAGCCATGAGGAAATATTTCATGGGCTGGAGTTGTTTTCTTTGAAACAGAGAAAATTGAGGGAAGATTGAATTCAGCTGTATAAATAGTCAATATGAAGGACCGATTTCCTTTCAGAGATGTCAATAAGCATGAAGCATAGATTTAAAGTAAATTTTAGAAGGATTAGAGAGGAGTTGAGGGTTAATTGTTTTCATCCAGTGGATGGTGATCATCAGGAACTCACCGCCTGAAAAGGTGTCAGGGACAGCAACCTTACTGCATTTGGATATGCATGTGCGATTTGTCACCAGCAGGGCTCTGGACCAAGAGATAACCAGTCTTTTTTGGCTGGTTATGCTTCTGTCATTAATGTTTCTACATTTCACAGTGGAGGATGTGGCATAGTAGTATCATTGCTGAACTAGTAATTCAGAGACCCAGGCAATGTTCTAGAGGTCTGAGTTTGAATCCCACCACAGTAGGGGATGGAATGTTAATTCAATGAATTTGAAAGGATGACCATGAAGCCATTGTTGATAATTAAAGAAACACATGACTGAAGAAAATCTGCTGTCCTTGCCTGGTCTGCTCTTTATGTGCCATTATGCCCAACAATGCTGGAATTTTTTCGCTAGAAGTTTACTCTGATCTCACAATTGGAAGAAGTGAAGTTCCACGAAGAGGTGAAAGAGATTATAAAAATGGACAAACCACATGTACTTGTTCTTCTATATGTACATTGGAAATCAACTGACAATGCACTTAAGACAATGTGATTGCACTTGTAAAGCGTTGGTACATTGATGCACTCAGCATGGTCAGATGCAAGAGCAGGTTTCTCATAGTCTAATTGAAATTTAACAGTTCAGTAATGTAAAATTTGATTACTAACAAGAAATAACTCACAAGAATTTCAGTGTAGAGTTCTGGCAGTGTCATTTAAAGGGATGAAACATCTAAGAATTATACTTTCTCTACTAAATAAACTGTTTTCTGCTTCTGAAGAAAATAAGGATGAACATTTTTGTCTCAATGATATTATGAAAGCATTGCAGATCAAAAGCATTTTTTTAAAAATTTGTTCAGAGGATATGGGTATTGGTGGCTCGGACAATATTTATTGCTCATCCCTAATTGTTTGGAGGGTCATTGAGATCCAACCACGTTAATGAAGACTGAAATTGAATTTGGCTGACTCATACCAACAATATAGATCAGAACAAGGTAAAGTAGGAAAGAAGGAGTTTGGTTGGATCACTTGTCAATTAGTTTAACATTTACAAATCAACATTGATATTGTATATTCCAAAAGATGTTGCATATAAGGAAAGGTAATTTAACTGCAACTCAACAAGTGAAGCTTCATGCACTTTTTGTTGTATTGTGGATATTGTAGACTTATAGATAATAGCATTAGGAAATGGAACAAATTGTTTGCAGTCAATGCTGGTGCTACATCAAACATTCCTCTATTTGATATTGAATAACCCAGATACTTCACAGAGCCAACCTTCCACTATCCTGACAGAATACATAAATACCATCCTCCGAAGATCATTCCACTTTCAAACTGTGTGACTTCATCAGCTCACAGCATGGCTGCCAAATTAGTGCCAAAATTGGGATGGCCTCATGGATGCTGGGTAATCCAAGATGGAGGACGGGAAAAATTTCTGGCTGTAAGAGCTGCTCCTTTGTTTGAGGTATTTTAGGTGCTGGAGATCATTTCCTTGAATTCCAGGAGCAGCAATTACTGTTTTATATGCTGTTGCATTGTTTTGGAACTTTGGGAAAAAAAGGTCAAAACAACAGCAGTTTAGAAGGGAGAAGAGCAGACAAAGGAAGCACATGATGAGGACAGTGCAGGAGAGAGAGAGAGAGAGAGAGAGAGAACCTGCACAGTTACCGCCTTTGCAGTTTGAATTCGTGTATCGCTGGACAGCGGTGTGCATCTGGGAAAATTAACAAACAGTGAAATTCACAACTAATCTTGGAGGAACTGTTGGGCAAAGTTCACAGCACAAAATCAGATAAGTTAATTGTTGTTTTAAGTCTGTCCAAGAAAAAGGCTCTAGTGAGTATAGTGGATTCTTTCTTGATTATAGGTTTTTAGAGATAAGACTCTTGATTAGACTTAAAATATAAGCCATAGCTATTAATTTAACCTGGGGCAGTGTATGTAGAGGAATAAGACAGTGTTATTTTCTGGGTCTGTAGATTGTGAAGGAGCAAAAATGGCCTTTGCAGTGATATGTACTTCTTGTCAGATATGGGAGTTTAAAGAGAGTTCAAGGGTTATTGCGGATTATATCTGCCATAAATTCTGTTAGATGCAAATCTTATCAGATCAAGTGGATCGGTTGGAGAGACAGATAGAAGCGATGAGGAATTTGCAACAGCAACAGTATGTGATGGATGGCAGTTATAGGAAGGGGGGAAAGTCTCAGATATAGTCACATGGATGGGTTAATTCCAGGAAGGGTAAGAGAGGTAGGTACCTAGGGCAGGAGATTTTGTGGATATACCCATTTCAAAGAGGTATGTTGTTTTGGAAAATGTAGGGGGTGATGGATGCTCAGGGCAACGTAGCACGAACAGCCAAGTTTCTGGTATTGAGACTGGCTCTAATGCAACAAGGGGTATGTCGGTTTCCAAGAGATCAACTGTGTTAGGTGATTCTGTAGTCAGAGGTACAGACAGACGTTTCTGTGGCCAGCAGAGAAAAAGCAGAATGGTGTGTTGTTTCCCTGGTGCCAGGATCAAGGATGTCTCTGAGAGGGCGCAGAATGTTCTTACGGGAAAGAGGGGACAGCAGGAGGTCATTGCCCACATTGGAACCAATGACATTGGAAGGGAAAAGGGTGAGACTCTGAAGGGAGATTACAGAGAGTTAGGCAGATATTTAAAAAGGAAGTCCTCAAGGGTAGTAATATCTGGATTACTCCCAGTGCTATGAGCTAGTGAGGGCAGGAATAGGAGGATAGAGCAGATGAATGCATGGCTGAGGAGCTGGTGTATGGGAGAAGGATTCACATTTTTGGATCACGAGAATCTCTTTTGGGGTAGAAGTGACCTGTACAAGAAGGACGGATTGCACCTAAATTGGAAGGGGACTAATATACTGGCAGGGAAATTTGCTAAAACTGCTTGGGAGGATTTAAACTGGTAAGGTGGGGAATGGGTGGGACTCAGGGAGATAATGAGGAAAGAGATCGATCTGAGACAGCTGAGAACAGAAGTGAGTCAAACAGTCAGGGCAGGCAGGGACAAGGTAGGGCTAATAAATTAAACTGCATTTATTTCAATGCAAGGGGCCGAACAGGGAAGGCAGATGAACTCAGGGCATGGTTAGGAACATGGGACTGGGATATCATAGCAAATACAGAAACATGGCTCAGGGATGGGCAGACTAGCAGCTTAATGTTCCAGGATACAAATGCTACAGGAAGGATAGAAAGGGAGGCAAGAGAGGAGGCGGAGTGGCATTTTTGATAAGGGATAACATTACAGCTGTGCTGAGGGAAGATATTCCCGGAAATACATCCAGGGAAGTTATTTGGGTGGAACTGAGAAATAAGAAAGGGATGATCACCTTATTGGGATTGTATTATAGACCCCCCAATAGTCAGAGGGAAATTGAGAAACAAACTTGTAAGGAGATCACAG
>NC_057716.1:53426874-53449726 GCF_004010195.1 Chiloscyllium plagiosum | reverse complement strand
TGGTGGAGGCTGGTACAATTGCAACATTTAAGAGGCATTTGGATGGGTATATGAATAGGAAGGGTTTGGAGGGATATGGGCCATGTGCTGGCAGGTGGGACTAGATTGGATTGGGATATCTGGTCGGCATGGACGTGTTGGATTGAAGGGTCTGTTTCCATGCTGTACATCTCTATGACTCTAAGATGCATTCTGCTGTCGACCAGACTAGGAGCAGCCAAATATATTTTGTTCATGACCCTTGCCTTGTCATAAAATGTTCACCTTGAATCAAATTTGTACTTAATTCCCAATGATGAAAACTACTATTTTTTACTGCAAGCAATCCATCTCTGCTGCCCCCTCATTTAAATGAGTGTTGTTTTTGCGTTCAGCTCTTTCAAAAATGTACATTTTTTGGAGGCTTGTTTTGGACTTGCATTTGTTTAGAAATTAAACATTTCTCCACTTTGTTCACCCTATGTTGGCATCAACCATTCTTAATTCTGATATTGTGCAATGAGATACAGAGCTGCATTTTGAACTCTAAACTCTGATTTTAAACCACTCCACTGAAAAGGGAAGGTGAGGGACTAAGTTGTTAAAATGGTTGTGGAATTGCATTGCATTCCCAATAATTCCCTGCCATCAACAATTATAATAAGATAGGATGAGTTGGGAACCCTCCTTCCAAGGAAATGCTGAACAACAGGACCAAATGACAATTGTATCACTCCTTTAACACAGTAACAAGTAACCCGAAGTGTTTAACTTTCGAAAGCTGTGGCCTGATGATGCTCTCGGCACATCAGAGATATTTTAAGTTCAGGAACTAAGAGGCTTAAATGAAGCCAAGATCTCTAGTAAAAGTGCAGGAAGCAGCAGGGTGACCCGAAAAGGCCAGTGTAGGTTCCTATTTGCTTTATGTCATATTTCTTGAAGATTGAGATCAGCACGAGTGCTTCTCAAGGACCCTCAGGAGATCTTTGGGCTGCCTGAGCTCTAGCTGTTGCCATTCCTCCTCGCACTATCGTCAAGAGTGTCCTCTCATGTTGATGCCACTTTACCCAGTCTCAGGTAGGAGAAGCACAGCACAATTTAACTGCAACTGATGCCTGAGTTTTTGTAAAGTCATAATAGCTGAACCAAACTGGCACTGGAATCCTGATTCCAGATGCCCTGACACTTAAACCCTGCACATACTATTTTCACTACAGGTGCATTGTACTTCACACATCCATGGTCCATTGAAACATCTGCACATTTAAACATGCAACTGCCTTCCAAGAGGAGCAATTCAGATTGCCGGGATTGCTGAAACATAAATGTTAGACTTTAGACAAAGTTAAAGAAAAGATCCGAAGCTGCTGGAATTATTTGGAGGGTAAGATGACCTTTGGGAGAAGTCAGATGCCAGTTTGGGTTGTTAAGAATAGACGTGAATGTGCATAAGAATTGGTGAGCTCAATTGAACTGTCAAGTCATTAAAATCCTTAGGCTTTTTAAAAATAAATATATCGAGCCTTCAGTTGAAAAAAAGGGATGGTTTCTATTTAACTGTTTCTCAACAGAAAAATTGACGTTTCCATAATCTATCACAATCTCTTTTAAGAACATAAGACCATAAGAAATAGGAGCGGAAGTAAGGCCATTCGGCCCATTGAGTCCACTCCGCCATTCAGTCATGGCTGATGGGCATTTCAACGCTACTTATCCTCACTCTCCCCTTAGCCCTTAATTCCTTGCGAGCTTAAGAATTTATCAATGTCTTCCTTGAAGATGTTTAATGCCCTGGCCTCCACTGCGCTCCGTGGCAATGAATTCCACAGGTCCACCACTCTCTGGCTGAAGAAATGTCTCCTCATTTCCATTCTAAATTGACCCCCTCTAATTCTAAGGCTGTGCCCACGAGTCTTAGTATCCCCGCCTGATGGAAACAATTTCCCAGCGTCCACCCTTTCTAAGCCATGCATTATCTTGCAAGTTTCTATTAGATCTCCCCTCAACCTTTTGAACTCTAATGAATACAATCCCAGGATCCTCAGCTGTTAGGCCTACCGTTCCAGGGAACATCCGTGTGAATCTCCGCTGGATACGCTCCAGTGCCAGTATGTCCTTCCTGAGGAGTGGGGCCCAAAACTGGACACAGCATTCTAAATGGGGCCTAACCAGAGCTTTATAAAGTTTTAGTAGAACCTCACTGCTTTTACATTCCAACCCTCTTGAAATAAATGACAACATTACATTTGCTTTCTTAACCCTAGACTCAACCTGCAAGTCAACCTTTAGATAATCCTCTACTACCACTCCCAGATTCCTTTGAATCCCTTTGGTTTAAGAATTTTTTCACCATTTATAAAATAGTCCATGCCTGTGTTCTTTTTTCCAAAGTGCAAGAGCTCACATTTGCTCACATTGAATTTCATCGGCCTTTTCTTGGACCATTCTCCTAAACTGTCTAAATCTTTCTGTAGCCTCCACACCTCCTCAAAACTACCTGCCTGTCGGCCTAACTTCGTATCATTGGTGAACTTCACCAGAATGCCCCCAGTCTCTTCATCCACATCATTTATATATAAAGTAAACAGCTGGGACCCCAACACTGAACCCTGTGGAACACCACTTGTCACTAGCTGCCATTCTGAAAAAGAATCTTTTATCCCAATTTTCTGCCTCCTGTCAGGCAACCAATCCTCAATCTATACCAGTCGCTCACCTTGTACACCATGGGGCCTCATCTTACTCAGCAGCCTCCCATGAGGCACCTTATCAAAGGCCTTTTGGAAGCCTAAGTAGGTAACATCTACTGGGTTTCCCTGGTCTAACCTACTTGTTACTACTTCAAAGAACTCTAACAAGTATGTCAGGCATGACCTCCTCTTACTAAATCCATGCTGACTTGTTCTAATTCAACCCTGCACTTCCAAGAATTTAGAAATCACATCCTTAACAATGGATTCTAGAATTTTACCTACAACTGAGGTTAGGCTAATTGGCTTATAATTTTCCATCTTTTGTCTTGGTCCTTTCTTGAACAAGGGGGTTACTTCAGCGATTTTCCAAGCATCAGCGACTTTCCCTGAACCCAGTGATTTTTGAAAGATTACAACCAATGCCTCTGCTATTTCTTCAGCCACCTCCCTCAGAACTCTGGGATGTAGCCCAGTTTTTAGACCATTTAGCTTATCAAGTACTTTTGCCTTTGTAATGGCCACCATGCTCAACTCTGCCTCTTGACTCTCCTTAATTTTTGGGATATTACTCACGTCTTCCACTGTGAAGACTGACACAAAGTATTTATTAAATTCTTCAGCTATTTCCTTATGTCCCATCACTAGCCTTCCAGCATCAATTTGGAGCAGCTCAATCTCTACTTTTGCCTCTTGTTTGTTTCTTCTGTAATGAAATAAACTTTTACTATCATTTCTAATATCATTGGCTAGCTTACCTTCATATTTGACCCTCTCCTTGCTTATTTCTCTCTTTGTTATCCTCTGTTTGTTTTTGTAGCCTTCCCAATCTTCTGTTTTGTGCAGTCCTTGCATGGGATTTTGTACACTACATTAGTTTTGCTCATGCTGGGTATCGGGTCCTTCGTTCTGGTGAGTTGTTGTCTGAGTGTGGCTGTTGGTTTGTGTGGTTGGCAGGGACAGGCCACTATAAATGCCGGAGGAAACACCACAGAAGCGCTTCACAGGAGGCTCCCAAGCACTGAGGATGTCACCTAGACAGGGGACGAAACATTTGCAACAAAAACTTCCAGCTCGGCGAACAGAACCACAGCATTACTCCAGAGACCCAGTTAATGTTCTGGGGTCTAAGGGTCGAATCCCACCATGGCAAATGGTGCAATTTGAATTCAATAAAATTCTGGAATTAGGAACTTAATGATGACCATGAATTGTCATTTGTCAGGAAAAACCCATCTGGTAAACTGATGTTTTTAAGGAAGGAAACTGTCATTCTGACCTGTCTGTCCTACTTGTGACTCCAGACCCACGGCAATATGGTTGACTCTTGACTGTGCTCTGAGCAATTAGGAATGGGCAATAAATGCTGGTCTAGCCAGCGACACCCTCATCCTATGAATGAATAAAGATGTAATCTGATGTCTTTGACACAGGGCTATGAAGACAGATTATTGTTTTAATAAGGGATGCGTTGGAAGAAAATATTTGTTTTCATAAGGGATTAAGTAATTACAAACATACAAATTAGGAGCACGAGTTGGCCAATCAGCCCCTCCAGCATGCCCCATCATTTAATAAGATAACAGTTGATTTATTTATTCCATATTCTCACTTACACCAATAACCATTTCACGCCTTGCTTATCAAGAATCTATCCACCTCTGCTTTAAAAGTAGTCAAGGACACTGCTTTTACCACCTTCTGAGTAAGAGGGATCAAAAAACTCATAACCTTCAGTGAGAAAAAAATTCTCCTCCTCTCTTTTAAATGGGTGACTTCTTATTTTTAGATAGTGAATCCTAGTTTTAGATTATTGGCTAACAGAAAACATCCTTTCCAAATACACCCTGTCAAGATCCTTCAGAATCTTATAAGTTTTAGTCAGGCTGCTTTTTACTCTTCAAAACACCAATAGGTAAAAATCCAAGCCTGTTCAACATTTCCTCGTTATGAAAACTCATCCATTCCATGTACTAGATCTAGTAAATTTTCTCTGAACTGCTACCAATGCATTTATTTGTCAAATGAGGGGAGCAATACAGGACACTGTGCTCTAGAAATGATCTCAGCAATGCAGTGTATAATTGAAGCACAACTTCCCTAACTTTTTTATTCAATTTCCCTTGCAACAGACAAAAAACATTCTACAAGCTTTCCTATCTACTTTCTGTGATTGCAAACTAACCTTTGCAATTCACACGCTCGTATACTCAGATTCTTCTGCGTCTTGAAACTTAACATTCTCTCACCATTTCGATAATATGCTTTTTCAAAATTCTTCTTGCCAAAAGGGACAATTTCACATTTTCTCACGTTATGGCCCATTTATACTCAATTCTTTTGCCTTTTTTCTAACATGTTCACATTCTTTTGAAGCGTCCTTAAGTCTTCATCACAACTTAGTTTCTTTATGAGCAAATTTAGAAACCTTACTTTCAATCCCTCCAAACAAGTCATGCATGCAATATATAAAAACATTGATGCCCCAGCACTGATAAATGTAGTACACCACTGTTACCCGATTATACCAATCCTCCGTTTCACTGGTACTTGAAGGGGTTTAAATGTTATCAGTGTTTTGTTTTGCTGATATAGTTAAGTCTGTGATATAAACTTAAAGCTTTATTTTATTTCATCCCACCATGCCTTCAGAGATCTGTCTCGGGGGGCAATAGACAGTGAAAGAGCAAAGGGTAATGATTGGGAAGTCATGTGTTGATATATATATATAGAAATTTTACTGGCATTGATTGGCTCCACTCTTGTGTGCTTGGCTTACCCTCAGGACAACAAAATGGGAAGATTGGGGGCTAGAGTTAAAATAACATAGATCTTGCACTTTGGCAAGCTCTATGAATGGCTGCTTATATTCAGAATTGTCATCCTAGGTTTCATGCAGGGCACAATAATCTCTATTACCCCAATCTCAAAATACAAGCATGACTCTACTGGTGTAAACGTATTCACTTAAAAACAATGTTTAGCCTTGTCTTATATTCCAAACAAGCTAGTTATCTGAGAGACTGTTCACTGTCAATCCCTCAACTTTTTAAAATCAAACAATCACTTATTGATCATTCATAACAACATGCACAGAAATAAAAATCAAATGAAAGAATTAGTTATTACTCACATTTCCAGGACCATAACTATGTCTGACTTTGATTCAAAGGCATCAACACATTGAACAAGCTTTGGGTGGTGCAGACAATTCATAATACTGATTTCTTGCCTTACATTTTCTTTATCTTTCGCGGAAAAGGCCTTGAAAAACTTTCCTGCCCAAACTTTTCTAGTTTTCTTTTCAACAAGTTTAAAAACTTGTCCAAATTTTCCCCTGTAGAGAATACCACAACACTTTTCATATAAGTTTGTGCTGTTTAATGGAATCTATTATTGATTTGTAATCGGTTACTATTGTCATATTATCAGGGGCACTCACGTTCCTATTTTTTCCAATATATCATAATATTCTGTGGCCTTCTCACTTGTGTTGATGTTAACGTCACGATAATCTGGTTCACCTTCTTTTTCATCTGAAAAGTAAGTTTTTTGGTATTAAATAATAATACTGATTTTATTCTAATTAGTAAATGAGCAAAATATAAAATAATATTTACCATCGTCAGACAGATCAGCTTCATCTTTGCGATCTTAAAATTAAACAAAACTAAGTTAGACCAAAATATGAGATGATGATTTTTGTTCTAAAGGAAAATATTTCAAAGTATGAAAGGTTGACAGCTAATACATTTTTTCAAGCATTTTATTTAAAACACATGTAAATGTTGACAGAAATTCCATTAAATTTGTATGAACTTCCTTAGTTTTAGTCCACAGTTTGAACATCAAATGGTTTTTTGGTCACTTTTATAGCTGTCAACATCTCTGTAAAATCATGACCATGAATGAAGCATATGGTTCACATTAACAACTTACATTTTTATGAAATAAGAAACATGATTTTCTTTCATTGTGAGGTGAGGGGTCAAATTTGAGACAATATAGTAAATCAAAAAATAGAGACAAGAGAAAAAGGTATCAACATGAGAAATGACAAATAATTCAGGACAGGAATGTTAGAGAGTACAAATCTAAGAATCAACAAATAAGATTATAGGTTACAAAAACAATAAAAGGACTAAATTAAAGGTATCTGAATGCATTTGAATGAAAATAAATGAACTGACAGCACAATTAGAAATATAAAAAAGTATAATCTGATAATCATTCCAGAACATGACTGCAGGATGATATAAATTGAAATCTGAATATTGAAGGATCCAAGATATTGAGGAAAGATTGAAAGTGAGGAAAAGATGGAGGGATGGCTCTGTTAGTTAATGATGGTATTAGCACAATAAAGAGGGTTGACATAAATTCAGAAAACCAGGATGTAGAAGCAGTTTGAGAAGAGATGAGAAATAATAAATTGAGAAGTCACTAATGAGAATGATGTACAGGCTTACTAACAGTAACCCATACGGTAGGATGGAATATCACGAAAGAAAGAATAGAATCCCTATAATGTAGAGGCAGACCATTTGGACCATCAAGTCTACACTGACCCTCCAAACAGCATCCTACCCACATTTTTGGACTGTGGGAGGAAACCGGAGCACCTGTAGGAAACCTATGCAGACATGGGGAGAATGTGTAACTCCAGGCAGACAGTCATCTGAGGCTGTAAGCAAACCCGGGTCCCTAGTACTGTAGGGCAGCAGTGCTAATCACTGAGCTACTGTGCTCCCTAAAGTTGTGCAGGTTAGGGGGATTGGCCATGCTAAATTGTATCCAGGATGTGCAGGGTAAGTGGATTAACCATGGGATAGCAGCGTTACAGGGGTGCAGTAGGGCGTGCATCTGGGTGGGATGTTCTTTGGAGGGTGAGCCTAATGGCCTGCTTCCACACTATAGGAATTCTATGATCCTATAATGGAAACTTGTTAGAAAGGCATGGTGATAATCCTGGAGGAATTTAGTTTTACAAACTTGAACAATCACATGAGCAAATTTGTCCAGGTGAGTATTAAGGAAATTGTACAATGGGATAGGATTAATTAGTGATTTAATTGTGAAGGCACCCAAGGGTAGCAGCAACCATAATAAGACTGAATTTTACATTTAGTTTGAGCGAGATAAGAGGGGGCCCACAATGAGTATTTTAACTTAAATAAACGCAATCATGAGGTCTCACTTAAGTCCTGTGTAACTGACGTGTAACATCTGCACTTTGTATTCAATTTCTTGTGCAATAAATAGTTAGTTGCTGTCATATCTGCTTACTAAGCGTTTGCAATTCACGCAACAGTACATTCAGATCCTTCTACATCTCGAAGTCCTGCAATCTCTCAGCATTTAGATAATACATTTTTAAAAATTATTCCTGCCAAAATGGATATTTTTCCAAATCTTTCATTTCACATTTTCTCACATCCCTTTGTAGCCCCCTTATGTTCTCTTCACCACTTCTTTTCCCATCTATCTTTATGTGATGAGAAAAAAGTAGCAACTCTACCTTTGGTACCTTCATCCACTTCTTTTATATAAATTGCAAAATGTTGAGACCCCAACACTGATCCCTTTGGCACATCACGCATTACATCTTGCCAACCTGAGAATGACCCCATTGTATATTCTATAAATGCCGATACGTTACCCCCTACACCATGAGGTTTTATTTTCCCTTGTAACCTTTGATGTAGCACCTTATTAAATAACTTTTGGAAAGTATAGTACATTCACCAGTTTCCTCTTTATCCACAGTACATGTTACTGCCTCAAAGAATGCCAATAAATTGATTCAACCTGATTTCCCTTGTACAAGACCATCTAGATCCTGCCTGATTATCTTGAACCTATTCAAGTACCTTGCTGGAATATCATTAATAATAGCTTCTAACATGTTTCCGATAAGAGATGTTAAGCTAAAGGCCCGTATTTTCTTGCTTTGAGTCTCCATCCCTTTTTGAATACATGAGATACATTTGCTGTTTAGAAATTTCTTCTCCAAATCTAGGAAATTTTGGAAAATTAAAATCAATGCATTAACATCTCACTAACCATTCCCTATTAGGACTCTATTTAGTCGGGACTCAGGACTGGTCACATTGCAGTTTCAATAATTTGCTCAATACTATTTCCCTGATTATTCTAATTTTCTTGAGTTCCCCCATTTCGTGATTAATCACTATTTCTGGGATGACATTTGTATCCTCAGTAATGAAGGCCAATGCAAAATATCTATTGAGTTAATCTGCCATTCTTAATTTTCCATTATTAATTCCCCCAAACTCACTTTCTATAGGACCAATGCTCCTTTTGTTTTAGGTGCTTTCAATTTTAAAATGTCCAATAGAAACTTTTGTTTATTTGTTCTTAAATTCCCAGTTAACTTTCCTTTGGACTCTAAATTTTTCTCTGTAGTCATCCTGTGCAGTTTTTTCTGCCAAATCTTCTGACCTGCGACCTGACATAATTATGTGCTTTCTCTAAGTTTGATACCACCTCCAGTGTTCTTAGATGGCAGGACTTTCCTTGGGAATTTTCTTTCCTGATAGAATGCATCTATTTCATTTGTTCTGAAATATCCCCTTAAATGTCTGCCACTGCATTTCTATCTAAATATTAAAATGTTGCAGACCTCTGAGATGCGAAGAGACTTGGGTGTTCTATAGCATAAAATTGCAACAGATTCGTAAGCAGGTACAATAAATTATGTTTGTACACAGGGAACTGAATACGAAAGTAGAAACTTTTAACTTCAGTCACATGGTGCATTGGTGAGACCACATAAATGCAATGGAAGTAGTTAAGAAAAGATTTACTGGACTAATACTTGGAACTGGCAAGTTGTCTTACAAGGAAATGTTGGACTGACAAGTTTAGAAGATTAAGAGATGAATTGATTGAAATATATGTGTACATATGGAAAAGATGTTTTTTGTAGAATTTAGAACAAGGTGTCACTGTTGTGCGTTTAAGGAGATAAGAAGAATTTCTTTTTCAGAGAGATTTGAGAGTCTTTGGATCTCTCTTCCCCAAAGGGACACAGAATCCTTAAATATTTTCAAGATGGTGACGTGCAGACAAGTTCTTGACATGCCAGAGGTGAAAGACTATCGTGATAGGTGGAAATGTACAGTAATCAGATCAACCATGATATCACTGAAGGGTTGAGTGGCCTGGCCTGCACGTTCCTGTAGCATTAACCTCAGATTTTGTGCACAATCGTTCTTACCACAGCGCAGCATTTAGAGACCAACATAATATAAAAAAAGTCCAGCTTGAAACAATATTATTTAACAGGGTTAAACAAAGGATGATAATGAAAAATCTTTAAAACATTTAATGTGCCATCTGCCAGCTATGTTCCAGTGAAAGGTGAAAGCTTTGTGTAGGTTAGTTTATTTCCTTCAGGTAGAGCTAACCTTCTTTGACCCCCAATCTGACCAAATCAGATTCTTGACTTGGTTCACTAGTTCCATAAACATTTACAGCTCGAACACGGAATTTGTATTCTTTGTCAGGATTTAGATCACACACTGTGCAGGATGTGCTGCGACAGGTAGTTAGATTTGTCCATTGTGTCTCCACGGAATTCCAAGTTTCCACATTGTAGGATTGAACAATACTCCCACCATCATATGTGGGACCATACCATGACAGGGTCAGGGTAGAATTACGAATATCAGAAGAGCATGGTTTTCCAGCTGGTGGTTCAGGTCTGTCTATGTATAGAAAAAGAAAATATTAACAGAAAGATTTTTACAAATCTAAATGGAAGAAGATCAGTTTTCGGTGTACTTTAACTACTATATTCAAATTTAACATTTTGCCTTATGTACCTCATTATAGTTTTAATTTTGTAAATTACAGAAGTATGAGAGTGCAGAATAGACATAGATAGAAGGTTTGTGGCCTGAAAATAATGTTGAGTGACTTACTGTCCTTTCAATGCTGGATCTCTGACAGCTGCCTTACTGAAAATGGGTTTCAGGACATTCAAACTTTGTGGCTTCAGGTAGGAAACTAATTGAACCATCCAAGTTTGATTCACATAATACAAACAGGATCAGATGGCAATTCTGATGTACATATAACTGGAATGTATAGTACACATGCTTCACCCCATGTGCAGCTAGAGAGCAATCCAACAGGTGAATCTTGTAGGGACTCCTGGGAGGTCCTTAGAAAATGGCTCAATCAGAAATCTATAATACTATTCAGTCCATATGCTGGATAGACCTCTTCCCCACAGCCTGACTGGCAGTTGACTCCGCATGGGGTCACACCAATTTCCTGCTTTCCCAAAACAAGGAGATGTAGCAGGGTACTCCTTTGATGCCAGCAGCTTGCTCGATTTGCTGCATTTACAGGAGAAGCGTGTGTAAACATAGGTAAAGCTTAAGAGTAGAAAAGGTTGGCGTGGGGCACTTCAAGTTAAATCACACTTATTATTCTATTATCATTAGAAGTGAAAGCAAATTTGTGAGTGCTGGACAGATCTATCATTCTGGGAATCATCACATGAAATACTTTAATGGCTTCATTTCTTATTTCTGATTGCATTTCGTTCTTTCAAAGGGTTTTTGTATCTTCAAGTCAAACAATATAACTGTAAGGCATTGAATTCTAAGCAGGTTTCTTTATGATTTTCGAGATACACTATGTAAAACAAAGCACATATGTTAGGCTAACAATAAAACAAGCCATAATCTGATATATTGTCCTCTACTTGAAACTTTAGTCTGACTAATAAAAGAAAATCAAAATTTCTGTAAATCAACCTAACTGGAAATTGTGTTTGACAGATGTGCAATGTATCTCTAGCATTTTTTGATTGACTACTGTTAACTTCCAAAATTCCTTATACAATCTGTAGAAAGAAAATCATGAGCTCCTAATGAAAGAATTTTAAAAGGGAAGGACTGACAAAAAACAAACAGCTTAGATAATTAATTGATAACTATTCTTGCAGCCAAAATCTGAATGGATTTTCTCCTCATATTAAAGTTAATATAGTAGATTAATTTTGAGCATCTGTCAAGAAACTAGCTCATATCCTGAGGAAAGGATAATTAACTTCAAAGCTCTTGGAATGGAATTATCTGACGGTTGATTAATTGTTGAAGACAAGTTCAAATGGCTTCAGTTTACTTTGTGCCAGTTAAGAGGAATAATTGGCCTTTATAGCACCTGTTACGTAAGTGCAAACAAGTTTGAAGGTCGAATCCTCGGGCACAATAGCTTGTTCTCCAAAGATCCTGAAACCAGGTCACATTTCAGCCTCCTTGGAGAGGCTTCCTAATATGAGGTTGCTTCCAAATGCTTGGTTAAATACCCATTTTCGAAGGTAGGTTCAGATCTGTTTTGTTCAACTTTTCTGATTATAGATGCAAGCAAGCAGTGGCAGCCATTCAACAAACATATACTTTTTGGTTCTGGCTAATGGAGTGCTTTAATGGGCCGTATGGCTTTTTTTGGCTCCGCAGTACACCTGACAGCTATGATCAATCCATTTAGCACTATCTCCTATCCTGAGTCATAGCTGAGCTTGACGAATAACAAGGCAAGTCACCCAAAGATTCCCTTGGGTAATGTGGTTGTGTGCTCTGGCAGCTTGTTCTGAACATCTGAGTGTTGGTTGAGGATGACTTGTCAGAATTTCTCTCAGATTTCCCAATACCTCTTCAGTAGAGTGAAAATGAATCCAACTAATTTTTAAAAAATAATTACTTGGAATATATAGCTCAGAAACAGGCCATATTAAACTTTTGGTGTTGAGATATGAAGTAGGAAACCAGGGACCTATCTTTTACTTAATATTATATTTATTCATAAAATGCAACCTGCCAGCTCTCTAAGTTACACCCAGCAAGTCTCTCTTCATAGTTAATAGCCAATTACAAATGAGCAGGGTACTTTCTTGGTGTTATGAAGTTAAATACAGTTGGTGTCCAAAAAGATTTGGGGGTTCAGCTGCATAGATCTTTATAATGCCACAGAGAGGTGCAGAACATAATCAAGGTGGCTAATGGAATGCTGGGCTTTTGATCGAGAGGATTTTGAGGGCAAGGACATAGATGTTATGCTGTAACTATACAAACACTGGTTAAATCCCACTTAGATGTACTAAGCAGATGCAGGCACCAGACCGTTGGAAGGATATATTAGCCTTGGAAACAGTACAATGTAAGTTTACAAGAATGATACCTGGACTTCAATTATGAAGAGAGATTATCTAAATTAGGCTGTTTTTTCTAGAATTTACAAGGTTAAGGGTGATTTGACCGAAGTCTTCACAATGTTAACAGGAAAAAAGATTACACAGGGTAGACAAACTAGTTCCATTGGTTGGAGATTCTAGAACCAGAGGGCATAGTCCTTGACTTAGGGCCAGACTGTTCAGGAGATATATTAGGAAGCACCCTGCCACACAAGGGGTGATGAATGTTTGGAACTCTCTTCCACAAAGGACAGTTGACGTTAGATCAATTGTTAATTTTAAATTTAAGGAAGAAAAATTTTTCTAAGCAAAAGTATTAAGGGGTATGGGCCAAAGGTAGGTATGTGAAATTAAGCTACAGGTCAGCCTTGACCTCCCTGAATGGTGAAACAGACATGAGAGGCTGAATGGCCTTCTCTTGTTCCTATGTTCCTACAAATTACAGAATTTCTGCTTTATAATAAAATATGCAACTCTTATAATGAACCACATAGCATTAAAATGTAAAGTGAATGCGACAACCATTATCTTAATTGAGCTTGATGCCTTCCAGCTCTTACTCCCTTCAAACTGCAGCCTTGTGGAAGGTTCCTTGCATGCCATGTGTGTGGATGGATGCATTGATTTTCAGTTCTGGAAATAACTGTCATGCACGGCCCTCAGAAGTCCAGCAGCAGCAGGACAAATGAGAGGGAACACTGCCTCCATTTATATCCCTAATCTCAATAATATAATTAACATGTCACTAAATGGCCAATCTATTCAATCATTGTGAGGTTTATGTTTCATACAAGCTTTGTCTCATCTAACTTCCCAGCATATCACTAATCCTTTCTCTCTCACATCTTATTTAACTTCCACTTAGATGCTTTTATACTATTCACATCATTTATGCACCATGACCTAGATTTTTCCAATGACAGAGAATAACCTTTTTGATCCCAAAATGTTAGAGGCATTTCACGGAGCCAACTACCCTTAGAAACAGCAACTGCCTCCACTTAGGTATTATTTTGGTGACTTTTTAAAATTCATTCACGGGATGTGGATGCTGCTGGCCAGGCCAGTACTTATTTCCCATCCCTAATTTCCCCAGCGAGCAGTTGAGAAGTAATCAAATTACTGTGGGTCTGGAGTCTTGTGTAGGCCAGACTGCAAAAGGTGGCAGATTACCTTCCCTAAAGGACATTAGTGAACGAGGTGGCAATTAGCAATGGTTTCATGGCCATCATTAGACTCTTATGACACATATTGAATTCAAATAGAACTCTCTGCCATGGCAGGATCTGTACCTTGGTCCCCAAGACATTATATCTCTGGATAAATAGTTTAGTGATAATACAACTAGGCTATCATCTCCCCAAACAACTAGGTATGGAATCCATAATGAAAACAGATTAGAACTGGTACAGCAGGTCTGGCAATGGTTCATTTGTTTTGATAGCCGGGGTATTTTTTTGGAGAGGCAAGACATCTTTTTGGATATGGTCCCAGGACATATTATGGAGAAGTAAGTTTGGCTTTGGGAGAAGTTGTCCTTTGGAATTGTTAAAAAGCAGGCATGAAAGTGTGTTAAAAAGTAGATGAACTCATTGCAACTGTCAACAGATCTATTAAAAATAAAAGTCAGAAATATGGAAAACAACAATCAAAAGGACCTGCCAAAGGGAATAGTTTAAATTTTCAACAAGACTACATTTAGATGGCCTGCCATACATGGGTCCTCCTGTAATTGCATTTGGGTGGATTCAGTTACTTACCAGGGTTCCCATTTGCCTGATTAAAAGATCCTCCCACCAAGCTTGCTGTAGAGAGACTACAACATTCTGCCTATTATGTGCAGTGTATAGTTGATTGCATAACAGAAGAAATAAGAGTGGGAATATTGCCACATGACCTTAACGTCAATTTCACCAATCCAAAAGGTCACGGTTGATGTTTAACCATAATTCCATTTTCATGTGTGATCTCCAATGCCTTGATTCTCCAGAATCCAAAAATCTGAAATCTATCTATCTCAGCCTTGAGTGTCCTCAACAACTGAGCAACCACTGTCCTAGGAGTTAGAGAATTCGAAAGATTGTCAACCCTCTGGGTGCGGAAATTCCATAATGATCAATGACGCACTCTGAGGATAAACCTCTCTAAAGAAAAGGCTTTCTACATTCCAAACTCTCGACATGCTAATGTATCAGTGTGTGGATGTAAATAGATACTGAAATAGATCAGATATTCACAGAGATACAACCTCTTCTACTCTCTATCTGAACCTGCATTGGACAATTTTGTTCCTTTAGAAATTAAACCACAAGAACATAAAAACACAACAACTAGGAGATTGGATAGGCAATTCAGCCCCTTGAGCTTGCACAGTCATTCAATACAATCATGACTAATCTCATCTCAGCCTCAACTCCACTTTCCTATTTGCTCTCCATAATCCTTCGACCCATTACTAATTAAAAATCTGTCTATCTCCTCCTTAAATTTACTCAGTGCCCTAGCATCTATCTCACTCTGGGGTAATGAAACCATCAAACAACATTTTGAAGATTACATAGTTTTCCCAAAAGCAGTTAATGTGGGTTTTTTTGGCAACTGCCCAGATGGAGAATTTGAAAACTCTCAGAAGAAAATAGCACAGTATTATTTTTCATTGGAAAATAACTTTCCACATGAATGTATTAATGAGTCTACAAATAGAAATTTCTTTTGATGTTTATAAAATACAGCCTGAAAAAGACATTCCTAATGGATTAAGCATTTTTAACCTGATTTGGCAAACACGTAGCCTAAGTCATATTGTATTTCTACACGATGGTAACAAATGTTAAAAACAGACAACATAATTTGTTGAACAAGGATATAAACAGCATTGCTCATAAACAACCCAAATTACTACTTATCACATGTCAGCTTAGATTACATTCCACTTAGTTTGGTTCCTTCTCACTTCCCTATATGCTATTTCCACATGGACATACAAAATATTAATTGAGGCTTTTACAATTTTGGAGTTCCTTTTCAATTAAATTTCTGGACAACAAAATATTGTACTACTCTGAAGGCACATTAAAAATGCTGAAGAATTAGATACAAAAATAATGGGGTCTTAGATGCTGTTTCATCAATGACCTTCCTTCCATCACAAGGTCAGAAATAGGGATATTCACCAATGATTGCACAATATTCAGCATCATTCGCGACTCCTCAGATCGTGAAGCAATTCATGTTCAAATGCAACAAGATCTGGAAAATATCCAGGGTTGGGCTGAAAATTGGCAAGTAACATTTGCGCCTCACAAATGCCAGGCAATGGCCATTTCCAATAAGAGACAATCTAATCACTGCCACTTGACATTCAATGGTGTTACTATCACTGAATTCCCCATTATGAATGGGGTTACCAGACCAAAATGTCATGTAAATACAGTGACTACAAGAGCAGGTCAGAGGCTAGAATATTGCAGTGAGTAACTCATCTATTGACTCTCCAAAGCCTGTCCACCATCTCCAAGGCAAAAGCCAGGAGCATAATGGAATACCCCCCACTTGCCTGGATGAGTGCAGCTCCAACAACTGTCAAGAAACTTGACACCATTCAGGATAAAGCACCCCTCTTGATTGGCACCACATTCACAAGCATCCACTCCCTTCACCACTGACACTCAGTAGCAGCAGTGTGTGCTATCTACCAAAAGACACTGCAGAAATTCACCAAAGATCTTTAGACAGCACCTTCCAGACCCACGACCACATCCAGTAGATTTATGCGAACACTACCACCCACAAGTTGCCCTCCACTCATCGTCCTGACCTGGAAGTATATCACTGTTCCTTCATTGTTTCTGGGTCAAAATCCTGAAATTCCTCCCTAATACATTGCTTGTCTACTTATGGTTCAAGAAGGCATTTACCACCACTTTCTCAAGGGCAGCTAGGGACAGGCAGTAAAATTCTGGGCCAGCTGGCAACACCCACATGCTACAAGTGAACTTTAAAAATGAATAAGATAAAATAACAAATTAAAACAAGAAAAGGAATTTTCCATGGTTGTGAAAAATGATGCTAATCTACTCACATGAAATCAATAGAGTACTGCAATCAAAAAGAGAAAACATTAAAAATACTTCTTAAATAGATACTATTATTCTGGTAAATTTATCAGTATCCATTTTCTCCAAGTCATCATAATACTGTGTATCACTGATTATATCTTCATTGATGTAATCTCTTTAAAAATTCTTTAATAAAAACATATAAATCAGTGAATTTCCATGGCATTGCACATCATGGACAAATGTTGACTAAATGTGACAGCGCAAAATCGATCTGGAGGGCTGCTAACTTGTTATATGCCTATCATTTTAAAGATTATTGTTTCTGTCTTGGATGCCTTGATTTTGCTTTTCTCTCTGCCTTTTCTTTCTGTGGCTCTTTTCTTCTTATGTTTTTCCAACTTACTGTGCAATTTGCTTCTCTTGCTGTCCTTCCCTGCTTTTGCTTAGCTGATTTCTTCTTTTCTGATAGATGGGAATTATTGATTTGTGGGATATTTTGTGTAAGGAGCCAATAGAGACTGCATTTTCTGGTGAGGATTGCCAGAAAACAATGGCCTGTCGTTCCAGTCAGGATCGTGTCCATCCCATTCCCCATTATGTGCACTTGTTGTGTACTACACTTCTCAAATTACTTAATCAACAATTTAACAACAGTAAGTTACATATATGTGGTACCTTTAATGTAATAAAACTCAAACTTTATAAAACAAAGTCTGATATCTCATGAGAGATTAGAATACATGATCAAAACCTTGGGCACACACAACCACTTCGGATTAAAAGATGTAAAGAAGGAAAAAGTAGAGAGGTTTGGGGAATTGGGAAAGCAACAAAGGCAATGAAGACGTGAAGACGTCAAAACTTGGGGAAGCAAGTGGTGATATCTTGGAGACAGTCCATATCACAGTAGCGGAGGTGTTGGATGTATTAGAATGTATGAAGGTGGATAAATCTCCTGGTACTGACCAGATGTATTCAAGAACACTACAAGAGGCTAGAGAAGAAATTGCAGGGGCCCTGGCTGGTACTTTTGTATCTTCATTAGCCACGGGTGAGTTCCTAGAAGGCTAGAGAGTAGCGAATGTTGTGCCCTTATCAAGAAGGGCTGCAAAGAAAAATCTGGAAACTACAGACCAGTAAGCCGAACATCTATGGTGGGTAAGTTACTTGAGAAGATTCTGAGATAAGATATACACACATTTGGAATGACGGGAATTGATTAGGAGTACTCAGCACGGCTTTGTGCATGGGAGATTATGCCTCACAAATTTGTTAGAATTCTATGGTGAAGTAACTAGGAAGGTTGACGAGGGCAGGGCAGCAGACATAGTGTATATAGATTTTAGCAAGGCCTTTGATAAGGCTCCACATGGTAGGCTGCTCTGGAAGGTTAGATTGCATAGAATCCAGGGGGAGCTGGCAGATTGGATACACAATTGGCTTGATGGTAGGAAGCAGAGGGTAATAGTGGAAGGATGCTTGTTAGACTGGAGGCCTAGTGGCTAGTGGAGTGCCTCAGGGGTTGGTGCTGAGTCCATTGCTGTTTGTTATCTGTATCAATGATTTGGATGAGAACGTACAAGGCACGATTAGTAAGTTTGCAGATGACGTTAAAATAGGCAGCATTGTGGGCAATGAGGAAGGTTATCCAAAATGGCAGCAGCACCTTGATCAGCTGGGGAAGTGGGCCGAAAAATGGCAAATGGAGTTTAATATAGATAAGTGTGATGTGTTGCATTTTGGAAAGTCAAATCAAGATCGAAGTTTCATGGTGAAGGGTAAAGCCTCAAGGACTGTAATGGAACAGAGGGTCCTTGGAGTTCAGGTGCACGGTTCTCTGAAAGTGCAGTCACAGGTAGACAGGGCAGTGAAGAAGGCTTTTGGCACACTGACTTTCATTGTTCAGGGCTGTGAGTATAGAAGTTGGGAAGTTATCCAGGACGTTGGTGAGGCTGCACTTGGAGTATTGTGTTCAGTTTTAGTCACGTTGTTAAAGGAAGGATGTTATTAACCCGGAAAGAGTGCAGAAGAAATTTACAAGGATGTTGCCAGGACTCAATGGTCTGAGTATAGGGAGAGATTGGACAAGCTAGGTCTTTTTTCTTCAGAGCGTAGGAGACTGAGGGGGATTCTTACAGAAGTGTATGACATCATAAGAAGGATGGATAGGATGAATGCACTCAGTCCTTTTCCCAGTGTTGGGGAATCAAGGACTAGAGGGCATCAGTTTAAGGTTAAAGGGGAAAGAATAAAAGGGAACCTGAGGAGCAACCTTTTACACAGAGGGTAGTACTCATGTGGAATGCTAGCGGAAGTGGTTGAGGCCAGTACATTAACAGCATTTAAGAAGCATTTGGACAAATACATGGATAGGAAAAGTTTAGAATGATATGGGCCAAGTACAGGGAAATGGGGTTAATATGGATGGACGTTTTGATCGACATGGACCAGTTTGGGCCAAAGGACTGTCTTTGTGTTGTAGGACTCTATGACTCTAAATTATCAAATGATCTCATCATTAAGTGATAAAAGCATCAATGAACTCCTCATACTTATTGTTGGAGGTGAGAACAGAATAGAGGAATGTAAGAAGATAATTAAGTCCAGAAAAAAATTTATCAAAGGAATATTTTTGCATGTCAGGATGAGTCTGGAATAGAGTAGTTCTTCCAGATAAGAACCAAACCTAAACACTTTTCTGGTCCAATCAAATCTATTACTGAGTGGCTCGATCAATTATTTGCATTTTTGGACTTAAAGGAAAAGAAGAGGCCGATGTTGGGGCCGATAATTAAGGCAACGATCAGTGGATAGTAGATTCAGAAGAGAAAGACCATGATAAATTGAGGGAGATGAGAAACTTCAAGGATGAGTTGTCACTTGGTGTAAGGGCAAACAGTTAAGAAATTTTGTTGAAAAAATGTTTGTTTACTTGGCTTTGCAGTAACATATATTCATATAATATCCCTTAACCTATGACCTTACCCTATGCTCTCCCCTCTAAACCATCTACTTAGCTTCATCAGGGTCCATATTGTTATCCTTCTGTATCCACCTTATTGGCACATTAGTGCAATTAACAAGGCTTAAGTGACCAAATATTACTGGACAAATACTTAATGATGAAAAGCCTTAATTTGTGGTGCTATTGGCATGCTGTTAGGAAATCCTTTAGGTTAGGATCGCTTTAAATGACAATTACTGTCCTGCAGCTTTAAAACAACACTGGACCAAAATGAACTTGTGCCAAGGACCTTTGCACCTTTGTGCTCCAGTGAGTGTGACATTAGCAGTGAACAGGAGCCAAATCTACAATACTGATTAAATGATCTGAGGGATATAGTTTACCAGAGCCTCCAGAAAAAAGGGTAGATAAGAACATAAGAACTAGAAGCAGGAGTAGGCAATCCACTCTCTTGAGCCTGCTCCACCATTTAATACAATCATGGGCTGATCTCACTTCAGCCTTAATTCCACTTTCCTGCCCATTCTCCATAATCCTTCAACCCAGTAGTAACTAAAAATCGGTCTCCTTAAAATGATTCATATCCTGGCTTCTACCATACTCTGGGAGAGCTGAATCCACAGATTCACAACTTTTGAGAGAAGTAATTTCTCCTCATCTCTGTTTAAATCTACTACCCCATAGCCTAAAACGATGACCGATAAGGGGCAACATTAACCTCATGTCTAATGATCCATCCATTTCAACACCTTATATACCTCAATTAGATGTTGTTTCATTCTTTTAAATTCTAGTGAGTATAGGTCTAAACTGCTCAATCTCTCTTCATAAGAAAAATCTTTCATCTTTGGAATTAATGAATGCTCGGGCTTGACTACTGCAAGGAAGCCAGGAGCATTCTTTCTATTGCTCAAGAGGTACAAATATTTGGTTAGAATCTGTTATCTACATTGACTTAGTTGTACATGCTTTAGGTAAAGGTTGCAAAGGCTACCTGCAAAATGAATATAAAATAGATAAACTTACTGAGGACTTTGCACTTGTCAAATGATAGCCTTTTCAGGGGGAAATTTATTGGGAGGGAGAGTTTGGAGACAGTTATAAAAGTTTTCTAGAAAGTTGGCATTTGTGTGGTACATTATCAGTCAACAAGTGTTTGTCATTAGTTGAGGGCTTGTAAAAGAACTCAGTCGTAACATAGGTAACTGTCACATATTGAGGATTACTGTAAGAATCGATTGTAGAGATCAGAATTAAAATCCAGTGTTATCAGCTAACAGTTTGAGAACACAGTCTGCACCAGAGAGACAAACAGTACAGTACACAGCAGCAATCAACTGTGTCACGTGTAGGTCAATTAGAAAGTTGGGGGTCAAGAAAGGATCCACTAAAGTTGAAGTCTTAAAACTGCAAATGAGATGTGTATCAAAGTGGCTAAATTAGAAGCTTGAAGGATGGCATGAGCCAATGACTGAAAGAACCAAGAAGACTGCAGAAATCCTGTTGGCAAAGACATAGTTCTGACATAGTTCTATGTTTGACTATTGAAATGTTAAGTATTAATCTTTATTGGTTAATAAACCTTGTTTGTTTGCACTCTAAATTAACAATTGTCTGTTTTTCTGGTAATGTTACATCCTGAGAAGAATTTTCTTATTCTGGATTTTAGAATAGCATTCAAATCCAAGAACTGATTGCTCAGACCTTGCATTCTCTCCTCCTGCCTTTTGCCTCAGAGTCACTTCACCCTTATCCCTGATACTTTGTTACATCACTGAAGGATAGTTGACAAAAGGCCCAAACCCACAATCTGTTTCTTTTCTCCCATCTTCTTAATTCCTCCAATAAGGGTTTCATAGAGTAGAAACCACAGGCTGTTTGTCTCATTTTCTTGTGCTGAATTTTATTTCTATATAATAATAACAAACTTGAATGAAGAAAGACTGTTTGGCTATCTTTACTACATCCCTATGTCGAAGACTAGCATCTATAATTATACCATTTTGTAAAAGATAAAAATCCAAGGAACAAAATATTTGTAAGAAGATATTTACACTGATAAAGGGAGAAAAATACTTAGTGGTCATATTTTTCACACCACCGAAACCAGCAAAATTTTGTTTTCATTCCTGTTCGAATGATGATGCCTGAAAGGCAGATTTGGTCTGGAAATCTGAAGGAAATTGATTCCCTATGACTCATGAACTTACGATGAAGGCACTTTCTTCTGTGTCTTTGGCAGATTCTAATTTCCTCTCCAATTGCTCCATCATGGCATTCTAACTAAGATGTGTAATTGGTGTCAGTTACATCTAGAAAAGCGCAGCAGGTCAAGCAGCATCCAAGGAACAGGAGAATCGACGTTTCGGGCATAAGCCCTTCTGAGGAGATGACCTGGGGTGTGCAGTGAGAGAAGGGCTCACTGAAATCCTTGTAGAGGGAGGAAGAGAGCTTCTTCAAGGAAGGCATCCTTGTAAGAGGATTCGCAGTAGGTTAAAATCTTCGAGGAGAAAGTGAGGGCTGCAGATGCTGGAGATCAGAGCTGAAAATGTGTTGCTGGAAAAGCGCAGCAGGTCAGGCATTTCAGTGAGTCACTCTCTCACTGCACACCCCAGGTCATCTCCTCAAAGATTTCAGTGAGTCCACCCCAGGTCATCTCCTCAAAGATTTCAGTGAGTCCCTCTCTCACTGCACACCCCAGGTCATCTCATCAAAGATTTCAGTGAGTCCCTCTCTCACTGCACACCCCAGGTCATCTCCTCAAAGATTTCAGTGAGTCCCTCTCTCACTGCACACCCCAGGTCATCTCCTTAGAAGGTCTTATGCCCGAAACGTCGATTCTCCTGTTCCTTGGATGCTGCCTGATTTGCTGCGCTTTTCCAGCAACACATTTTCAGCTCTGATCTCCAGCATCTGCAGCCCTCACTTT
>NC_057716.1:53423225-53426374 GCF_004010195.1 Chiloscyllium plagiosum | reverse complement strand
TAATAGGGCGACCAGAACTGGACACAATATTCCAGGTGCGGTCTAACCAAAGTTTTATAGAGCTGCAACAAGATCCCATGACTCTTAAACTCAATCCCCCTGTTAATTAAAGCCAAAACACCATATGCTTTCTTAACAACCTGTCCACTTGGGTGGCCATTTTAAGGGATAAGGCTATGTTTTAATCTGTCTCCTGTAATTCAAAGTAAAATAGAATAACGGAGAAGGGCATATGATTTCTTACCAGTTCTATATGACATAAAGCCTATGTGACCTGGTTATCATGGGCACCAGTGATATGGCACAATTCCTATTGAATCCCAATTGCCAGCCTTCACATCGGACAAAAAGAAAAGAACATCTGGCTTTGCTGCAGAGAAATTTTCTGACAGGGAAACCCTGGAGAGAGAGTGAGACAGAGAAAGAGTCAAAGAGAAAGATTCAAGAAAACAGCAGTAAAAAGACTTTCTCTGTTGGCTACCAGCAGAGTGTGGGTGGAACCTTGTTCTCTGGTTGAAAAGACAGAAACTAGATTTTTAAGGACACTGGAAAATTTTCCCTGGTGTAGTTAGGAGCCAGGAATTCCGCAAATGATCAGTTTGAGGATTCTCAGAAGATTAGGGGAATTTCTAAGAACACTAGATTTTGTGAATTAGTGAAATAAAAATAATCAAGCCTGTTAGAGGCTGGGAGTAATTTTGGACTGGAACCTGTAAACACTATAATGCTTCAGAGTGTGGTGTAATGTGTATACACATGGTGGGGTTTCCAGTTCTGTGAAGTTAAAAGGTGCTTAGATTTTCTGTAGTTTACTGTATTAGTTGCTAAGTAAGCAATGTTTAGTGAATGTTGCTTTTTAGAAAAATGTTAGAATCTATTAATAAGGAAGCCCTAACAAGGCACTAAAAGTGTGGTTGGTTAGAATAAGTAGCTCAGAGTAGCGGGATATGGATGTTAGGGCAGTTGCATGTTCCTCCTGCAGAATGTGGCAGGTAAAAGACACTTCACATGTCTCTGCCGACTACATCTGTAGGAAGTGCACCCAACTCCAGCTCCTCGAAAATCAAGTTAGGGAACTGGAGCTGCAGCTGGATGAACTACAGATCATGCGGGAGGCTAAGGGGGAAATTGAGAGGATATACAGGGAGGTGGTCACTCCCCAGACACAGGATAAGGACAGCTGGGTTACTGTCAGGGGGAGGATGATCAGAGCAGGGATCCCCTGTGGCCGTTCCCCTCAGCAATAAGTATACCATTTTGGATACTGTTGGTTGGGACAGCCTACCAGGGGAAAGCCATAGTTGTCAGGTCTCTGGCACTGAGCCCGGCACTGTGGCTCAGAAGGGAAGGGGGGAGAATAGAAAAGCGCTAGTGGTAGGGGACTCAATAATTAGATGGACTGACAGGAAATTTTGTGGTCAGGAATGGGACTCCTGGAAGGTATGTTGCCTCCCCGCTGCCAGGATCCGGGACGGGCTAATCGGGTTTACAGGATTCTGAAGGGGGAGGGGGAGCAGCCAAAAATCATGGTACATATTGGCACCAATGATATAGCCAGGAAAGGGATTGAGGATCTGAACAGTGACTACAGAGAGCTAGGTTGGAAGCTGAAGAGCAGGACGAATCGAGTAATGATCTCAGGTTTAGGATATATTGAATCTATTAGGAAGGTTTCTCACGCGATGAAACAAAGGGATCGGTTTAAGTGTATCTGCTTTAATGCAAGGAGGGTCCGGAATAAGAGTGATGAACTTAGAGCACGGATCAGTACTTGGGGCTACAATGTTGTGGCCATAACGGAGACGTGGGTTTCACAGGGGCAGGAATGGTTTCTTGATGTTCCAGGGTTTAGAATGTTTAGAAAGAACAGGGAGGGTGGAAAAAGAGGAGGGGGTGTAGCATTGCTAATCAGACAGTACGTCACAGCTACAGAAACGAAAGTTGAGGAAGGATTGTCTACTGAGTCAGTATGGGTGGAAGTTAGGAACAGCAAGGAAACAGCCACCGCATTGGGGATTTTCTACAGACCACCTAATAGCAGTAGAGAAATTGAAGATCTCATAGGCGAACAAATTCTGGAAAAATGCAAAAGAAGCAGGGTTGTTGTTATGGGTGATTTCAACTTTCCCAATATCGACTGGAACCTCCTTAGTGCAGATGGTTTGGATGGAGCCGTTTTTGTCAGGTGTGTTCAGAAGGGTTTCCTTACTCAGTATGTAGACAGACCAACGAGGGGAGAGACCATTTTGGATTTGGTGCTCTGCAACGAGCCAGGACAGGGGTCAGATCTCACGATGAGAGAGCACTTTGGTGACAGTGATCACAACTGCCTCACATTTACCATAGCCTTAGAGAGGGAAAGGAGCAATTACCAACGGAAGATATTTAATTGGGGAAAAGGAAATTATGACACTATCAGACAGGAGTTGGGAGGTACAGACTGGGAGCAATTGTTCCACAGAAAGGGCACATCAGACATGTGGAGACTATTTAAGGAGCAGTTGTTGCGAGTGAAGCACAAATTTGTTTCTCTGAGACAGGTAAGAAAGGATAAGGTTAAGGAACTTTGGATGACAAGAACAGAGGAACTTCTTGTCAAAAGGAAGCTTACATAAGGTGGAGGAAGCAAGGATCTAACACAGCTTTAGAGGATAACAGGCTTGTGAGAAAGGAGCTCAGAAATGGACTGAGGAGAGCCAGGAGGGGGCATGAAAAAGGCTTGGCAAGAAGGATTAGGGAGAACCCAAAGGCATTTTACTCATACGTGAGGAATAAGAGAATGATCAGGGAGAAAGTAGGGATAGTGTAGGGAACTTATGTGTGGAGTCTGAGCAGATAGGGGAAGCCCTAAATGAGTTTTTTGCTTCGGTTTTCACCAAGGAAAGGCAACTTGTAGTAAATGAAAACTTAGAGGAGCTGGGATACAGTCTTGACCAGATCAAGATTGATGAAGCTGATGTGCTGGAAATTTTGGCAAACATTAAGATTGATAAGTCCCCAGGGCCAGACCCAGATTTATTCTAGGCTGCTCCGGGAAGTGAGAAAGGAGGTTGCTAAGCCGCTGGAGAGGATATTTGCCTCCTTACTCTCCACAGGAGTTGTACTGGAGGATTGGAAGGAGGCGAATGTTGTTCCTCTTTTCAAGAAGG
>NC_057716.1:53340494-53423184 GCF_004010195.1 Chiloscyllium plagiosum | reverse complement strand
GATACAGGGAGATTTGGCTATCTGGATTCAGAATTAACTGGCTGACAGAAGGTAGAGAGTGGTTGTAGATGGAAAGTATTCTGCCTGGAGGTCAGTGTTGAGTGGGGTCATGCAGGGCTCTGTTCTTGAGCCTCAGCTCTTTGTAGTTTTTATAAATGACTTGGACAAGGAGGTTGAGGGGTGGGTTAGTAAATCTGCAGATGACACAAAGGTTGGAGGTGTCGTCGATAGTATAGAGGGCTACTGCAGGCTGCAACGCGACATAAATAGAATGCAGAGCTGGGCTGAGAAATGGCAGATGGAGTTCAACCTGGATAAATGCGAAATGATGCTTTTTGCAGGATCAGTGTGGATTTGACGAGCCAAATGGCCTGCTTCCACACTGTAGGAGTTCTATAATTCTATGTGAAACCTATAAACGTTCAGGTTCAGAAAGATTTGAGTGTGCTGGTACCTGTACAAGGAACACAGAAAGTTAGCATGAAGGTACAGCATGTGATTAGGAAGGCAATTAAATGTTTGTCTTTATTGCAAGGGACTAGAGTTCAAGAACAAAGAAACATGCTTCACACGTACAGAGTTTTGATGAGACCTCACTGGAAATACACTGGAATTGTACCCTGGGATGAGGTGATTGTCTTATGATGACATGCTGAGCAAGTTCGATCATATTGTCTGGAGTTTAGAAGAATGAGAAGCTAACTTATTGAAACATGTCATGTTGAGGATGTTGGTGAGACTTCTTCGGGAGTACTGGGTACAATTCTGGACACCCTGCTATAGTAAGGGCATTATCGAATTAGAAAGGTTCAGGAAAGATGTATAAGGATGTTGCTGGGACTGGAGGGCTTGAGTAAGGAAAATCTGAATATGCTGGGTTTTTTGTTCACTGGAGTATAAGAGATTGAGGGGTAACCTTATAGAGGTTTATAAAATCATGAGGGGCATGGATAAGGTGAATAGCAAGGGTCTTTTTCCCAGGGTGGGTGAGTTCAAAACTAGGGGCCATATTTTTAAATTAGTTTTAAAAAGAGTGGTTCATGGGTGGAATGAACTGCCAGGGGAAGTGGTGGATGCAGGTACAGTTGGGATTGTTTAAAAGACTTTCGGATAAGTAAATGAATAGGAAAGGTTTGGAGGGTTATGGGCCAAACACTGGCAAGTGGGACTAGTTTAGTTTGGGAACATGGTTGGCATGGATTAGTTGGAACGAAGGGTCTGTTTCAGTGCTGTATGACTCTAAGGCTCTATTAGACTGATGGGTGTTGTTAGGTTAGATACTGTGTGGTTGTTTCCACTGGTCAGGAAAACTGAAACAAGGGGGCACAGCGTCAGGATCTGAGTCCAATCATTAGGACTGAGATGAGCAAAGATTGTTTTGCTTAAAGGGTTGCAAATCTTTGGAACTTTCTAATAAACAAAATTGTGAATTCTTGCTCGTTAAATACATTGAAAACTGAGGCAGATGGGTTTATTGGTCTCTCCATAAAACAAGGGATTTTGGCAGTGGGTGGGAAAGTGGAATTGAATCCAAAGATCATCCGTAAACATACTGAGTTGAAGAGCAGGATAGATAGGCCATATAGTTGACTGCAGCACCTGTTGCTTGCTTGTTTATTAAGTGAAAATCTTAAAACCTATAGTCTTGTCAAGTGTGCCTTTAAATCCATCACTGGGAATTCAAATCTCTTTTTAAGTATTGTCAGTCATAAAGTCATACAGTTGTACAGCATGGAAATAGACACTTTAGTCCTCCTTGTCCATGTCGACCTGATTTTCCAAACTAAACTAGTCCCACTTGCCTGTGTTTGGCCCATATCCCTTCAAACGTTCCTATTCATGTACTTCTCCAAATGTCTTTTAAATGTTACATCAATACCTACATCTATCATTTCCTCGGGCAGTTCATTCCACCCATGATCCTCTGTCTGTGTAAAATATTCTTCTTAAAATATTTTCCTCCCACCTTCAAAACACGCCTCTTAATTTTCAACTCCCTCACCCTAGGGAAAAGATCTTTGCTATTCACCTTACCCATGCCCCTCATGATTTTATAAATGTCCATAAGGTCACCCCTTAATCTCCTATGCTCCAGTGAAAAAGTCCCAGCCTATTTTTATAATGCAAATCGGCCAGTCCCAATAACACCCTGGTAAATCTTTCTGAACTTGTCCAATTTAATAATATCCTCCCAATGGCAGGGCGACCAGATCCGTACACCATACTCCGAACGTGGACTCACAATGTCCTGTACAACCTCAGCATGATGTCCCAACTCCTATACTCAATGATCCGAGCAATAAAGGTAAGCATGCTAAATGCCTTCTTAACCACCCTGTTTCCTGTGATGCAAGCGTTCAAAAAATTCTGTACCTGAGCCCCTAGGTCTCTCTGCTGGACAACACAACTCAGAGCCCTACAATTCCATATAATATATATAGTTAGAATAGATAATAGAATCCCTACTGTGTGGAAACAGGCCTTTCAGCCTTAACAAGTCCACACTGACCCTCGAAAGAGTATCCCACCCAAAGCCCTTCCCCTAACTAACACATCATTGAGCACTATGGGCAATTCACCTAACCTGCACACCTCTGGACTGTGGGAGGAATCTTGAGCATCCAGAGGAATCCCACGCAGACACGGGGAGAATGTGCAAACTCCACACAGACAGTTGCCCAAGGTTGGAATCAAACCCAGGTCCCTCGTGCTGTGAAGCAGCAGTGCTGACACTGAGCCACTGTACTGCCCAGACTTCTGCTCATTAAAAATAAGGCTACTATATTACACAATTTCCATTTTGTAACTCTGTGTCCTTACATACTCCTCCAAATTTCTCAGTGTCATTGTTTCCTTTGTTAACCACCACCACTCTTTCTAACTGGAGGGCTCATCATTTATTTCACAATTCTGTGGATAATTAGAACAGAACATCAATGAGGGAGGTCATTTGGCCCATTGTGTCTGAATTTTTAGTTTTCACTCAATTACACTTTGACTAAATCCTGCATTTCTTTCTCTTTCTCTATTAACCCAATTGCCTTTCAAAGGCTACTACTGAATCCTATCAGATAGTGCATTCCATCTCTGAACAACTGATTGATGAATATCTTTCCTGATGCCACCTCTGGTTCCTTTGCCAATCTGTCTCTTCAAGTTATTAGGGACAGTTGTGCTTTTCTCTCATTCTTTCATATTGTGTTTCATTATCCAAGGGTTACTAATGATGATACAACCATGGGACAAGGAAAGGAGACAGTAACAACCTGAAATACCTCAATTCACAAAAATTATTTCAGCTGGTACCCAGGCTGCCGGACTTATTCAGCATCACACTACGTTAAAGTTAACTGGCCCCAATCTAATTTTTTACAAGATCAGAATCCTTTGTGATTTTAAACATGTCAATCAACTCTCCCCTTCACCTCTCAGAAGAACAACCTTAACTTTTCAACTTTATGCATATAATTACAATCCCTCATCTTTGGAACTATTCTATTAAGTGTATATTGTCCTCTTCCAAAAGCAATCAAATATTAAATTATTCACATATTAACAGTACAACTCATTCTATACAGATGCCATCCATGCTTCTATCACATTCATTTGATATTACAATAAACTATGGGGTCAAAATAACAAGAAAGCCACATATAAATGCAGCATTGGCTGTCTATAGGATTTCATACAAATTGTGGAAGGGGTCTTTAATATGGCTAGATAAACTGGAGTCAGTGTAAACCCACTGCCGGATTGGAATGTGAGGTGCTCCATGCTGCTCTAATGCATCATGGGAACAAAGTTGACCCAAATAAGATATAGATCCATCTCTGCAAGACTATCAGTCCCTTCTAGAACTGAAAAACCCTTACTTTAGCAGACCGGATCCTCTTTATGTCAATGTTCGAATAAACATCTATTTTCAGCAGGCAAAGGTTTCACTGGGCCTATAGTATTGAATCTCCCAGGAGATTTTTCTGTCAGCCACACCTCTTTGACTCTGGTGAACATTTGCCAATCTGTCTCGACTGAAATTTCTCAAAATCCTCTCCAAGGGCTGTCTCCTTTACTGCACTCATTTCTCTTCTTGACAGAGCATGCACATGATAAAGACAGAATTTCAGTCTCCAACTAACATCTTCTCAGGCTTATTCCTTGCCAACCATAAAGTAATATCCCATTTTGCTAAGAAAGCAATCTAATTGGGGCCACGGACCTTATAAGAGTCACTAGCAATATTGCATTATTTGACCAACTGAAAACAGACAGTTTTCTCCAGGGTGAAATTATTTCCTTGCTTCCTTACTTCACATGACTCCTGTTATTGGACCATTTGAAAATCAACTAAATTCAATCAATGAGAGTAGATAGATTCTAATGTTATTTGAAACTTTGGATGTAACTTGTAATCATCTGGTTGGGAATCCAATAGTCAACTGTATCATGTCAGCTAATAATTTGTTGGAAAAATAATAACTCACTTTCTTCCTTAATTCAACTTTCTTTCCATCTCTTCATTTCTCAGTTAACTATAATAACCCTATTTCCTTCTCCATTATTCCTTTGTTCTTTTATTCTTAAATTTTGTTGGTTAAAATGGTAAGGTTGTTGCTTCAATCATCCACCAATGTGCCAGATGCCTCCTTGACCTCCCTGTGCAATTATTAGCTCATGGAGCTAAAGGGTGTGGCAAAATATTTAGCACACCGCGCTTGCTGTGGGATTCCTCATTCCTGCAATTTTGTGGGCAATTTTTACTTTGGTGCTGTAAAGCAATGCCAAAAATGTATAAATCCATACTTTGATGGCAAAAGTTGTTGCTAAACTATTATAGATTTTATTTAGAGAACTGCATTTCCTGCATTTTTACAAGAAATATACAATTAGATGTTTAGATGCCTGAGTGACAGATGAAGAACAGACACACACTAATTCAACTCTCCTCCTCGGCTTCACAGCCACCAAAGCACTTAGCAATCAACAAGCCAACTTGGATAAAATCCATGTTGAGACTATTGACAGCACCATTCTTTTTAAATAAATCATTTGAAGAAACTGAAACCATAAAAGGCTATAATTGAAGTTTCCCTCCAACAGGAAAAGCATACAGCCACTAATTTTCAATGTTTCTGTAAGAGTGTTTTAAGCATTTTACTTTTTATAGGACAATCACTTTGTGGAAGCATCTCTGTTATTTGAACAGCAAATGAGGGCTTTAGAAATGTTTTAACAATCTTACTATAAAACATAATCAGTTATATTTAAAAAGAATAAAGTTGAACAAACTAGTTAACCAGATCCATCAAATACATATCACACTAGAAAGTGCTGAGCATGTTACTAAATGTTCTAGGTACAGACTCCATCGAAAGGATTAATGAAAGCAGACTATGCAAACAGAGATTTTTTTAAATTTACTTTCTGAACCTTTTTTGTTTCTTTTAAAATTAAATTAAATTAAAAAGTGGTCATGACTGAGACGGAATCTGTTTCATATTATACTATCGCCCTGGATAGACTCCATTATCTGTCTGTATTGTGTAACCCTATCAACTTGTGGCATTGTATGAACTCCTTTTACTATTCAGATCAAAAGGTAATAGTCGTGGTGACATATTCACAACCTCTAAACCATGCCCTTGGCTGCATTGCCTCCATTCTCCTATGATTTTGAAAAGGAAGAGAAACTAAACAAAAAACTAAACTAAACAGAAAGGAAACTAAACAAAAAAAGGGACAAGGAATGTGTGAGACATATGGAAAGAAAGAGAGAAAGACTAAAGCTAAAAGAGTGAAAGTGAATTATACATAGGGAGATAGATATGAATGTGTGCCCATGGCAAGGAAAATGGCAGCAACTGTGAGAGAAACTGTGACAGGAAAAGAGAGAAGGATAGAAAAATTGCATGACCCAGAGGATGGGACAAGTGTACTAGCTGTGACCGTGTCCCACATGTCAACCCTGACATCCCCACCCCCCAACCCCCAATATTCTTGCCATGCTGCTTGACCTGTACCTGACCATGTACTCCTAGCCCTCCTGCCTCTGCCCATCATCAACCATACTCCACTCCTGGCCATGAAAGAACATGTCTTTCTTCATCAAGAAAATCCAGAAATAGCCTTGGGTAGTAGTACCAGGAAACATTAAAAAGTTCTGAAACGCCCTCCTGACTCTTTTTATCATTTCCTTATTTTGATGTCCTTCTTCCTTCACTTTTATACTTCTCTTCCCTGCTGTTCCCCTGCACAGTCATGACATGAAACCAATTCTATGAATGAAAGATAAACTAAGATGAGTTTTTACTCTCTGGTGGAAAACTTGGGGAAACTGGAAACCACCTAGCCTGAGAGAGTTTAGTCTGGCAGGAAGAATGGAGTTACCAGAAGTCCTTCAGAACTTAACTATCAGGTTCTTTTAAATATTTTCCAGTGGGGCTCTTATCAAGAGGTCTTTTCGGTGGAGAGCCTGCTTTATCAGGACAAAGCCAATGAGATTAGATTGGTTTACTGGGAAGTGAGAAGGATATTGTAAATGTGCCAGTCCAGTGGTGGCTAGGGGCCTGGATGCTGCTGCACATCAGCCATCTTCAGATCCTGACTGTCACAGAGACACATAGCACAATGTCCCCTGAGGAATTTCACTGGAATTAAGTAGATCAGGAAGAGAGGTTATGTTTTCTCCTTCCAGCACTAACTGTATTTAAAGGTTCAATATTTCCATTAGTATGAGTGAATGGCTGAATGGCGAACCAGGCAAGAGGGTATGATGGGTAGGTGGATGAGGTGAGTGGGTATATTGGGTAAGGTGGATGAGGTGAGAGGGTAAGAAGGGTAGGTGAGTGAGGTAAGTGGGTATGTTGGGTAAGGTGATGAGGTGAGAGGATAAGTTGGGTAGGTGGGTGAGGTGAGTGGGTATGCTGGGTAAGGTGGCTTGGTGAGAGGGTAAGATGGGCAGGTGGGTGTGCTGGGTAAAGTGGTGATGATTAGTGAGATGAGGGTGTGTGTAGTCATATTGGGTGGTGATTAGGAGTAGGGCAGGCAGGCGGGACTAGTTTAGTTTGGGATTATGTTTGACATGGACTGGTTGGACCGAAGGATTTGTTTCTGTGCTGTACGACTCTATGTCTGTTCAGTTAAAGGTAGCTGGGTCCAGTTGGGGGAGTAGTCAAGTGGTTGGAGTGGGGTGTAGTTGGGTAGGAGTGGAGAGTAGATGCATGGTAATTGAGCCAGAGAGTAGTTGAGTGGTAGCTGGTTAAGTCTGATGGAGTGGAGGAGGTTAGTTGTTCAGACATATTGTCAAGTCTGGTTGGGAGGATGTTCAGATTTTCAGGTAGGGAAAGTCCGGCTGGGTTATGGGGGTGGTCATCTCAGGTCAGGACAGGAGCTTCAACGTATGGCTGGAGGACATAACCCAGGTGTTAGACTAGGCCCTACTTTGTCCAAAGTTTCCTGGATAATTATCCAGGAAGGGACCTTGGAACTGTCAGAAGTCTTCAACATTAACATAGAGTCAGAGACATTTGTGGAGGGCATGGACAGAGAGGAACGGTCTAATAGAAGTTTAAACTTCCCAGTCAATACCCATGAAAAGACAGAAGTACTGACTTCCTCAAATGTATCTTCCAACATATCTCAGTTCTCCAATGATCCAAAGACCAGATTACTTGAAACATTGTCACCAAGGGTTAATAAAGAGTGACTAAGACACCCAAACCTTGTTCCATCTCCATAACATTGGAAGTGGGCAGGTTTGAGATGGAATGAGTCTTGTTCCAGACTTTGCCATTTTAACCTCATTGCAAAACCAAACCACCCAGTTTTGAGTGATAAGATTAAATCCAATATTGTCTTTTTGTTAGTTAGATTGCTTTGTTTAACAAGATTTTTTAGAACAATGAATATAGATGATTCTACAAATCTTGCTTGATACAAGTACCTAGCATCTAACTGCAAAACAGTGCAAACATTGCTCTGTCATAGCAATAATTTGGAAGAAGGATGCCTTTTCTTAAAATAAGGGTTGAAGCAAATCACTCTTACGTATATATCCCAACAGTTTTCTGAGTAAATGAGTATTAATTAATTCAAAAACATCTTAACAAGCAATGATTTTGCTAAAATTACACATTGAGCAAAGTATCAACGATGACTTAAACAACTTACCGACAACTGTGAGGTTAACTTGAACTTGTTTGCTTCCGAACTTATTTTCTACAAGTAAATTGTAACAGCCACAGTCTTCATGCTTAGCTGAAGAGATGATTAGCTTACTGCTGCTGTCTGTATTCTCTATTTTTATGTGATCACTTTCCTTAATCTAATAAGAGGACAAAATGAAGGATGGATTTAGAAAACTTTTTATTTTGATGTGTACAAAATATTGGCAAGTAAACTGACATGACTGGTTTAATCTCTATTTTGGAGACAATTTCAGAAAACATCACAGGCTTCCCAAACCTTGAGGACAATTGCTTGAGCACGTTGGTAATAGGGTGCTTCAGGTTTTGCTAATGCATGTCAGTCAACACAGTCATGATTGTTTGAAATGTGTTGCGGCAATGCAAAGCTCGTGATCAGCAATGTACCCTCAGAAAATGGCTATTCATACATAGATTTCCCACATCACTACATTAATCATTTAATTTAAAGGCCAGTGTAATGCAGAGAGTTAAGCTGCTTTCTTTATCACTTCTGGTGTCTGGGTTTCTGATTCTACTCAAACTGATTACACCAAAAATTATTTTCTTTGCTAGCTATAAGGTAATAGCCTGAAACAAATTTATGTTTTCTTAACCATAATGAGATTAAACATTTGATAAAAGAACTAATCTTTACAAGTTCAACTATATGAGGAAAAATAGTTCAATACAGATTACCAACAATATTTCAAAGCAAAACTTAAATTTATATTTATTTTAAATAGTACAATGACTTGGCACAAACATATTATTGTGAAAACTATTATTTGTCCTGCAATTTTGTATCAAAAGAAATCATTTGTTTTTGGATACTTCACGTAATACACTATCTAGAACTCTGGAGAATAAAGGCGATTTCAGACTCCATTTCTTGAAGACAAATCATCTCAGCTGACATTTTCCCTTTTTCCTGTTGCCTGCCAGCTCTCTCTATTTCAGTCCCAACCCCATATTACTTTACTTTACAAATTATTTCTGTAGTCCGCAGTTCTTACAAGGTCTCCCACTTCCTCATCCTTGCCCCATTTAACTTATGAGCCCAGTGTTTGCTGATAGCACAAGGGTTCCCTTGTGCATTATAATGCTTTGGGATATTTCAGAACACAACTGTTAACTGATATAAGTTATTGCTGCAATTAGATACATTCTGGAGTTGATTATTATATGGATGTTTGTTGATCATTTACAGATCATCAAAATTCAGAAACTTTCAAAAGCGCAATGTCTATAGAACAGCTTTGCAAACAATACAACCTGTGCATTTTTAACAATGCACAAGAAAACTGTATGGCATAACTGTTGAGAAAAGGAAAGTACACAAGAGAAATATTAATGTTTACATGTAGACGAAGTAAAGTAATGAGATTAAAGGAGCTAACTCTGATATGGAACAATAACTCGCACAGGGTTGATAGTATTCTTTCTGGGCTAAAACTATTCCATTTTTACATTTTAAAAATATATTATGAAGGAAAGCTATAGCATAATGGTAATTTCATTTGATTTCATGGGTCCAGAAACCCATGCTAATATCTTACAGGTTGAGTAGGTTCAGCCTGTACTCACTGGAATTTAGAAGAATGAGCGATTAACTTATTGAAACATATAAGGCTTTTAGGGGCTTCTTAGGGTAGATAGGAGGCGGTTGATTCTCTAGGTGGTAGAGTCTTGGATCTGAGGACAGAGTCACACAAGTAGGACAAAGATGAGGCGGAATTTCTTCTCTCAAAAAGAATCTGTGAAATTCTTTACCACAAAGAGTTATTGAGGTTAGGTCATTAATTTAATAAGGCTGAAAATGGCAAATTTTCAGTCAGTAAAGGAATTAAGAGTAATCAGAAAAGCCAATGAAGTGAAATTGAGGATAATCAGATCGGTCATGATCTCACTGAATGGCAGAAAATACTCAATGGGCTGAATGGCCTATTTATGTTCCTCCATCTTGAGGTCTAATGGCCTTGTTGGAATAGATATCCATGTGGGCTAATATTTTCCTTCTAAAGAGAACTCAGCTGCTAAACTGTTTCTGACTGAAAATGTCAATACAAAATAAATGGATAAAACATTACCTGTTTTCTAAACTTTAGCCATGTATAGCTGAGTGGTTGTGTTCCGGTGAGCTTGCAAAGCAGTTCCACAGATTCTCCTGCACGGACTTTCATGCTTCCTGGACATTGAAGTATCTGTGGTGGAATAGCTGTTGAAAATGAACATCACATTGGAAGATAAAGAAAGGTTGTTTGCTTTCTATCACCAGGTCAATTTTCATAAATTTGGAAAGATACTTTTTTGCGTTAATAAAACTGGAGAAGGTTATGAAAGATTGAATATGTTTTGATTTTTAATTCATGCTTTAAAAACTGACAATTATGCTGTAACTCAATCTTCCAGTTGGACAATTTACTCACCAAAACATTGTGTTCTCAGAAGAAGTATTCACAATGATCATGAAACGATTTCATGGAAGTTTTATTTAAAATATTAAACAACAGAATGAGAAAATGCTTGATGATTTTGTCTGACAGTTTTGTTCAAAATAGAGAGTTTGATCTGTTAATGAAACAATATAGTCTCATACTACTTAAATGGAGAAGCCTAAATCAGTATCTGTACAGGCTTATTAACCTGAAGATGTGTAAATTGCCTTTGAATATTTTACTGACACCATAACTGGTATAATTTTTGCTTAATAAAACAAAATTCACCACGTGCTTTCCTTGTCAAAATATAACAAAAATCTGACATTTTGTGACATTATACTGATAACATAAACAATCCAATTTGGCACTGCTTTACATACTTGCCAAAACTGTATTATATATCAACTTTATGATGGAAGACCACATACCTTGTATGAAAATATATGACTGAGCAAACATGTGTTTGTAGCAAAATAAATTATAATTATATTTAGCAGCTCCCTCTTAATAAATAATTTACTATACTTAAGTTATGAAATTACACTATTCATAATCTCTTTCAAAATACTGATGGGTTCTTCAGGCTTTGCTCAGTAGAGATATGAGTTTCTGATTTTTGGTAGGTCAGTATTTATTGCCCTAATTGTCCTGGAACTGAGTAGCTTGCTGGACCATTTCAGAGATTGGTCAGGAATCACATGTAAGCCAGACTGAAGTCACATGTAGGCCAGACTGGGTAAGGATGACAGATTTAATTGCCTACAGGACTGAATGGTTCACTAATTTCTGCACCTAATACGGCCTACATGAAACTTCAGTCCCACACAAATGTGGTTACATACCCCCTGAACTGGCTGATCAAGTTGGTAAAAACAATGACTGCAGATGCTGGAAACCAGATTTTGGATTCCAGTGGTGCTGGAAGAGCATCAAGTCATCCAGTCATATCAACTTGCCTTCAAATGAAAGAACCACCAACTCAGACTAACACAGACTGGTAATAAATACCAGGCTTGCCAGTGTTGCCTATATTCAATGAATTAAAAAAATTGAAACTGTTTACCAAAAACAAAGCGATCCTCAAGAGCTAGGTTGTGCATTTTTAAAAATTCTCTTACAAGCTTTGAGTTACAACTGAAAAATATTAATTCAATTGAACTTCATTAGCTCTGACAAAGCTAATATTCCCAAACTTTGAACTTGTCTTTTCTCTTTCAGATACTAACATGCTGTGCAGTTCCATATTCACATCAAATTTCCAGTTGATGCAGGTTTGTTTTTTTTATTTCAATAAGCTATTCATTTTGCTCCACTGTTCATTAAATTCATTAACTATAAAACAGTTGCATGACTGATCCACATACCTGTGCTGAAGTGTTTTAATTTAGTCTCAATAGACTTACGTTTGAACTTGCTGGCTTCACTCCCTTAAGTTCAAAAGCTCATGGTAGATTGAATAAACAAATACCCCAGAGAGTCCCAGCTGACTGTCTGAGGATATTTTTGTTGATCTGATAACGAAGATGAGGAAATAGTTGGTGAAATTTAAGTTTCTTGTTTAATCAATTGTAAATTATTCACCAGCTGGGATATGTTAGAGTCAATTTTCCACAACAAGTACAAACGTGGAAAGTAAGAAACAAGCTCTTCACTGGGGGTCAGGTTATTGGAGTTCTTTTACTTATACGGTTGCAGACTGTAGCAAAGAGAGGGAAATGGTACCAAAAATTTGTAATAACACCAGTTGCTACATGTTAGTTTAGCAAAGAAGAAAAGGAAACAAAGTTAAACTTACCCTCTTATTAAGAAACATCTTACCTGGTTTGGGAGGAGTTTTTGGAGTTGGTTTCTTTTTTATGGTGGCCTGAACTAAAAGAAAGGACAAAGGATAAACTGAGGACACCAAGACAATCATTTTAGCATCGACTGAGTGACTGTTTCAATGATTGCGCAGCATTTAAAAGTTAATTCACTTGAAAATATTTGAGCAAACAAATATCATTCCTCACTGTGATGAAACATATAATTCTGAACAATTGAAGTCTTGTTTTTGGGTTCTATTATTTATTACATTTATACAAAACAGAAGATTAGAACAGACTCGCCATCCAAAAGATCAGTGTCAAAAGGTCACGTTAAACTAAATTTGTAGCGTGGTTCAGACTTCTCAATGACCATTTTTTCTTTCTGTGATGTGAACTGATTCCATCCAATTCATATGTTGTTTAAAAACATCAAACACAGGACACAGGGAGGATATAATGACCTTCATAAAGTTGTCGCTGACTGACTTAAAACCGTGATGCAAACACTGCCATCAATGACCTCTCCCTTCAAGTGATAGGTACGTTAGCACATATATTCTCTTATCATCCTATTACTGTAACCTTTGTTAAAAAAAAGTGTTAGGAGAAATGGAACAATGGTGGGCATAAGGATCTAAGTTAAGGATCAGCCATGATCTGATTGAAAGGTGGAACAGACTCAAGGGCTAAATGGCCTAATTGTGTTCTCTTTAATTAGTAGTATTTTACTCATTAATTTATCTCAAAATATTACAGAAAGCATAACGGATTTTAAAATCCAACGCTTTTAGACTGATTATCCCTTACTGTTCCTACTAAATGAACTAATGTTATCTCATGACATTCCCTGCAAAAAGTAAATTAGTAAACAAAAAGTACTCTATTTTTTGGTGTACTTTTTTGATTCTTCAAAAAAATGAGGAATTAGTGATAAATGTTAGATATTAAAACAAGGAATTAAAGTTACTACATAAATGTTTACATTTCTAGTCATGGCAGAATCAGTATTTTATGAAGATTTGGCATTATTTCCTTACATTTGTACTCTAAGGCCCTTTCCTGGGTTAACAGCCCAGAGGAAAAGGAATTCCTGGATACTTGGATCTGACCTTCAAAAATAGCTGCCCGCACTCCCCATTTTTCGTTTGGGTGGGGGAGCCAATGGGCTAAGTTGAAAGTTGGGTCAGGTGACTCATGAAGAGTTGAGAAGGCTGCCAGTTGCTGAGGTAGGCTGGTTGGAATGCCTGCCTTGGGGCTCCAGCACTCTGTCCAAAAATTAAAATAAAACCATAAAGTGTAAAAGGTCCTCCAGCCCTCACCCTACCATTTCCTCACCCAACCAGTAAACTCCCCATGTCAATCCATGCTACCTAATGCCCTCTATCTGTCCCTATAACCCCATATACCTCCTTTGCCATCTGATGCTTCTCTAGACAAAGACCATGGCCCCTCATACCCTCATGCCAACATACTGCTTACCACTTCCTTCACCTACGAGGCCAGCTTACCTAGTATCCAAGAGTATCCATGTGCACAGCCTCAATTTATGAAACTCAGGATCCCATTTTTTTTTCCTTAACCGCTTTCTCTACTTGTCGTGCTACCTTCAATATGTAATCCCTGACTCCCTCTGTTCCTGCACCCTTTTTTGATCTGAACCCTTTTGTTTATATTGGTTTTCCTCATTCTTTCTCCAAAAGCTTACTATCTCAAACTTTACTCCATTATCCTTTCTTTGATCATTCTGTCAACCATCCTTTGTCTATCATCACCATCCCGAGTGTTTACTAATTCCAAAATTTGTTTTATCTGCAAGTATTGAAATTGCTCTCTGTACACCACGTCCAAGTCTTTAATGTATAGTTTGGAAAGTAGTGGAGCTTGCATTGATTCCTAGGGAATACCACTGCATATCTTCCTTCAGTACAACAAACAATCATCCATCACTAATGTTTATTTTCAGTCCTACTTAACTAATTTTATATCCATGCTGATACTACACTATGGTCCATGGTCTTCAATTTTCCTTCAAAGCCTAGTAAGTAGCACTTTATCAAACACCATTTGGAAGTCCATTTATTCCACACCAACTGTATTGTCCTCATTCAATCTCTGATACCTTATCAAAAACCTTGATCAAGTTAGTTAAACTCAATTTGCCTTTAAAACATTTATGCTGGCTTTGCTTGATTTACCTATAATTGTCCAGGTGTCTTATTTTTTTTTCTGGGATTACTGTTTCTAGATGTTTTCCCACTACAGAGGTTAAACTGACTGACCTGTAGTTGCTGGCTGATTATTAAAGGCAAATTGAAGAAGGTGTTTGAAGAAGGCTCCACTCGTCCATATCCAAGGAGGATTTGAAGATTATGGTCTGTACCTTCATAATTTTCATCCTTACTTCCCTCACTAAGGGACGATGCAATCCTTCAAATCTGTTGACTTACTTGTACCGTAGCATCAAACTGACATCAGTCATATGCTCTCCTTTTTTCATGTTTTATCTTACTCTCTAATATTCTTTTGTAATCCAGGAAGCTCTGAATTTGAAAAACTACCAATGCATCAGTTCCAAAAGCCTTTTTCTTGGTCTCTTGCTGTAGCATTATGTATCTACATCTCTGTCATCTCCATTTTCAAATACTTCAATTTTCTTACTGATTTCCCAAGTACCACATGGATTATTCAAATTCTACAGATTAATTGAACAAACTGCTGCTCAAAGCCTATCCTGCAGTAGGTGCTACCACCCTCTCACTCTTGTCTTTCTCATACTTTAGTGGTTATCCATTTATAAATTTATATTTCAAGATCTATAACTTCAACTATTAGCTGAAGAAGCTTTGTCCCTCTTAAAAGAAATGAGGGGACCTACAGACTCAAGAGTTAGAGTGGACTCTAGGATTCAGTCCAGAGAAGCTGGACAAGTAAATCCTTTCAGGTAAATTCTGCAGTGTGGCAGAAAGCTGAGGTGGGTGAAGAGAAAAAAAGTGGTGGCAAAAAAAAGTCATTGGGATAAGGTAGCTCAGGGTAAGGTCTGAAGCATTGAAGCTCTGCTACTGAGGCTAACACAGGGGAGTTGAAGCACATAGAGCTCAGTCAACCAATGAGTGTCTACCACAGGGTGGAGCTATTTGAGTGTAACCAGGAGGGATCAGGTGAGAAAGAGGGACTGGAACAGTTCCCAATTGAAACAGCAGCTGTCTGGCTGGTATACCATGCAATTGTAAATGCCAGGTTGGCACGCCTGACCCAAGAGCAGTGGGAGAATATGGACACTGTCCTGAGGAAATTTATAACATTTTTCAGTGGGGGGTCAACCGGAGAGTAACCCACAAACAGTCCAAGATGTAGATGGACAGAAGAGCCCATGCTGACAGATCAAAAGGTATACCAGCTGATCTCTGACAAGCTAATATGGATCAGGGAAGAAATCCAACCCAAGTGGGGACCCCAAAATACTGGAGCTAGAAGTTCCCCAATGTACTGAGCCTGGAGCCTGCAAAACAACGTGGCTCCACTTTACTGACTGTGTAGTAAAGTTATGATCAGGACAGACTCCATTCTCAATCCACAGATTGAAGAGTGTAACAACAGGGTAGGCCATTCAGCCTACCCAGGCAAACATTGGTCAGCACACCTAAACCAACCTTGTTAGCTGAACCCTATATCTTAGGCACATGTTTGAATCTGCTGGTTTATTTAAATTATACCCTTTAATTATACACCTATGGCTTTTGTTCAACCATCTGCTTGCAACATCAGAAGACGGCACGCTTTGGCAACCAGCTCCAGGTTTAACTAAACTCCTGGCTCCGATCTCAATATCTCACAACAGTATGAAAGAAACCCATATTTTGCCTGTGAAATGGACCAACTCCAGCTTACACCTCCACCAACAATTTGACTGCATCTGACCCCCTGCAAAAGGGAGCCTTCTATGCCTAGCCAACTGAAAGAACCTTAATTGGCTGCCAATTTATTAGATTTTCTAATTCATGTGAACTCATTCTGATAGCTTAAGTTGTAGATTTTCTCTGCAGAATCAGAATGCTCTCCCAGTGAACTCGATAGAATATGAAAAAGGACTTCAAACCCCATAGATATAGTGCTGTAAATTAAAACCATCCCTCAGCACAAATACATACAAGAGCTCAGCATGAGGGTTTCAACATTGTCTGAAGACTATTGTAGTGCAATTCTGCCATTGCCTCATGCAATCAAGAGACAGATCTCCTAATACAATAGTTTTTTAACCTAGCCACTGTTACTTTAATGAATTCCCATTGAGAAGAGTCGTGGATATTTCAAACCTTTGCCCATTTGAGGGCTAGGTGCTGTTGTCATGTCATCTCCAAACCAAGAGGAGAAATGTAAAACTGATCAGGTTGTCAGGACTGCATGGAAAAGGATCGCATTGTTTCACTTATCATACCTGGCTAGACTGTCTGAAATACACAAAGGAGAATTTACTCTTAGCTATCTTGATCATTGGGAAAATGGTTGACATGGTTGTGATATGTTTGATATGAAACACTATAAAAAGGCGCAAAATTGAAGCAACTTTTACTAGAAGAAGGGTCAGAACTGGGTAATTTCACACAGGCCAACAATCAACGCCAGACCGACCTGCCAAAATGAGAACTGTAAGTGTTCCACCAAATCATTTTAATCTTGGTCTGGTGGGGACAGGGTTCTGCAGGCACCAAGGAGGATCAGTAATGCTTGGCCTGGCTTGTGGAGCTTCAGTTATCATCAGAAGGACCAACCATGTGGAGGATTGTAAGTTATTGGTCAAAGTTGAAGGGTTTTGGAGCTGAGAGGGTTATGGTGACTTTAGCTTAACAATCAAATCCAGCTTTGAGCAGAAACATGAAGTTCTGCCTTTGGTTTATCTATTAAGTTTTCTTTCCTACTACACGTGGTGGGTGGGCGCTGAGGTTAAACAGTGGAAGGATTTAAATCAGACAAACTCAGCAAGGTGGCAACTAGGCAAAAGTGACAACTGCAGATGCTGGAAGTCAGAGTCTAGATTAGAGTGGTGCTAGAAAAGCACAGCCGGTCAAGCAGCATCCGAGGTGCAGGAAAATCAATGTCCTGAAACGGCTTTTACCTGAAACGTCGATTTTCCTGCTCCTCGGATGCTGCCTGACCGGCTGTGCTTTTCCAGCACCACTCTAATCTAAACTCAGCAAGGTGTGTCATTGAGACAAGTTAAGAGGCTTAGTATCAGGACATGACGAGGTTTATTTTATTAAATATGTTTGTGGTTGAGCTAAGATCTGTGTTTGCGTGATTTTGTTCTGTATACAATCCTAAATCCAAGAACCATTGTGAAAGTTTGGGGAAATACATGACAGCTTATACTAGACGGGAAAGCAAACAAGAAAAACATTATAAAAATCAGCCCTTTTTATGGACTGGAGAGGGGGACAGTAAGAATAATTCAGTTCACCTCTCCCTCCTATCCACAAAACTAATCAGAATCAATAATTAGATCAGTTGCCTATTATACATTTCAATACATTTCAATAATTTGGTATCCTTTTTGCAAAGCATAGCCAAACCTTTTAGATTTACAGCTATCCACAGACATATCCCATTGGTTATTTCATTGGCAGAGCATATGGATTCATTAACAATATAATAAGAAGACATCAGTAAGAGTAAAGAAGGGCTAATGCCCGAAACGTCGATTCTCCTGTTCCCTGGATGCTGCCTGACCTGCTGCGCTTTCCAGCAACACATTTCCATCTCTGATCTCCAGCATCTGCAGACCTCACTTTCTCCATCAGTAAGAGTAAGTCATGCACACTCTTAAAGTGATGACCAAGTTTCATCGCCACATTGTAGCAATGTTCCCTAATGTAGGGTGGCACAACCATCAATCCAAGTGGCACAAATTAGAAACAGGCCTAAAATACTAAAAGCAGGCATCCCTGAACTGCAGCAAAATTGTCCATTGATCTGACTTGTAACATAGGCTCTAAACAGAAGATTGAAGGTGCAAACAAGAATGGAAGTGGTGAAAAATTCTCTGGATTACCTGAGCATTGTGAGACCACCGTAGGTGTAGCAATTCAAGGATAAAGCCCACCAGCACATCTGAATGTTGCCCACATTCAGAAACCAAAAGAATGATAGAGAGGGCCAGCTGAAGTTCCATGAGGTTGAGAGGGAGATTTCTGGCCAAACTTCATCCATTTGAATAGGTCTTCAGCTGGCCTATTCCTTTTAGAGATTATTGTCAAATGCCAAGTCTTTGGTTTCTTGGTAAGCTGAATTGGCTCAGTCTCCAGTACTTCTTGTTAGAAGATTATAGTATCGAATGAGGTTATACTGCCTGATTTGTGTTAGTTGGTTCTATGAGCAGTCATGCTTAGCTCCACAACCCATTTATTAATGTAATCCTGAAAATGCTCAAGTACCTGCGGAACTACTCTTAAATGGAATCAGTTTCTACCACCATTTCACATGCAACAGTCTAGATCCTGACAACTTGACAAATGAAAACTTTTATGCTTATCTAAATGTTTTTGCCATGATTATAAATCTATTACTTATAATTTAGATCTACTAGTTAGAGGTAATAGTTCTTCTTCGTCTACTCATCACCTTGAAAACCTATAGAGGTTACCTTCTAATTAATAAATTAAGGAAAAGATAATTACAAAAAATCAAATATGACATCCAAACTTTGGGTATTTAATCAGCTGCAAAAAGTGGTTTTCCATTTGTTTAAAATCCCCTCAAAGGCAAACCAATCCATCAGGATCCACAGTCAGTATGACTGATGCTGCCCATGCCATGAACTGGACTGGTTTGATGATTCCTTCACAGCTAATGGCACCGGGCGGGCCTTGCAGAATCGCGGATTGCTTCCTGGTCAACAGGCAAGTTGGCCTTGGCTCCTTTGTCCCGAGGAGAAAGTGAGGATTGCAGATACTGGAGATCAGAGTTGAGAGTGTGGTGCTGGAAAAGCACAGCAGGTCAGGCAGCATCCGAGGAGTAGGAGAATTGATGTTTCGGGCAAAAGCCCTTCATCAGGATTCCAGCACCACACTCTTGACTCCTTTGTCTCTAGGCCTTCCTGATAAACGCCCCAGTATTTAATTAATAGAAGATCATAGAATTCATTCAGGCAGACATTTGCTCAACAAAAAATGTTGAGCCAATCTTGGTGAATTTTTCTCAACCAATTTCTCGCCCGAGCCTTTTACTACAATCAACGGTATCTGAACCAGTTGCTTCTCATAAGAGACTGGAACTGAAGTTGTATCCTTAATCTGTAAAGATTCCCCAGTATAGGTTCTCAGTGTAGCCAAGGTCTTGCACAAACCTAAAGGTTGGAGTCCAGAGTGAACTTTCTTAAGAACTGGTTTTGTGATCACTGAAACAGCTGCATTGATATTGACCTCCGTTAGAACCAGGTGACCATTTAACCAGATGTTTATTTTGATTGATTCTTATTTGGATGTTGCTAAGCAAGTTAATCAAACCAAATGTAGGTGGACTTTCCAGAGTATGTATTCTCCTGGATAATGACCGATAAGTTCTCTTATTCAATTTAGGTCTAGTAGAACTCTTTTGCTGTCTTGAGTCTGCATAATGGCAACACCTACAATGGCTTGCTGGAATGGATCCTGAAGAAAATTTTAAGCATTTGGTTGAGGCTTGGCTTTGATTTGGGGTTTTGCTGTGGGCTGACCTAGAGTCCCTCTGTTCAGAATATGTCCTGAGTGGGGCTACACAATTGCCTTCACCCAAGTGGTGTGCCCCAAGTTCAGTCAGACTGGTGAGGGTGTCCTCTTCCATTGGGATACCCTGCAATGTGTGCTCTGCTTGCCAAACTTTCCAATGATAAAGCCAGCTAGTAGGTGCTTTTATATGTTTCCATCATTAATGCTACTCTCATCCCCACTAACTCTGCAGATGCTGGTATCCCATTACCAAATAACTTTCTATTTACACATGGAGTGTCTGTGATACTGATCCAACTCCCTCAGAGCCAGATCTCAGAACGAACAGAATACTAGCCTTTGACACTCCTATTCTTAACCGTCAGACAGAATTTCCTGATCGGACCAGATTAATAGTCCCAATCAGGAAATCCATATTCTATGAGGTCCAACTGGTGGACCTTGTTACACTCACTATAACACTGTCAAAGTAGAAACAGTTAATTATTAAGCTATTCATGCCCGGATGCTAGGCACGCATCCACACAAATTCAGAATATATTTTTCACGAGACTGTATTGGGTATTAAATTGAAAGCTTATGAGTCTTGATGAAAATAATTTCATTCCAAGCCTCATTCTATAATTTAAAGCTGTACAAGAACAAAATTTGCCATGTTATTTTTTGATTATTCCATGCGTCTTAGTTCATGTACTGATGTTGTGCCAACTGAAAGAACATCTGAAGAGCCACTGCTATTAATTAGATCTTTTAAAGTTTTTGACTTTACTAGGTTTTCCATCTGACTAACATAGTTAGACTATCACCTGATGAAGGAGCATCACTCCGAAAGCAAGTGTGCTTCCAATTAAACCTGTTGGACTATAACCTGGTGTTGTGTGATTTTTAACATAGTTAGAGTATGCTTTCCTCAAAGGGAATCCTTCTCATCAGCCCATAAGGGCAGGTATAAGGTATGTTTGTGGGTGCAAATGTTGTTGACTGAGACCATTTCTGTTCTCTTACGTTTGCTCAACCTGTTTCAGAAATTCAACAGGAATATTGATCATCTTTATTTGACAAGACAAAAAACACAATGTGGATTGCAATTCCTTTTGATAAGTTGGTTAGTTAAGGCCTTCTTTCCACATGGCACATGTTACCAGTACTTCCAGGGTTCATGCAGGTGAGTCAGATGTTCAGTGTGATGTTCCCATCAGACCTCAAAAATGTCATCTAATGATTGTGACTAATCCTCATATAACCTGCTTATATGAATTTTCTCAGACAGACAAATCTAAAAGCCTGATGAATCAACTTTGGGTTTTTTTTGAATAACAATTGGCCTTTGGAACGAAGTAACAAGATCTCCTAATGCTATATGATTAGCAGTCATAAACTAGAATGTTTATAAAAATAGTGACATTGCCAAGAGCAAAGTGATCCAAAGATTAACTTCTGGTTTCACTTCATCAAATTTCCTCTTCTCAAGTTCAGTAAAATATTGCTGCATTTTTCTACATATCTTTTTTCAGGAGAAACTCTATAATTTGTCATTTTGAAATTAGGAAAATCTTTGTGAACACGGCTGAATTGTGACATCATGCAGTGCCCAAATAAAAACTGATATAAAACATCTGACAGTAGGTGAAAACTGAACACTTGTTTCTGATGTTAATGTTGAAGTTAGGCACACTTTGTGTTTTGCTTGCAATACATTGTTTGTCTCAATTAAAATATTTAACTGAACACTCATTTTCCATCTCAAGTGTTCATGTCTTCAGGCTGTACAGTTTCTTTGGAATATTTTACTGAACAAAAGTCTGCTGCTTGTTCATATTTTGTGGGGGCATGTAAAGGTTAAAGCTACAATTTGAGAGATGCCCTTTTTTGGTAATATTGAAAATGGCTATAAATATCTGTCAAGGAAGTGGCTGAATACATAGGTTGTTAAACTGTCATCATAAATGATTACTGTCCAAAATGTCACTGACACTTCATAGGAATTGTTTTATGGCCAACTGCTATCAATTGATTAAGTAGCCAGGTAGACTGGATATCCAAGTGTTACCTATTCCAATTTAATAGCATTGACTTTTGAACTACCGAGTATTAAGATGGATAAACTCATTTGTTTACAAGCAGACATCTGGAAAAAGTACTACACTATGTGGGTGTAAAACTGAAGTGAAGCTACACCAATGTTTTAAGCAGACAACACAAAATGTTTTTCATCAAGGTTAACGATAAGTCAACAGTTTTAACAAAAGATACAGAGAGACAAACATACAAAAGCATCCCTTTACAACATTTAGCAATCACACATATATTTATGAGCTATAGTCCCTTTTAACAAAATAATATTGTCTTGAAATTGAGCATTCTGTTCAGAGCGGTGATATTGCTATTAGTGGTCTCAGATTGTTTTAAATCATTTCTGTCTACTCTTTGACATTGCTTCATACAAATTATGCAAATGGTATGAATACATTTAAGAGACAGCTAGCTAAGTACATGAAGGAGAAAGAAATAGAAGGAGATGCTGATAAGAGCAGATGTAGTTAGATGGAGGAGGCTCACATGTTACATTAATATTAACATAGGCTTCTGGGGTCAAATAAACACAGGCTGCATGACGTAAAATCCTTTATAATTCGGTGAATTGAAATCATGTAAGAAATTCTTTTAAAGTGTCTGTGTTAAAACTGCTAGATAATTGAAATTGGAATTAACTAGATTTGAATTGTATAACATTAACTTGACTAATTTGTTCACCTCTTCCATGCTGCGTGTGGCTCCTTGACTTGGTCGGAGAACTGTCCTAAGTTTTCTACTTTTGTAGGTAATTACTGAAGAGACAGCAGTTGGAGATCAGCAAGACAGCTAGGGATTCTCTGGGTAAAGGCATAATGCTCATGTATGAAGTTGTCAATCTCTTTCCAAAAGTGGACCCATGTAAAGGAGAGATGAGATGGAACAGCTTCTCTCAGTTGTTGGTGTTTGGAATTCTCTTCATCAGTGAGCAGTGGACACTAGATCACTGGACATACTCAAGATTACAAGAGTACAGAAGTCTTACTGCAACTGATACAAGTGCTGGTGAGACCACATCTGGAGTACTGAGAACAGATTTGGTCTCCTTATTTAGGGAAAGATATTAATGCATTGCAGGCAGATCAGACAAGGCTTGCTAGGATGATCCCTGGTATTTCAGGACCGTCCTATGAGCATGGATTGAATAGGCTGGAATTCTATTCATTGAAGAATGAGAAGTGATTGAAACAATTAGGATTCTTAAGAGTCTAGGTCAAGGAGGGATTTCTTTGGAATTCCTTGCCACAAAGAGCTGTGGCGGAAGAGTACTTGTGAATATTTAAGGCTGAGATAGATGGATTCTTGATCAGAAGGGGAATCAAGGGTTATGGGGAAAACACAGCAAAGTGGACAGGAGGAATGGGGGATCAACCATGATCCTACTTAATGGTGGAGCAAGCTTAGGGGGCCAAATGGTATATTCCTATCCCTAGTTCTTATGGTCTTATTCCTTTATCACTTCTTCAGGTTATACCTGAAACCTAACTTGCAAGTTTGAAATATAGGAAAATTCTTTGTATTATAATCATAAAATCATTTCCATTAATACAAAGCAACTAAATTATACCACAAAATTGCAATCTTGCAAAGTTTTGGAAAGTATATTCAATATGAAAAAAATTGCTGAATTAACACTGTATAATAAACAGCTCTTTAAACACGAAAGGATTTGGAATAGATTATGGCCTGGGCTTCTTCTGGCATCTCACAACTAACGTGCACAAATTGAGAGGAGGTTGCTCTGCAGGCTTTATCAAATATAATAATATGAAGGCTTGTGACTGAACACCAAATGTTTTATTGAACATAACCATAATGATAAATCAGAGAAGGTGCTCTCTAGAGTTATGCCGACCTAGACACCAGTTTCCTGTGATCTGACTGTGACGTAGCAACTAACTTAAAGTTAAAGGTATTATTCCTTGCTCTCAACATCACCCCAAAGTTCTTTTATGGTACTCCTTCCAATCACCAACATTTGATAATGAACACCCAAGGTCAGGAAGAACCAGTAATCCACCAATAATACCTTGAAATGAATTTACAGGCTGTACTGGAGATCCATTTTGAGGTCTACAAGCCAGTTGGGGTGAATCTAATGGACACAAGGAAGATTGAAGGGCATTCTGAGGGTGAGGGAACAAAGACACCCCCATAACCTCCAAACTTGGAATTTCTCATTTCGTAGATAGTGGTATCACTGACACTTGCGTTGGAGTTCCTTCATGGTATGAACCGTACTCTGCTTCTTCATACATTTTCCATTGGTGAATTTTCAGAGAGCACATTTCTTCCCAAACTCTGCAAGTGCCTTTGATTTTCTGTAATAGTTTCCTGAACTGTGGTTGATTAATTTCCTGTGTATTCTGCCCTGGGAATTCTCCCATACTGTTGCAGCTTCTGTGCGGGCTTTCTTTTTCAGTAGTTCCAAGGAAGTGTCATATCAGACTCAAAATGTTAACTTTGTTTCCCTGTTCACTGATGCTGCCAGATCTGCTGAATTTCTCCAGCACTTTCTATTTTTTGTTTTGTTACAACTACAACCTCTTTCTTTTATAAAACCCTTGAATGTGTTGTCTCTTTCCAAGTTTGTTCCCATGTGTGTCCTAAACTTTTATGTTTGAATCCCTTCAATTAGGTTCCCTACCCTGTCACAGTACTAAGATGGCACTTAGCTGAAAAATGTGTTGCTGGAAAAGCGCAGCAGGTCAGGCAGCATCCAAGGAGCAGGAGAATCGTGTTACGGGCATAAGAAGGGCTTTTTCAGCTCTGATCTCCAGCATCTGCAGTCGTCACTTTCTCCTAAGATGGCGCTTAGCCAGGATACAAATGCAAAGACAAATAATTCCCTTCATATCTTTCTCAACGTATCTTTAGTTTTTGACACAGTTAATTACACCTTTCTCCTCCAAACCCTCTCTATTGCCATCCGGCTGAGTGGGACTACACATGCACTGTTCTGACCTTACCTACCCAACAGGAGCAAAAGAATCATCATAAATAGCTTTCTTCCCAGTCCCACACAATTACCCTGATGCTTCCCAAGGTTCTATTTAAAACCCCTCTGATTTAGGACGACATGGTGGTGCAGTGGTTAGCACAACTGCCTCAAAGTATCAGGGACCTGGTTCAATTCCAGCCCCGGGTAACTGGCTCTTGTGGAGTTTGCACGTTCTCTCTGTGTCTGTGTGGGTTTCTGCTGGGTGCTCCGGTTTCCTCCCATGATCCAAAGATGTGCCGGTTCGGTGGATTGGCCATGCTAATTCGCCCCATGGTGTCCAGGGACATGCAGGTTAAGTGGACTATCCATGGTAAAACATTGATATGTAGGGTTGGGACGGTCAGTACGGGTGGGATACTCTTTGTGCGGGGCGGGGGGGTGGGTGGGAGGGGTGGTGTCAGTGCAGCTATGATGTGTCAAATGGCCTTTTTCTGCAATGCAGGGATTTTATGATTCTCATCTCCATGCTGCACCTTGGTAACACCATTCAAAAACATAACAGCTTCCACATTTTACCCAGCCCTGTGTCACCACCACCTCACTTGGCCTGACCACCAACAGTATACTATCAAACTGCTTATCTGTTATCTTGTATTGGATGCGTAGAAATTTCTCCAGTTAAGTACTGGAAAGAGTAAAGATATTATCTTTGGTTCCCACTCAAAGCTCTGTTCTGCAGTTACCAACTCTCTGGAAGTTATCTAAGGATGAACCAGTTTGTTTGCAATCTCGATATATCACTTGACAATGGATGGGATTTCAAACACATATCTATGCCATCACTTACGCCACCCATTTCCACCTTTGTAGTACTGCCTGACCCTGCCACCCACTGCTGAAGCTCTTATCCATGCCCTTGTGACCCCCAGAACTGACTGCTCTAATGCACATCTGATCCGCTTCCCAGTTCTTACCCTTCATAAACCAAAATTCTGCTTTTTCAATGCTCTACTAATTCCCACCAAATCCAGATCCCCCAACACCCTGGTGCTCATTGACAGAAATGTCCTTGTTAAACAATACTTTGGTTTTAAAATTTTCATCCTTATTTTCAAGTCATTGCACAGCTTCTCCCCTTCCTAAATTACCCCTTTCACTCCAAATTGCATCCAGGTATATGTGCTCCTCTAATTCCTGCCTCTGAATCACCACCATTTTAATTACTCTACCATTGGCCCTTAATTACTCTACTTGGGCCCTTAATTCTGGAATTGTCACCTTGAAGGGTTCTGCCTCGACCTCTTGGCTTTCTATCTTTAAGACAATGCTTAAAATTAACCAGGTTTTTTTGGTCACCTTCCCTAAAATTTCCTGTGAGAATCAGTGTCTTATTTTGTTATGTAATGTCTCTAAAGCACTTTTATTATATTGAAGGCACTACTTAAACTATAAGCTGTTGCTCTCGTGGTGGTGATCACACACCCTGCATATAGTGATGGAATGGAACCCTGTCTTCTTCACATAAGCAATAATATTGATATTTAACTGTTAAAGGTTGTGAAGGCAAGTTACAAAAACCTGAATTGCTGCAGTGTTCAATGGTTTATGCTTGTTTTGTGCATATTGTGTATTTCATTGCGAATAGAAACATTTTTTTAAAGATCTTATTTAAAGCTTGCAGGGTTGTGGATTAATTCTGTAACCCCAGGCATTCAGCAAAGCAAAATGTGCACTAGGGGAGTTTTGGTTGAAGATTAAGCTGCAAAGTAGAAAAGTCACCAGATAGTATGTACCCTAGATTGCTGAGGGAAGTAAGAGTGGAAGTTATTGAGTATGTGGCCAATTTTTCTAATTCTCCTTTGTAATGATGGTAACAAGGTCAGCCAGGTGGAGGTCATAAAACATGAGTTCCCTGATTGGGGCTGTTAATTGGTCATTTCAGGGAGCTCTGGCTGACAGATAAAAACAGGAGTGTCAGAGGCACTGTTCATTCTGAGAGCTGGCTCTGAGTGAGTTGGATCAGTGCTTAGAACTTTCCATGTGTAATTAAAGGGTGATGAAGGGATACTGGCTTCTGTGGAGTTGTATCATCTTTATCAATGGCAGTGGTTCAAAAGGGCTAGTGAATTAGAAATGTTAAATGCTATTCATAAACAAGGGCAGAGGGATAAACCTGGCAATTACAGCCATCCTGACATTGGTAATGGTAAACTTTTAAAGGCAATAATCTGGGCCAAAATTCATTGTCAGCTGAAGAGGTATGGTCTAATTTCTGCAAATCTGTTAGGATTTGTTAAAGGCATATCAGTTATGCAGAAGTTGGAGTTATTTGCTGAAGTAATGGTTTATGAGGATAGTGCTGCTGTTAAAATATTCAAAATAAATTTTACAAAGTACCACAAAATTAACCTATTTGAACAGTTAAAGCCTATGGAAGCAAAGGGAGAAGGGCAGTGCAGATGAAAAATTGGCTAAAGGACAAATAGCAAACAGTTATTTTCTTGGGGTTCCACAAGGATTGATATTAGGACCATTGAACTCATTCTCATTTTGGCTGTTCCCATGCCACATGTGATTGCCTTGATATTGGTTTATCACCTTTCATCATATCATTCCATTCATATCAACCATTACTGTGTAATTTGCCCATTGTTTTTCCAGACAGATGCCCTTCCTACTTATAACCTTTCCCTATTTCTCTGGGCTGGGAACTGGTATCGATACATGCAGGCTAGCCTACAACATTGGCTGAGTCCTTCTGCAGTCAACAAGTTCCAGACTTGTTAGTGCCTGACCAACAGACAAATCTCCAGTGTAAGGACCACTGTTTTAATAAATATGTACGAATAATCTGAACCTGGGTGTACAATGCAAATTAACAAAGTTTGCAGATGCCTCAAAACTGAGAAGTGTAATAAGCAATGAATAGGATAGGAACAGATTTCAGGAGGACACATACAGAGTGGTTAAAACAGCAGACACTTGACAGTTGCTATTAACATCAAGAAAGGAGTGAGAAATGATACATTTGCGAGGAAAAATAAGGAGGCAATACAACTGAGTGTGAGATTTGAGAGGAAGTGCAGAAACAGAGTCCTGAGAATGTCCACAAATCTTTGAAGGTGGTAGGATGAGTTGAGAAGGCTCTAAAGGAAATAAAATCAGAAATTGCTGGGAAAACTCAGCAGATCTGGCAGCATCTGAGGAGAGAAAGCAGAGTCTAATGACCTTTCTTCAGAACTCTGAGCTTTGAACCATTCTGCAGTTGTGAAGTCACTGGATCCAAAATGTTAACTCTGCTTTCTCTCCACAGATGCTGCAAGACCTGCTGAGTTTTCCCAGCAATTTCTGGTATCGTTTTGATTTCCAGCATCTGCCGTTTTTTTGGTTTTCTGTTAAGGAGGTATATATGATCCGTGGCTTTCTTAGTAGCGGCAAAAAATGGATTATTGTGTTTACTTCTTGCGTTTACATTTGGATTATTGTGTTTACTTCTGCACATCACATTTTAAAAAGGACATCAAAGCCTGACAGGGAGCACAGAAAGGATTCACGAGGATGGCTCCAGGAATGAGTAACTTCAGTTGTGTAGATGAACTGGAGATGCAAGGGCTGTTCTTACAGCTGATGGTTAAGCTGATGGTGTTTAGCCACCTGGGAGAATTTTGATTCACAAAATGGAAGGAACTATTTCCATGGAAGAAAGATAGACAATTGGAGGATGTGGATTTAAAATGATTGACAAAAAACCTGAAGTGAGATAGGGCATTTGCTATAGGCAGGAAGCTATTATTGAATACACTTGTATGCATGCTGGTGAAAGCAGATTTAATAATAATTTTCAGGATGGAAATGAATAAGTACTTGAAAGGTAAAAAGTAAACAGGGCTATGTGGAAAGATCAGAGGAATGGAAATAACTGATTGTTCTGTGAAATACAGGGTTAAGAGGCTGAATGGCCTCTTTCTATGATGTATCATTCCATACATAGATTAATAGGTTCAATTCTTAAACTCATATTCCATTCAAACAAGACTGTCTGGTGGGAGTAATTGACCTTATCAGTGACCTTCATTTATCAGAAAGATATAATAGAGGGTAGAGTTTATTGTGACTGTGATATCAATTTTATTTAAGTTTCAATGAAAATATTGCTTTTATTATTGCAGAGAGGCAAATTATACTATTATTCTCTTTCTTTATAAAAGTTCTGTTTTGGATTATTCATCATTTTTGATTTAAAATGTTCTGAATTAAAGTTCTTTAAAAGAAACTAAGTTTGCACATTTCAAAAGTCTGTCAAATTTATCAATTGTTTAAAAAAAATCTTAATTCATGATGAAGAAGAATATTGCACTATTAACTTCAAACTCCTTTACATTAGCTTTTAATATTTAACATTCATAGCATATTTTGTTTTATAAAGGAGAAAATCACATATCCTGCTCCAAAGGTTAAAACAGCATCATACATCAACATTGAAGATAACAACTTCTTCAGCGAATAGCCTCTAACTAATGGGAAAAGAGCTGAAAGCATAATCCATTCCTTATTTGGAAACTGACTGGATAAATGATTGTGACTTACCACCGTCTGAAGTGGGACTAAGGGTGGACGTTGCCTTCTTTGATGTTTTCTCAGCAGTTTGGGGAGTCTTCGGGGCAGCTGCATCTGAAGAAGAATAATTTTAAAATAACTTGATTTATAAATATTTATTTTCTGTTGCAGGTCAGAGAATTATATAAGAGTAGTAAAATTGTATCTTTTTTAAGATATCAAAAACTTTTCTGTACATCCAATGCTGCTTAATGGTTTTAGTTTTAACTGGCTCTTTGGTGAATACATTAAGTTTTTATAATGATAAGAAATTGCTTTGGTCTCTGTTAATTTAAAATCTTATTATGATATTATCATAAAATGAAATTATTCTGATAAATATGTATAGACTAATCAACAGCCTCGTTCATTTAGAACACAAAGGGTGAGATTTTAACTTATACAAAAACCTACCAGTTCTGTATTGTTAACATCAGACTTGAATATTTTTCAGGCTTCTTTATTCAACTCTTGGAGATTATTTTCATTTTGCTTTGTGCTATTAGATATTTGTTTATCTGAGAGAAACCATGCTCTAACTTTGTGTAATAAGTTGTTTTTGCCACAGACTGGTGGAAGGAATTTTGTTTTTAATTTTGCAGTTTAATGACAGGAAGAAAAGACAAACAGCGTTGCATGTAGAGGAATGTTTTCCATTGTGAGTTTGCATGCTGCTGAATACACTTACCAGCCACAGTAACTGAGCAAGAACATTCCATTTTCCCTGTAGAATTCTCAGCTATGCACTTGTAAAGGCCTTCATCTTCAGGCAGGACCTCCTCAATTGCAAGTATACAAAGTGATCCTGACATAAATAAAAGCTTTTGAGAGTTCACAATCCATATGAAAGTTTCAAATAACTTAACCCTTTATACACAACTTTTTAGAACCAATATTCATCAACTTCAACTTAATAAAAATATGTTATAAACTTTTCTTAGATCTTTATTATTCAAATGTCACATATTACAAAATAAAAGTTGGTTGAAGGAACATTTTGACATTTGTAATACTGATGTGCAGTTATATCAAAAATCATTACTGAACAATAAATATGACTTGGAGGTGCCAGTATTGGACTGGGGTGGACAAAGTTAAAAATCATACAATGCCAGGTTACAGTCCAACAGGTTTACTTGGAAACACTAGGATGATAACCTGGTGTTGAACACTAAATATCTATAGTCTTCAGGGTTCTAAAAACTTGAATAGAGATGAAAGTTTCCCAAGTTCAACAAGTAACTGAAATGTTATTAATAAATTTTAGTGAACAATTTTTCATATTAAGTATAATATACTGTGAATGTTTATTAAGATTTAAATTAAATCTCCATTCATCCTTGGAAATCAGTTACCTTCTTGTGATATATTAATGAACTTGGATGACTTGATGGCCTTTCCATTTATAGTCCAGGTGACTATTGGAGCTGGTTCAGCAGTAACTCGACACTGCAACAATAAACGTTCACCATCTACTACCTGAGTATCTTTTAATGTTTCCTTAAAAACAGGTGCATTTCCTGTGCTTTCGGATTTCTGATCAATTATTCCACCATCGATACATGAACATCCATTTTTACAATCGCCATTATCATTTAAGTCCACTTTTACAGGTTGAAGGTTTCCAGCGTCATTATTAGCATCTTTGCCAGTCGAATCTTGTTTATCTGAGCTTAGAGCACTCCTGATGTCAGGCTGCATTTGCTTTAGTGTGATCATGTCTTGTGATATTTTAGGACTGTTCTTTTTACCAAGTACTGCCCGAAAATCTACCTGCTGGGGACTAGAAATCTTTTTCTCTTCTTCAAATGCATTAGTTGTTTTGACATGTCTGGAAAGTGAGTCTCGGAAGTTCATTTGTTCTGCTGATTGTTCCTTCAGTTCTTCCTCAGAAAAGCTTTTGGTGATCACTTTCTTCCCCAGCACGCAACGGAAGTCTTTTTGCTCAGCCTCTTGCTGTTTGAGTTGCTCTGCTGACTGTTCTTTGGTTTCAACTTTTCTCCTAAGCACCCCCCGGAATGTTTTCTCCTCCTCTGTGTTTCCTTTTGTTTCAGCTACGCTCTTTTTGGCACTGTCTGGTCTCACAAAATTCTCTATGCCATCACCACTAGACTCCTTCGCTTCAACGATGCTGGCATTCAATTGCTCCTTACTGTTACCAGCAAAAAGGGGAGAGAATTAACAAGAGGTTAATTTAAAAGCTAGAGAACAGCTCCGGGCTGAAGAATGTTTATAAAAGGGAAAGGCTTATGAAATGAACACGATCTATTACTGTACTGCATCACTGATGACTTCAGTGACCATGTATGGGCATGAGAAAAAGTGAAACAGACTCTGCCTGGCCCATGTATTATGGTACAGCTGTGTGATGTAAACAATTTGTTTGGTCACTTCTGGGGATTAATTTTGAATCTTTTCCAGATAAAACTGGCTGACCTTAGTACAGTCATGCAAAAATAGAACACTCCCAAGTAATGTGGGAAACATACTTACTCTTCCTTGGCTTCTTCTCTGGAAAGGGAGCATTCTTTGACCAGTAGAGACACGTGGCAGCTACACTTGCCAACTTGGTTTCTGATATTTGTGAAAGAAAGAGATTGAGGGTGTAGGGGTTAAGTTAAATAATACATGGATAGTTTTTAAAGAAGTAAAATGACAATTATGAATAACTATATTAGTAAATACATTAAAAAATGTAGCAAATGCTAGCAATTTTTAAAAAGTTATATTGTTTACTCATTTTGGTTATAAATCATTGCTATCTGTCCATCACAATCCGAGCAACATCCGTGCACAGCGGTTCACATATGACGAGTGAACTGTTTATCAAAGCATAACAAGCCTATTACAATTAGCTGGGTTAGATTGTAGGATGAGATACAATCTGGCTGCTAACGCTTCCTCTGCAAAAGAAATGAACTCTTTGTACTTATTAATGCGGCGTCCGAAAGGTTTGAAGATTGAGGTTGTCAGTAACAAAGCAAAGACCATTAACAACCTGCAGGAATTGATCAACTCTTCCTCAAATTTCCTACAAAGCCATAGCGAGTGACAGGGCAGCATAGTCACGGAGAGCCAGCTGATGAAGGAAGAATCCAAAACCAGTCTTTACTTGAATAGATTTATTCACAGAATGAAACATTAGTAGTAGATATCTCCTGACTCAACTCCTGAGTTTCCAAGGGATAAATTTTATTAAAAATTGGCCAAGAGTCAGGTTTGGGAAGTTTTCTGCAGGCTTTCAATCTGTGACATCTAGCGTGTTTTATCAGTACCTCATCTGATTGGTTCTGCCCCATGCCTCTATGACAACCAGCTTGCACTATTGTGCAATTGCCATAGGCAGAATTACTCACCATTGCCATGATCTCCCAGGATTCCTGGCACAATGTTTAAACTGCAGCTGTGCACCAGGTCAGCCAGGAACTGCCCTGCATGGTTCCTTCTGGGAAGAATTGTCCCTGAGATGGTTGAGAAAGGAAAGTTAGTTCCCTGTTTCACCAACAGGGACCTGGAGGTCATCCTCTTTCCTCAGGACCAGTAGAAGAGACCATGAAACCAGACATTGCTCGCCTGGTCTGAAGGTGCCACCTGAGTCAGTGAAGTGTCCACAGTCCAGAGAAATGGTCAGCAATGTAGAAAGAAGTCGAGAGTGTGTTGCTGGAAAAGCACAGCAGGTCAGGCAGCATCCAAGGAGCAGGAATTTGACGTTTTGGGCCGGAGCCCTTCATCATTCCTGAAACCTCTTCCAAGGATGGCTCATTCCTGATGAAGGGCTCTGGCCTGAAATGTCGATTTTCCTGCTCCTCAGATGCTGCCTGACCCGCTGTGCTTTTTCAGCACCACACTCTCGACTCTGATCTCTAGCATCTGCAGTCCTCACTTTCTCCTAATGTAGAAAGAAGGTTAATGACGTTTTGCTTTCTGCAAAGGTAAGTGCCATCATTTTCCTCCTGGTCTCTTACACTCATTCTAACTCTGCTATTGCCCCCACTTTCCATGAAGGATCATGGTCGACCACATTCACTGTTGCCTGCAGCATCTTGCACCGGTCACTCTCACCCAGACCAAACTCCCCACACTACTAACCCTGCATTCTCCCTGCACTAGCTAACTCTCTCACAGGGAAAACCTCACCATCTTTTTCCCACTTGCACCAACAGCTGTGCCAGCCACTTTCAACTCACTAAATTCCTCTCTTTGTTTCCTACCAGGAAAAAAATCACCCACAATAGGATAGAGAGAAATTGGAGATAGGGAGCCAGACATCTGTCCTCTCACCTCTACATGGAGTGGATCCTTGCCTTAGCGGGAGAGGATAGATCCCACTCATGCTGTGATGCCGAGAACTCCATGTCCTGGCAACTAAATAAAATTCATTGTCAAGTGTTGTGCTGTGCTCTGTCACTGTGCACGTATTTTTAACATGCCCAAACATCTATCACTACTTCACAACTCATTCTCTCTTTTGTCTTCTCATGGCACCAGTGGGTTTTGCACAGTCTCCATCTTCAAGAAAATGGCCTCACAAGTCATTGTCTCCTTTTTCACCTCAGTGGGTACATTAGCTCGATTAGAGTTGGAAGCATGTTCTGGTGAGTACATTACTGGCACACCTCTAGGTCACTGACACTACTTAGAGGAGTGCGGCAGGCCAGTCAATTGCGCGACTCTATTCAGGAGATGGTACCAGAATGATGATCATTAAAAATTGCATCCAAATGCACAGGAGCAGCAGGCAGGGCTGTCAGAGGCACTGGGCAAACTGACTCAAAGTTTGAAGGACTCCACATTTGTACTGATCTCCCTCTGGGCATGGCGGTGTCTCGCTGCCTCCATGGACAGGTTGATGGCTGCAATGCAGAGTCAGGTCCAAAATACACACTGTTTGCTAGATACGCTCATAAGCCTGCACTCCATCATTCTAGTCATTGGTCTCAGCATCCATGTAAGGCAAAAGGGGAATGAGGGACCTTGACCCCACTCCACGTGCCCCTTTTTCACAAGGAAGCAGAATGATGTCATTGGTTGTGGAATCTTTATCTATCACCTGCTTTTTAAATTGTTGGCATGCAAGGTGTCCTGTGTTGTAGCTCACCAGGTTGACACTTCATGTTTAGTTATGCCTGGTGCTGCTTCTCGCATGCCCTCGAATGATGGTATTACTATAGTGGGGAGGAATATGTCCAGTTGTGAGATTCCAGATTGTGTGTGAGTACGATTCTGCTCTTGCTAGGGCCCATGGATGATCAATCTCGAGTTGCTAGATCTGTTTGAAGTCATTTCACACGGTCAGAGAATCACACAACACAATAGTGAAGCAGATGGGGTTTTCTGACAATGGTTTCATGGTCATCATTCCAGATTTTATCGAATTCAATTCCATCATCTGCCATGGTCCTTAAAACCTTACCTGGGTCACTGGATTGCTAGTCTAGTGACAATACCAACATATAATTGCCTCCCCACTGGTGAAGGCACTGAAGGTCTGGTACAATTAACTAGAGTTGACCCAGAGAGATTCACTGGCAGTGCCATCTTAGTGAAGCTAACTGTCTGTGGAGGAGCTGGCATTTTGCCCATTAGTAGGTATCAAATAACAGAATCCAGTGGAACATAGTTCCAGGAAAAGAAATTGAACCCAGGACATAAGCAATCACCAAGACAGTCAGGATGGAATGGTTCTGAAAAAAAATCAATTTATGAGGGTAAGTAATAAATTCAGTAGGTCAGTTGTCTTTATATAAAAATAAAGATAACTGCAAGAGAGACTAAAGACAAGTAAAGATGTATTGCAGTTGTTATAGAACACCCGATATAATGAGCCTTCCCTTTACCAGACCCTCTAGAGAATGCAGGGGGTACTGACCAGGCAATGTGTGGGTAAGCTAGGTGTTCACCAGTTACCAAATTGCTTCAGAAATTGACAAAAAGCCAGTCAAAGACCAGGTCAGTGCATTGTTGTCTAAGAGATTAAACCATTCTCACCAAACAGGACACAGCAGAAGAATCTGGAATTGAAGCAAATAATGCTTTTGACTTCAGTTTACAACGAAATCCCATGATAGACTGGGCAAAGTTTAACCGGTGCAACCAGGAGCCACGAAAAACATCAGTTCTTTTAAAAATGATTTTTAATCATCTTGCAGATATTTGCCAATAGGGAACCTTGAAAAACGACACTATATTGAACTACATTGTAATAGAGGTGCAGGATGAAACCTATCAGAGGTTTTACAGTCTAAAGATGATGTTACATTATCACAAGCAGGGCAGAGCACCAGAAATTTCATTATCTCAGGATGCAGAGAACTTTCCGAGGATCAGCCTGCTGAATCTGAATCAATCCTCATTATTAATCAGTGGGCAGGGAAGACAAGAGCCACAAAGTGAAGAGAGTGCCACTCCTGTGGCATGAAAGCTTCATATCGGTGCCAACCCTACCTAGCCAGCAAAGCTGAATGTTACTCTTGCCACAGAATATATCATTTTTACATGGTTTTGTAGAACAGTAACAGGACCTGTTAACCTAAAGCAAGGAAACATCGCAACAAACCACTGGAATCTGCAACTCTCGATGGAGATGGCCAAGATTTGGGATTAATGTTAGTTTAACAATGACAAGCAGCTAATAAAATGTTATCCAAATATTCAACATTCATAAATTGCTGATCTGCAGAGATCCAACAATCCTATGTGGAAAATGAAATGTTCTCATACAATTCACACGATAAAGAGATAGACAGATGGAGGAAATATTCCGAATACCAGGAGTATCATAAAGCAATAGCTCAGGAAACCTTCTGCTATAATTGCTGGGTGATCTCATGTATGAAAGACAACATGTTGAGAGAGAATAACAACCTTTGTTTAAGTTTGCAGAAGATTATCAGACAAAAGCAAACCCTTGTTAATTATGAAGATCATCTGCAGAAGAAGGACAATCTTTTGTTTAAAAAGAGGGCTTTGAAACACACGGGGAAATAATGCCAATTGTCATCCAGCCTGCAGACCACAGTGCTACCCTGAAACTTCTTAAAATATCTTCTGATGGAGTTATTCTGAAAAAAGATGGAGCTCTGAAAAGATGGAGTTCAGGAAACAAACCTGCCTGCAGAGGAGCTGCCATCCCACTGCACTTCTGCCTTCACATTGTGGATTTGGAGTAAAGGGTAACTGCACCTTTACTTTGGTATGGAGATGCGGAGTTGGACTGGGGTGGTCAAGGCCAAAAATCAAACAACACCAGGTTATAGTCCAACAGGTTTATTTGAAATTGGAAGCTTTCAGAGCTTTGCTCATTCCTCAGGTGTGGTATGATAGAGAGGCATAAGACACAGTATTTATAAGTAAAAAGTTAATAACTTTAAAACTAGCTGACCTTGTTGAATCCTTTAATCGGTTAGGAGGTAGACTGCTGATTAAAATGCAAAATACAGATTCCTTTTAAATCTTTGTCCCTAGATAATTAAAGGCTTTATCAATGTACATTGATTAAAGTGCATTGTCTAACCTGAGATATCACCTCTTGGGCATTGATAAAGCCTTTAATTATCTAGGGACAAAGATTTAAAAGGAATCTGTATTTTGCATTTTAATCAGCAGTCTACCTCCTAACCGATTAAAGAATTCAACAAGGTCAGCTAGTTTTAAAGTTATTAACTTTTTACTTATAAATACTGTGTCTTATGCATCTCTATCATACCATGCCTGAGGAATGAGAGAAGCTCTGAAAACTTCCAATTTCAAATAAACCTGTTGGACTATAACCTGGTGTTGTTTGATTTTTGACCTGTATCTTAGCTCCTGAATATGCATAAGGAGCTTTGGCAAAATAATATTAGTTCACATAGAACTGGATATTTAGTTTGTAGTCTGTATCTTAGTCTGTATCCAGAGTATATGCGGATTTATTAAGCCTTGTATATAGTTATGTTTAATAAAGCTTTAATGTTCACTTACATAAATGTAGACCTGATCTGATTACAAGTTCCTTGAAGGAATTTTCTTGGGAAGCATGAGAATTCCCACTGATTTGTCCTTTTGAATTACTAAAAATGTACAAGACCAAGCTTCTACAATAATTACCCTGACCTTGGGAGACCTTGTACCGAGAATTGTGAGATTGAATGGAAACTGCAGGCCACTGCGCTAGTATAAATAAATCATAGAAAGCACTATGGAACACATAGTATGCATCATGGCTTGGTACGGCAAGTGCTTTGCCCAGGGCCACAAGAAACTACAGAGAGTTGTGAACACAACCCAGTCCATTACATAAGCCAACCTTCTATCCAATGACTCTACGTACACTTCTTGTTGCCTCAGGAAAGCAGCCAGCATAATTAAAGATCCCTCCCATCCTGGTTATAAGCTCTTCCAACCTCTTCCATCAGGCAGAAGATAGAAAATCATAAATACACAAACCAACAGATTCAAAGACAGCTTCTTTCCTGCTCCTATTAGACTTTTGAATGGACCTGTCAAATTTTAAATCTACTGTTGATTTTGCTCTATGTGCACCTTCTCTGCAGTTGTAATATTGTATTCTTTGCTCTGTTCTATTACCCTAATGAACTTTATATGGTATGATCTGCCTGTACTGTATGCAAAACAGAATTTTTCACTGTACCTAGGTATATGTCACAATGGTAAATCAAATTTAAAAAAAAATGTTCAAGATTTAGACAAATTTTGCTAAAGGCAATATTCTGTGGTCAAATAATTGAGTCAGATCAAATGAATAAAATGGACTGCAATTCATAAAGATAACATATTACAATTATAAATAAAACTTGATGAACATATATATGGTAAGTACAAAATAAATTAAATAGCTAGAACTTATCTGCAATTTGCAATTTATAGCGAACACATTAATATTTTCTTTAAATACATTTATGATCAATCTATAAAGTGAATGCCAAAACACATTGAGATTGTTGCATATGTTGTATGGATAACAGAATAAATACTTAAAGAGAATGCAATTTAAACATACTTCAGCCTTATTTCATATTGCCCAGCATGATGAAGCTGGACATTCTTGATGAACAGTGTAAACACATCCTCATTTTGGAGGACTTTGCAGCCTTCATCAATGATAACCTCCTTCCCATCTTTCAACCACTGCACAGTTGGGAATGGATCTCCAGCGATGGCACATGAAATGAGGGCATGTCCCCCTAAAGTTGAAGTCACAGCCTTTGGCTTGCTGATGAACCAGGGTTGTATCCCATCCTGGGGCTCTACAGAATCATAAGAGACTTCTATATGATTTTTGTCTGATAAAAACACTTTGGACTGTGCACAGCATTAAATTGATTCCTGTTTCGCAATATACTTCCAAGTAGGGCTGCCAACCTTCCAGCATTGTCCTGTAGTCACAGGAATTGAAACTTCATAAGCAACCCCAGGAGAAAAATGATAGGGGATATGAACATGTTGTGCTTACTTTTCTTTTTCCTTTTAATTTTTCATTTTATTAATTATAAAAGTGTTAGTGATTGGGTAAAAAGGCCAGTTGACTAACAATTAAGCATTGACTAGTTGGATAATCAAGACACATTCGGCTTTCCAATAACCTGGAGTGAGAACAACAGGAAGTTATTACCCGGTGAGGGTGGTAGTAGGAGTGACCTTTTGTACTTTTTGAAGGGAGGAAGCAATATGCTACAATCGCCAGAAATATATACAGCCAGAGCTGGCAACCCTACTTCCAAATTCTTCATTATAGATAAACCTCTGTGACTCAGCAAGGTAAGAATTATATTACGATTGCGGAGACTCTTTAGAACAATGAAATTTTACCTCCATTGGAGGTAAAAATCTGAAATAGTTGTCTGAAAATTAATTGCCACTGTGATACTCACTTGGATGCATCAATGGAGCATAGGTGTCATCACTCAGCAAATTGAATCAACTCAACACCGCCCTCCTGACCTGTCCATCACCTTTCTCATCTACCCACTTCACCTTCGTCTCCGATCTATCACCTTCTCCCCCACATCCATCTACCTACTGCATTCTCAGCTACCTTCCACCAAGCCCAACAACCCTCCCATTTATCTCTCAGCACCCCCTCCCCGGCCCACAAGCTTCATTCCTGATGAAGGGCTTATGCCCGAAATGGCGATTCTCCTGCTCCTGGGATGCTGCCCGACCTTCTGTGCTTTTCCAGCACCACACTCTTGACTCATGGTTCATGTGTTTTGGTGTTTATAAAACAATAATTTCTAAAATTAAAATTAACAGTGGACAATAAGAGAAATGTAGGGAGAAAGTGAGGACTGCAGATGCTGGAGGTCAAAGTCAAAAAGCGTGGCACTGGAAAAGCACAGCAGGTCAGGCAGCATTCGAGGAGCAGAAGAGTCGACGTTTCGAGCATTCCTGATGAAGGGCTTTTGCCCGAAACGTCGATTTTCCTGCTCCTCGGATGCTGCCTGACCTGCTGCGTTTTTCCAGCACCACACGTTTTGACTCTGAATAAGAGAGATGCAAATGATGCACTTTGAAGTCTGATACATGTCAAGGTTCAAGGGCTTTGTTTCTTGAAGATCGAGAAAGGCAAAGTAATTAAATTGTGCTTTATTGATAGCCAGAACATGTAAAAATTGGCAGTTCAGAGGGTTCATGTTTGTTAAATAGAAACGAAGGACAAAAGATGAAGCCATAAAATGTTTAAGCTTGCTTTGAGGTGGAGATGCGGCATCTGCACTAAATTAGGGTTAAGTGCATTCAGTAAGCCCTGAAGTTCAGATTAAGGACAGTCCAGGTCAGGTTATGTCATTCTAAGTATGGCTGGAGCTTAAGAAGGTTTGCTGGTTTTAATTTAGATACATGCTTTCTGTGAGAAATTAGTTACATTCTGAGAGAGAGCAACAACAGAAGCTGCTCTAGACAGAATCTAGTTAGCAGTTCTGCTGATGAGGAGATATCCTTGAGAGTACTGGCTCTGTGCTAAGGAAAAAGGTTAGGGCTAAAAAAAAAATCCCTGCAAGCCATTGGTAATTCAATGCAGCTGAGAGATGGGAGAAGAAAGCCCAGAAGCAGTATTTGCTTGTTGTAGCTGGGAAAAGTTGTAGCTTAAGAGAAATTTTGTGATTAAAAACTGAATTTGTACTGGTGATTAGACACTTGGGAATCTTGGGATTTCTTGGTCTCTGGAGAAGAGATCATGCTACTAAAACATGAGTAGTTGTTGAGGCAGTTCAAGTCAGAGAGGTTTTGATGATGTTCCAAAGCTAAATCTTCAAAAGTGGAAAACTGGAACTCTTTGCAAAGGAGACAAAATCTTAAAGAGATTTAGTGATCCACAAAACCAAATTTAACTCTGAGCCAAATAGAAGAGGGTCAGGAAAATGATCTAAAATTTGGTCAAAGAGGTAGGTTTTAATGAAATGACTCAAAGAGGAAAAAGAAGTTGAAAAGTGGTGAGGTTTAGGGACTGAATTCCAGTGCTCATGGCTGAACAATTAAAACCATGAAGCTGAAGAGGCCAGAATTTGAGGAGCCCAGATTGCTCAGTGGGATTTAAGATTATAGAAACAGGGAGATATAGGCCATGAAAGGATTGGACTACAAAAATGAGAACTATGAATGAACTGAAAAAGTTAAGTTGTTGCTTAAGCAGGAGCCAGTGTAGTTCACTGAGAACGGGGGTGAATGGGATTTAGCTGAGTTAGGTCACAGGCAACAGAATTTTGGAAGACCTCAAGTTTATGGAAGATCAACCTTGTCAGTGCCCCATGTTCTGTGTTGAAATAGTCAAATTTTGAGGTAATAAGGATATGGATAACAAGAGCATCAACTATAATGTTATTTATATATCATCTTTAATGGAATAAAATCTCCCAAGGTGTTTCACAAGAACATTATAAAACAAAGTATGAGACCAAACCAGATCAGACATGTTAGGTCGGTGACCTGTAGCTTGGTCAAAGAGAAGTCTTAAACAGTGTCTTCAAGGAGGAGAGTGAAGTAAAGTGGCAGAAAAGTTAAGGGAGTGTCTTGTAGAGTTTGGGCCCTATGCAACTGGCCACCAATGATGAAGCAAATTTAATTGGGAATGCACAAAAGGAAATAAAAGAGAACAGCAATTTCAAATAGCTATAGGACTAGAGAAGATTACAGAGACAGGGAATGGCAAGGAAATGGGATTTGAAAACAAGGACAAAAATTTTAATGAGAGATTACTTCTTCAGGAGCCAATGTGAGTCAGGAAGCATAGTACACAAGGGGAACAGGAATTGTTGTGAGTTAAAAAAAACAGGAAACAATGTTTTGGAATATCTAATGTTTATGAAGGGATGAGGTAACAAGTAAACTGAACCACGGTCATTCATTAACTTGCTAAATAGCAATTAACTTTAAATATAAATAATTCTGGTGGTCCACTTTGGTAAGAAGAATAAGGAGTCCACATATTATTTGGATAATAAATCTAAAGGGTAAAAGAGCAAAGGTATAGAGTGATAGAGGCATACAGCAGGTAAACGACATTGCAGTCCAATTTTGTGGGCAGCACGGTGGCACAGTGGTTAGCAGTGCTGCCTCACAGCGCCAGAGACCCGGGTCAATTCCCACCTCAGGCGACTGACTGTGTGGAGTTTGCACATTCTCCCCGTGTCTGCGTGGGTTTCCTCCGGGTGCTCCAGTTTCCTCCTACAGTCCAAAAAATGTGTAGGATAGGTGAACTGGCCATGCTAAATTGCATAGTGTTAGGTGTAGGTGTAGGGGAATGGGTCTGGGGTGGGTTGCGCTTCGGCAGGTTGGTGTGGACTTGTTGGGCCGAAGGGCCTGTTTTCACACTGTAAGTAATCTAAAAAAACTTATCCATGCTGACCAAGTTTCCCAAGCTAAACTTGTCCCATTTGCCTGTTCCTGGCTCATTTCCTTCCAAACCTTTCCTACTCATGTATCTGTCCAAATGTCTTTTAAATGTTGTAACTGTATTTCATCTACCACTTCCTCTGGCAGTTCATTCTACATACAAAGCACCATCTGTGTGAAAACGTTGCCGCTCAAGTCCCTTTTAAATCTTTCTTCGCTCACCTTAAATTTATGCCCTCTAGTTTTGAACTCCCCAAATCTAGAGAAAAGACCTTTGCTATACACCTTATTTATGCCCTTCATGATTTTATAAACCTCTATAAGGTCATCCCTCAACCTCCTACACTCCAATGAAAATCACTAAAAGTTGCAACACAGGTTTATAAAGCCATAAAAAAGATCAAATTGAAAAGCTGGGAAATCATGTTAAACTTATGTAGTAGGTTAGTGAGGCCACATTTGTCAATTGTGTGTGTAGTTCTAGATCTCCATTTACAAAAATAACATAGTGGCACTGGTGAAAGCACAGAAATTAATAATAGCTATGATACCAAAAGAAGAGGTTAGAACTAGCCCAAAAGACCTAACAGGCTAGATTTCTTTTCTGTTGTAGAGAAGGCTGACAGCTGACAAGTGACCTGGTAAAGATGTTTAAATTAATGAAATAGTTGGCTAGGGTAGATATGGAAAAAATACTTTAACAATTTCATTTACTCATGTCATGTGAGTGTCATTTACTGATAATCCCTAATTGTTCTTGAGAAGATGGTATTTAATTGCCTTCTTGAACCGTTGCAGTTTCTGTGATGTAGATAAAGCCCAATTTGTAGGAACATGGGAGAAAGACCAAAAGCAGGGACCAAAACATAGAAATAGTTACTAATAAATCTAACAGGAAATTCATGAGAAAACCCTTTACCATGGAGTAGGAAAAATATGGAATGTGCTATAGAAAGTAGTAGGTGAGGCAAATACCACAGGTGTATTTAAAGGTAAGCAAAGTACATAAATAAAGGACAAAGGATGGGCTTATAGAAGGAAGAGGTTAATTTGAATCTAAATGCAGGTCTGAATCAGTTAAGCCAAATGACTTATTTTTATGATACAGATTGGATCTAAAAATCAAATTCATCCAAGACCTCAACTGTTTAAAATGTAATCAAAATTACGAGTCACTGCTTGTATATGCTCTTTGTACCTGTTTTCCGTTTCCTTGTGCTTTTATAATGACAGTATCCATGAATGCAACATATCAGGTGCAAGTAACTCAGCTTCAAATGAGGGTATGTGAGATAGCCAAGATAGGTCACCCTGAGAATTTTGTACCTTTAGGATTTGGCTGCAGAGTGTAACTTTATATTCTTGATGGGAATAGTCTGATCCAACTGCCTCCATAGCAATAAAGTAAAAAGTAAGTCTGCTGTAGACCCAGAGGAACACAGGAGTGCTCTATCTTTAGAGAAGGTCATCACACCTCAGGCTAGGGGAGAGTTTAGGGAACATCTCCGGGATATCCACACCAATCAACCATACCGCCCTGTGGCCCAACATTTCAACTCCCCTTCCCACTCTGCCGAGAACATGGAGGTCCTGGGCCTTCTTCACCGCCGCTCCCTCACCACCAGACGCCTGGCACCTATTGTACTCTATGCTACTTTCTCTCCACCCCCACCCTCCTCTCACTTATCTCTCCACCCTTCAGGCTCTCTGCCTGTATTCCTGATGAAGGGCTTTTGCCCGAAACGTCGATTTTACTGAACCTCGGATGCTGCCTGAACTGCTGTGCTCTTCCAGCACCACTAATCCAGAATCTGGTTTCCAGCATCTGCAGTCATTGTTTTTATCTGTTTTTACCTTTGTACCTGAGCCCATACAGGAATTGAATCTATTGTTTACAAATAGGACAAAGAGGCAGAAAATATTGTGTTTAAGTTTGCTGATGAAATAAAGCTAAGTGGAAATGAAGAATGTGCAAAAGAAAGCTGGAAAGATATATAGGAAGTCAAGTGTGTGGGAAACAAAATGCAGTATAATGTGGGGAAATGTGAGATTAATTTGAGGTTGGAAGAATAGAAGAGTGGCATTTTTTTTTAAAAAAGGTATGAGACTTGTTACATTTTGCTGAAATTTAGGTGTACTTGTACAAGGACCACAAAGAGTTCGCATGCAGGTACATCAGCAACTCAGAAAGCAAATGGCATGTTGGCCTTTATTTCAAAGGGATTGGACTGAAAGAATAAAGAAGACTGGCACAGGGCTTTTTTGAGATCATGCCTGAAATACAATTTTAAATTCCATATTTAAGGAAGGATATACTTGCATTGGAGACAGTGTGATGAAGGCTCACGAGGTTGGCACAATGGAGTTGAAGCCAAGAATAGCCATGACCACATCGGTGGTGGAGCCAGCTTAACAGGTTGTATAGTTTTCTCCTACTTCTAACATTCCAAACATCTTTTGTAATAAAGTTAATGTACTGTTATTAAGAATTACAGTCAAAAAGTATAGCGTTGGAAAAAGCACAGCAGGTCTGGCAGCATCTGAGGAGCAGGAGAGTTGATGTTTCAGACATAAGCCCTTCATCAGGAATTTATAAAGGGCCTATGCCTGAGATGTAGATTCTCCTGCTCCTCAGATGCTGCCTGACCTGTTGTACTTTTCCAGCACCACACACGTGACTGATCTCCAGCATCTGTAGTCCTCACTTTCTCCTATTACTAAGAATTAGTTGAGTAAGCTTTTGTCTTTACAACCTGGACATAAAAATCTATCTGCAGAGAGTGTTCAAAGAATGATCTTGTAGGTGGAATGTCATCTCATCAATATTAATTTGGTTTTTCTGCTATTTAAATTAATTTTTGACAGTTCAGACAGGCTCTGTAGTCTGTGCGGGATCCTTCTTATGTAATGTTGCCCCTGACCAGGATGTGGTTAATGTCTAGATTGTAAAAATAATGAGAGTGAATATATTTTCCAGTTGTTTACAATAGCTGTCTTAGGTCAGTTCATTCATTAAATGAACTAACAAAAGGAATCCCTCAAAATCCCAAAACGTATGTACTTCTGTGACATGAATATGATATGGTGAGTGCATTGTTAAAAGTTTCCTATGCTTCCAAAATATTGTATCACTTAAAGCAATTTATTCTGTGCTGGCTGAACATAATTATATTGTATTTTGAGGTGACCTTACAAGACATGGAGTGGTTCATATTTTCAAATCCATTATATAGACTTCCAACTTAAAGTAGCTTTAAACATTGCCTCCTTTAAAAAAAAGTTGCAAAAATATTTAAAGCTAATAAGTAGCACAATAAATCATTTTCTCCACATTTTCAAATGCATACCTTTAAGGCTACCATCCTCTTTAAATGCAAAGGACAATGCTTGCAATGTAGCCTCCACATGAAAGCAAGCTCAGTTAGTACGTCTACAATTGGAATACAAATCAGGAAGAATAGTACCTTGCACAGTGAGTATTGCCTGTGACTGCGCTTCCCCAAAGTCATTCCAAGCTTCACATGTATACTTTCCTGTATCTTCAGGAAAAACCTCCTGAATAAAAAGACTGAATTCATTTCCATTCTTCTCAAACTGAAAGTCTTCTGATTCCTGAATTTCTTTCCCATTATGGAGCCAGATAATTTCTGGAGGTGGATTACCTGATGGATTGAACACGCCTATTAGTGTGAACAAACAGCAGACAGGAAACCTTGCAACTAAGAAATGATTTGTATATTTGAACTTTCCAGCTGCCGAAATTCTTAGTAGTGACAAAGCTATTAAATCACAAATAAGTATGAGTTAAAATATTTGTTACAAATACATTAATTTTACAGCTAATGATAGAAATTTAACACAATTTTGCCAAAGGAGCAGAATATAGTCTTTTTTGGTTTTTTTCGTGACTTGGTTCTTGCCTCGTCAAGAATCAAAAAGTTGTGGATTCAAATTTCACTCTAATTTCCAGGCTGCCATTCCAGTGCAGTACTGAGTTTAAACTTTTTTTTACCTTCTCAGGTAGAAAACAAAAATCCCATGCCACAATTCTGAAGAAAAGCAAGGGAGTTATCAATAATGCATTTGTCAGTTTTAATCCCTCTTTTAATGTCATATAATTATATTATCAGGTCAAAATCATTTTGTTCTTTGTTGAAGCTTGCTGCATGCAAATCAGCTGCCATTTCAAAAGCACTTCTTTGGCTGTGGTACCTCCTGAGGCTGTAAAAGGTGCTATATAAATGTAATTTACTATTTCTTTCCCTTAACTCTACAAATTAAAGGCTGTTTTTCTTGTGAAACTGGTGCAAAACACAAAAGTATTTGTATAGAAATTACACACTCAATTTTAAACATTATTTTAATAATTGATGAGTAATAGTTGTGATATACTGACTAATCAATGATCTTTCACATTAACATTTTCTTGTATTTTTAAAAATTTAAGTGCCATTTCAGGCTACTCACAATTTGCATGTATTATTTCTTTCTCTGCATAGTGTTATATCATAAGGCCACAAGATATAGGAACAAAATTAGGCCATTCAGCCCACTGAGCCTGCTCCAACATTTGATCATGGCTGATTTGTTTCTCAAACCCATTTGCCAAACTTCTCACCCTAATCCTTGATTCTTTACTATTCAATAACCTATCTACCACTGTCTTAAATACACCCAATGACTTGGCCTCCACAGCTCTGTGCAGCACTGGGTTTCACAGAGTAACCACCCTCTGGCTGAAGAAATTCCTCCTCATCTCAGTTGTAAAGGTTTGTCCCTTCACTCTGAGGCTGTGTTGTTAGATCCTAGTCTCTCCTACTAGTGGAAACATCTTCTCCATGTGCACTCTGTCCTAGCCTCTCAGTTATTCTGTGAGTGTCAATTACATCCACAATAGAGGGATTCTATGATTCCCCTCATTCTTCTAAACTCCATTGAATACAGACCCAGAGTCCTCAACTGTCCTCATATGACAAGCCCTGCATCCCAGGGATCATCTCATAAACCTCTTCTGGACCCCCTCCACTGCCGGTATTTCATTTCTTAAAATTGCTCACAATATTCCAAATGTGGTCTGACCAGAGCCTTATATAGACTCAGCAGTACATCCCTAATCTTGAATTCTACTCCTGTTGAAATTAATGCTAACATTGCATTTGCCTTCCTAAATGCCAATTGAACTTGCAAATTAACCTAAAAAGAATCCTGAACTAGGACTCTCAAGTCCCTTTGTGCTTCAGATTACTGAAGCCTTTCCCCATTTAGAAAATATCTACACCTCTATTCTTCCTACCAAAATGCATAATCGCACACTTTACCACATCATACTCCATCTGTCACTTCTTTGCCCACTCATCTAGCATATTCAAGTCTTTCTGCAGCATCCTTACTTCCTCAACACTACCTATCCCACCACCTATCTTTGTGTCATCTGCAAATTTAGCAACCATGCCCTCAGATCCTTCTTCCAGATTATTATTGTAGAATGTTAATAGCTGTGGTCCCAACATAGACCTCTGTGGAACTCAGCTAGTCATCAGCTGTCATCCTGAAAAAGACCCATTATCTCTACTCTCTGCCAGTCAGCCAATCCTCTATCCATGGCAGTCCCATGCCGCAAACACTATCTTAGTTAGCAGCCCTCTGTGCAGCACATTGTCAAAGGCTATCTGGAAATCAAAATAGATCACACCAACTGGCTCTTCCTTGTCGAAGTTGTTTATTACCTCCTCAAAAAATTCTAAACGATTTGTCAGGCATGACCTCCTCTTGATGAAGCTGTGTCTATTTAACCATGCAGTAACAAATTCTCAGCAATCTCATCTTTAATAATGGACTCTAAAATCTTACCAACTACCAAAGTCAGGCTAACACCCTATAGTTCTGTCTTCTGCCTCCCTCGCTTCTTAAACAGGGTGTTACATTAGTCATTTCCCAAACCTCTGGGACCTTCCTTGACTCAGTCATTCATGAAAAATCATCACCAATTCCTTTACAATTTCCTTGGCTACCTCAGTCAGAACCCTGGGGTGTAATCCATCCAGTCAAGGTGATTTATCCACCTTCAGACCTTTCAGCTTCTCTCAGTGATGGCCACGACACTCACCTCTGCCCCCTTGACTCTCAAAGTTCAGGTATGTTGTTGGCACCTTCCAGTGGGAAAACAGATACAAAGTACATGTTCAGTTCCTTCCCCATTTCTTTTTTCCCGATTACTACTTCTCCAGCCTCATGTTCGAGCGGTCCAATGTCCGCTGTTGCCTCTCTTACCTTTTCGATACCTAAAATACTCCTTTTTGTTTTGTATTACTAGCTAGCTTACCTTCATATTTCATCTTTGCCCATCTTATTACTTTTTTTAGCGTTATGGTATAGGGAGCCATCCAAGAGAGGGGAGAAAAGAGAAAGGTAGTCGTAATTGGGTCATTGCCAGGTATTTGTGTGGCTCACATGTTGCGTGCGGGATTAACAATGGAGTTCTGTTGCAGATGCATTGCCAGTAGACGTTTTAGGGTGTGATCTCTTACATCATGTGGTCCTGTGGGACAGTTGGGTCAGTACTATCTGCTCACAATGCTTGCCTCACCTGCCACTTCCACTGTCATTCTTACTTGGCTACCATCCATAACCTGCAGGTCAGTCAACTCCTTCAGGATGATCGGGGCAAATGTCCTTTTGGAATCTTCAACACTCGTACTCTCAGTCTTCTTGGCAGTCTTCTTTTCTGTTTACAAAAAATATGTGTATAAAACAACTTTAAACATTTACATTAATTTACTTTATGATGCTATAACAGAGATTTTTTAATGGGTGAAATCTTGAGGAAAATAAGCCATGCCCTCCCTCAGTGAAGTGGCCTGGCCTTACTATAATTTTGATGTCAGCCTAATTTCAATATTTGGAGCAACTCGTTGGGAGCTTGTCTATTTAGGGCTGATCTAACATGCTGTAGCAGGATATAAAGGCCTGCAGTTTCTCAAAGAGGAACCATTTATCAAAACATACTTAGCACAGAATATAGTCTCGAAAAGATGTGTAGGAATGTTGGAGCCTCTACTATCACCATCCAGGCTACAACATGCTTATAAAAATGTATGCTGCCACAATAACTTGGATCGACACAGTAATGTAACTACACAAATGTAACCCTTCTAAGAAGAAAAGTGCCAACTGGTCAGAGTGTTTTGCCAAAATAACAGAGTCTAATAAAATTATCTTTAATGTGCAAATTGACCAGCAATTCGTACCAAGATTTGCATAGCTCTGTCATTAACATTGTAAAAATGCCAGCTTACTACACACCTTTCCATGCATTTCAGGAAATTGTTGCACTTCAGCTTTAAAGATTAATCAAAATAACTACAGAATGTGAGTAATGCTGTTGAACAGCCTAGAACAAGTTTAATGATTTTATGGATTGGATCAATTTTTTCAATATCGCTGGGCCTGGGCCTGAACAATTGGATCTATGCAGTCTTATTTCTGCAAGCAGTAAAATGTTCTTCAGGATTTTTATCAGTTTTTTTTTAACTTTTCCTTTCTGTGTCTTTGAGTTTAGGAGTTGGGACGTTATGTTGAGGTTGGACAGGATGTTGATGAGGCCTCATCTGGAGTATAGTGTGCAGTTCTAATTGCTTTGCTACATGAAGGATATTATTAAATTGGAGAGGGTTCAGAAAGATTTACCAGAATATTACCAGGAATGGAGAGTTTGATTTATAAAAATAAGATGGCCAGGCTAGAACTTTTTTCTCTGGAGTGTAGGAGGTTGAGGGAGGTTGAGGCAAGTGGGATATGTTTAGTTTGGGAACATGGTCGGCATGGATTAGTTGGACCTAAGGGTCTGTTTCTGTGTTGTATATCTCCATGACATTCTGTATCTATGTTTGACTTTAATTCAACCTATATCCTTGTTCATTGTGCATTCCTTTGTTACCCTTAAGTCTAATTGTAATCAGTGGGCCACTAGGCACGTCGTTCATCAAGACCTAGATGCCCTGATCCTGGTATCAGTTTGCACTTTCAGTAATTTGTGATGGAAAATTATTTTCAGCTGAAGTATGAGGAATAAAATCTAATGAAATATTCACTGGGAAATACCTTGCTCATGTTAAATGTGGGCTATTGCCACAAAATGCACAAGACACTGACAGACACTTCATGATAGATGTTGATTGGAAAGTACCATTCTCTGTAACAAACTATTATTTAATCACAATTCATAAATAATGCGTGAATAGGAGGAATATGAAAAGTAAGCTGGTGAATAGGATAGGACTAGATGATTTGATTAGAGAATACCTTAAATAGTCTTGAAGGGTTAAAAACTTGCTACTCGACTGCAAAATTTTATAAGCCAAATTTACATCTTATAGGCCAAAAACAAATAAAAAACTGTAGATGCTTGATATCTGAAACAAAAAAAAAGTAATATTTGGAGAAATTCAGCAGGTCTGGCAGCATCTGTAGAGAGAAAGCTACTCAGTTCTGAAGAAGGCTCACTGGACCCGAAACATTAACTCTGGTTTCTCTTCACAGCTGCTGTCAGACCTGCTGGGTTTCTCAAGCTATTTTGGTTTCCAATACATCTTGTAGGCTTTATTAATTTCAGAGATTAAATCAGACTAATGTTCATCTGAAGAACTGATTTATGGACTTCATTTTTGTGCAGGTATATCTAGACCCAGTTCAGAGGTTGATTTCATAAAAAGAATCATCCCTTCTTTAATCATAATTGTCAACATCAAAATTTAAACTCAAAATTCAAATAGTGTTTGAATATGCAGCGTAACAAAATTAATGATCAAAGTGCACTTGGACAGTTTCAAGATATATAGGAATGTTTGACTGGATGCTCACACAAGGAATGGGAATATGATACATAAAGCCACCTACCAGTGTTATCAGTGTTAAATGGCATTCATCAGGGAAAGGATATTTCAGGCTAAAAAGTTTGACTTTCGTTTATTATTCTATATCATGATGTGGTTCTTTAATGCCAGTTTGTGCGGAACATGTCTTTTCTCAGTATGGGAGTATTTTAATCTTATTTTCAGACTATACTAGTTTGTTTTTGTTTATGGTTTGAATATTTATACAATATTTTAAGAGCAGACTATTTTTCCAGTGTGTGGATGAGAATAGATATTTAAGGCATATCTCACAGATGACTGTATAGAATTGACCTTCATTACAGGAAATGGTGTTCCCCCTCCCTATCTAAATTTTAACCATGATGAGCCACAAATTGTGAAGAATTAAAGGTGAATTAAAGCTGAAGAATTAAAGAATTAAAGCTGAATCAAAAAATGAAATACTTTCCCTTCCAACTAGAATTTGCAAATCCTATCTTCCCCACATGAAACCTGCGCAATCTACTACTCCCCAAACCTGGATAAATGTTCACTCATCAATTGCCCTTACCAAAGGCCAGGCAGTTGGTCTGATTGAATTGACCGAGGAATGTTTGTGTGGCTCCGGTCAATGATGTATAAGTGACAATCTCTGGGAGGAGTTTATCAGTCTGCAGTTAGATTCTAGGTTATGAGTAGCTAGACCCAGCTACTATCGTGAAGGAGATAATGTCTCTCATCTAGTCTTCATATGGTTTTCTGTTCTTTCGCTGTTGTAACTTGCAATCTTATTGATGATAAAAAACCTACCAAAGGAGATCCGAACAGAACCAGGAAGTAGCTGCAGATATCCCTAACAACATGCTGGCAATGTGGTGTGAGCTACTTCTAAAGATAAGAAATCATCAGCAGTGCAATAGTCCATAGCCATGCAAAGTAAAAATTGAAAAAAAAATTAAAAATGTGATTGCCTCTTGAAGAATTCAGAAGCTTTTTACAAAGGAGCACAGATCCAGCCAACAGTTGGTCAGCCTGGACTGGAAGAGCTACTGCAGCAAGAGCTGAATTGCAAAACACCAGAACCATGGAAGGAAATTCAGAAAAAAAAGTGTAAGGACCAGAAGCAGAATCACTAAAGATAGAAGATGGAAAATCTGAATTCCGAACTAAAGAAAAAACATCAGACTCATTCCAGAAGTATGGTCCGTTCTTGAGAGGAAGGATGAAAATAGCTATAGTTATTGCAAAAATTCTGGACTGGAAAGCTGAGATGAGGTTTAAATTGTTCTATTTATCTTAAGAGTAGTCTTAGCACTGATCAAAATTGTTACGATAAGCTGGAGTAAAATTTCTTCAAAATTGGGATTACTCCTTAATTTTAAGAAATTCTTCAAACCAGATAGATGATTTGAGAGATTAGAATGTAGAAGCCAAAGATAGAAAAACATTTTTTATTTAAAATAGCCAATTTCATTGCTTAACCAAAAATATTTAAAGATGTGAAAATGTGCAATTCAATTTTCTTCATCTAAAATGGGCGTGACCCAGTTGGAATTTGGTCTTTGCAATTTAATGATTGTAAAAGCATTAACAATTTAAAATCCAGAAAATTTTCCAAAGAAGAATATCGAAAATAGAATTTATTTTTCTTCATTCATAGGACGTGGCCATTCCTGGCTAGGCCATCTGCAGTTACCCACAAGGCAGATGAGAGTCAACCATATAGCTGTGGGTTCGGAGGCCAGACCAGGTAAGAACAGTAGTTTCCTTCCCTGAAGGATCACAGTGAATCAGATGGATTTTTCCTGACAATTGATTCATGGTCATCATTAGATCCTTAATTTCAGATTTTTTTAAAATTCAAATTCCACAAACTGCCATGGGGGATTCAACTAGGCGAAAGTGAAGACTGCAAATGCTGGAGATTAGAGTCGAGAGTGTGGTGCTGGAAAAGCACAGCAGGTCAGGTGTCACAAAGCTAGTTCCTTCTTTTTCTAAATGCTGTTTCTTGGCTCAAGAAGACTCTGTCCTTGATTTTTTTCAGAGGGGATAATAAACCGGGCCGGGCTCCGATCAGTCTGGTTTGGTACAGAGGTGAAAAGGATTTTCAGAGGCCTTTAGTTTATATGTAAATAGTTGAGACTTCAGGCCAAAGTGGTTATGTTTTAGAAGTGACCTGAATAAAGAAAGGTGAGTAGTCAGCTCTCTAGCTGAGCTGAGCAGTTTAGTTCAGTCTGACCTAGTGAGGAGTTCAACATGAAACCGTGTGGAAACTCACTCTCTCTCTTTCTGCCCTTCAACTTCAACCTGTAAGCATGTGTTCTATTTATAATGGTTTTTAAAGGGAGTTTGCCTATTGGGACTGTTGTATATATTTGGAACAGCATAATTAAGTCTAGTTGAATAGGCTAAGTTCTGTAGGGGTTCTTTATTTTTTTTTGTGTTTCCTTGTGTAATTTTGCGAATAAATGTTTGTCTGTTTTAAAATCTAGTAGTCAACATAGCTAACTTACTCTGGGTAATTTTCACTGTACACTTACCGAAACAAATTGCAAAGATGAGTTGCCTGCTTAAGAATGTTTTGAGTAGTCTGGCTTAGTCCGTAACACAGGCAACATCTGAGGAGCAGGAGAATCGACAGTTTGGACAAAAGCCACAGGAATGGCGGGATTCAAACCCAGATCCCTAGAACATTACCTGGCTCTCTGAAATGATAGTCTAATGATAATACTATTAGGCCACTGTCTCCCTAATACTCTTAATATTGCAACAGCTTCTGAAAACTTTAACAGTTTATAAGATGATTCATCTTGCTTTATGAGTAATTGAAATCTTAATTTCAATGACAAAGGCTTAAAGCTGGAAATTCTCCAACAAGCTTTATTGCAACTGAATTGAAACTACAATTCAAACTTAGAGAAATGCTGAAGATACAGCTGAATTATACATGACTTTTTGAAAACTTTCAAAATTTAAAGTGAACGATTTAATTTAAGCAATGAGGTAGATACCATTTTTACACTTGCAGGCAGCTTCAAGGTTACATCAGATTAATAATTAAATTGGTCAGCATGAAAGAAACAAATTCTGTATGATGAAGGTTTATAATATAATATTGTTTTATGGGGAATTGGTTTTAAAGTGAAGGAAACGGATTTTGGTTTGCAGTGCTGATAAGATCCAAACTGTTCTTTGTTTCAAAAAGTTTGAAAATTCATTTTGAAAAATGAGATCAAAAATCATTTACTGAAAGCCAGGTGAGTTTGACTAATTGACCAGCAACTTCCTTAGGGGTAACTGCTAATATGTTTGCTGACTAGAGCTTTACAATGTCCAGCGAGATGTGGTGTTGATGGTGGTGGTGGTGTTGGTGATGAAGAGAAAGAATTCTACAAGGTTGTTGAAGGCACGTGTTGGGGAATCCATGTTAAATAATAAATGAGCTCAGTTATTTTGTTTAAAGAATCTTGATGAAAGATATTTAACTAAAGATGATAGTTTCAAGTGAATGTACTGCAGAAATCTGTCAAAAGAAACCAATTACACCAATGCCAGTTGAGAAAAAAGCTTTATCATAGAGAGATGGGTGACTCTTCAGGAGATTTGAATACCTGTAATTATACTACTGAGAAATAACTGCATGAATCTTTCTTTCTGATGTTTGTAATGAGATTATTCCCAAAGTTGTAATGCAATATCTTTTGTGGTTTACTTTTGTATAATAAACTTTTATGTTGCTTTGCTAAAAATACATTAGCAGCTTCTTGTGATTCTGTTCAACAAATCATCATGGTAAACAAAACTTACAGTCTACCCAGGCAAGTTCCACCCTAGGATCTGACTTGTCCGGTATTACTATCAGCTGAGAGCATAGCATGAAATACAGAATTGTTTCAGGCATAAATGCCAAATCACAAGCAGAACAAGTTAGTGCACTTCATTGTTCTGTGGGAGCATTTGCAGACCATGTTATTTATGACTGAAAGTAGAAGAAGTATTCGTACTTTCAATGATATCTTAAAAGCATTTGACATTTATTTTCAGAACCAATTGTATTATGGAAAGAGCAAGATTAAAAAAAATACTGTCTCCAGAAGAACCTGTTTCCAAGGTCACCAATGATCTTTATCCAGTGTGTGAATCTTGCATTACAACCAGAAATAATTAGAGACAGATTGTTCATTGGAATTTCTGATTAAAACTTTTGTAGACCTTTCACAATAGAAGGAAGTAATCATACTGGAAATGTGTATCCTAATTGTGATAGAAGTTGAAATTCAGAAAAGAACAGATAAAAATCTGGGGAATAGAAGACATTTATTCCACAGGATGATCAGAACCTATAAACTTCATAAGGCACTCTAATTACATGACAAACAAGTGCAAATTGTGCAAATCTTTTGACATTAGGCATCACTGTACATCAGGAATGCTCATTCCTGATGAAGGGCTTTTGCCCGAAAAGTCGATTTTCCTGCTCCTCGGATGCTGCCTGACCTGCTGTGCTTTTCCAGCACCACTCTAATCTAGATTCTAATCCCCAGCATCTGCAGTCCTCAGGTTCGCCATCACTGTACATCAATGTATAAGTTGTGAAACTCGAAAGGGTTCAGAAAAGATTTCCAAGGATGTTGCCAGGGTTGGAGGGTTTGAGCTATAGGGAGAGGCTGAATAGGCTGTGGTTGTTTTCCTGGACCATCAGAGACTGAGGGGTGACCTTATAAAGGTTTATAAAATCCTGAGGGGCATGGATAGGATAAATTGACAAGGTCTTTTCCCTGGGTTAGGGAAGTCCAGAACTGGACTTAAAAAAGGGACTTAAAGGGTGACTTTTTCATGCAGAGGGTGTTGTGTGCATGGAATGAGCTGCCAGAGGAAGTGGTAGAGGCTAGTACAATTACAACATTTAAAAAACATCTAGATGGGGTATAGGAATAGGAAGCGTTTAGAGGAATATAGGTCAAGTGTTGGCAAATGGGACTAGATTAGTTTAGGATATTTGGTCAGTGTGGATAAGTTGGACCGAAGGGTCTGTTTCCGCACTGTACATCTCTGTGACTCTATGATGATGTGAAACAAACATTCACACAGAATCAAATGACAAGCTCTATTGCAAGAATGTTAGTTTGGAAGAAAGTGGGGATATTTACAGAATAATTCGAAAAAAAAAGAACCAACATTGGTTACATTCATAAATAAGTCAATACTTTATACCAAACACCACTAAAAAAATTGTGATTCCTAAGATATACTTTCAGTAGAACGTATATCCTTAGATGATGACATTCCTCTTTCAGAAAATAAGCCACAGCTGCTCCTAGGGGTAATAGGCAGTTCATCTGAATCGACAAGGCAAAAGTGAGGACTGCAGATGCTGGAGATCAGAGTCTAGATTAAAACTCTAATCTAGTTCATCTGAGTCAAACATGACAGAGCTCAGCTATATCATAGGAAAGGAGGTGGCCATTCAACACCTCAACTCTGCCCTGCTATTCAACATGATCATAGCTGATCAAATACAGCAATGTATTTTACCCATCCATTCTCATAACCTTGTAAACAATTTGCAATTGTAACCTATTAACCTCTTCCTTAAATATACTGAAGGAATATACTGAGCTTCCAGCCCTCAGTGATAAGGAATTCCAAAGGCTCACAATCCCCTGAAGTAAAAGAAATTCTCCTTATCTCAGACCTACACGTTTTAATTTTTTAATGGCGCTTCCTCTGGGGGCCTTTAATCAACAGCCTTCTGAAAATCTAAGTATACTACACCCATCGGCTTTCCTTTATCAGTTCTATAAGCAATATCTTAAAAAAACTCAATTTATCAAACACAATTTCCCATTCACAAATCCATGTTGATTAAACCCAATCAGATCATCATCAACGAGGTTCCCAGTCCGGGTCACCATGAGTCTGTAATAGCAGTTACACCACCTCTGGGTATCTCTATTTGTGCCTTTGATTCATTTATCTTGTTGTGAAATGCTGTGTGCATTCAGGTAGTGTTCTTGGCTTTGTATTTTTGACATCATCGCTCTTTCGATGTTTCTCTTGAATTCTAGTTTTCCTAGTATATTTTTAACAGTCGTCTACCAACTTCACTTACTTCAAATTTGTGTTACACTTTAGGGACCCCCCTCACTGCCAGGATGGTTTAAATCGACCTCAACAGCACTCGCAAATCCCTCTGTGAGGATATCAGTACTATTAAGTTGTAACCTGTCCAGTCTATACAGATCATACCTGCCCCAGATTTTTTTAATTGATCAGAAATCTGATGCCCTCCCTTTCATGCCAGTTCTTCAGCCACCCATTGAAATTGATCTATCATCCTGTTCTTCTGCTCACTAGTTCATGGCACTGAGAGAAATTCTGAGATTACTACTCTTGAGGTCCTATTTTTTAATTTCCTTACTAATTCCATGAAAACTGCCTTCAGGACCACATCTCTCTTTTACCTTTGTCATTGGCCCCAATCTCCTCAACTTATGGTTAATTTCCCCCTTTCTTCTCTTTCAAGAATAATGTCCTTCAGTAACTCTGATGCGTAACTCTGACAACAGGGAGTCATATTTACTGTCACAGGAATGACTATGTGATTCATGACTTTGGAATTCCCTACAACTAGTGCTTTTCCAATCTTCTTCCTCCTCCCCTGAGTCACTTGTTATGCCATAGACTTGCATCTGGTTTCACTCCCCTGAGAAACCACCGACCTCACTTGTCACCAAAACGCAATACCAATTAGCAAGCAAGGTAGACCCAGCTATTGTCCAACACTACCTGTCTGGTTTTCTTAGACGGCCTGATAGTCCCCCGTTCCCTCACTGCCTGTACACTTCTCATCCATTGTGTGAACCCCTCCCTATACATGCTATCCATATAAAGTTCTGACTCATGGGTACACAACAAAGACTCTAGCCACTGCTCTAGTTCTGAAAGCCAACGCTTAATCATGCGCAGATGGTGACATTTCCTGTAAGTGTGCTTGTCTGGGCGACACAACATGTCCAAGACCTCACACATACTACAGTATATACACTCAACTTGGCCCTTCTGACGTGCTTTCTTGTTACTCTAAAAAACTATTTGTTAGCTTTAGAGTAAATATGGATTCCTAATGAAAACTTAACAAGTTAGTTCTCAGGAAAAGAGAGACGTAACATTTAGGGACTTACCACAAACTAAATAAACAAATTTCACTCGAAACATTGGAAACACTGGCCAAATCTAATCCCCAATTAGCTACTTTTCCTGCAATCATGATGTCACAGTGCCACTGGTCTCAGTACAGGTAGGTTTCTCAATCCACACCTTATTTCCTCCCCTACTCACCTCTTCCTTTGGAGATTTCTCAGACTTTAATTAAAGTAACTCTTTCCCCCACCCCAAATTCCCATTTTGACACGAATTCCTGGTTACGCACTCTGTCTCAGTCTCACTATGGTGCAATCTCCCTCTCTCTGACCATATGGTTCACTCCGGGCCATATCATTTCAAGCTTAATACAGGACTGAATGCCATTGAATAGATGAAAAGAATAAAGATACAACCTACTGACCAATTTATCTGTTATTAAATGAGACAGATGGAATAATTTCTATGATTCAAGGAATGTTTAAAAAGTTTTCTATTGAAATGACCATCTTGCAGACCACACTCTTGTCATCCAGCATCAAATCACTTCAGCCCGAAAAAAGAAAACATGTTTCATTCATAAATCTCTTCATGGATTGAAGAGCAACATAACAGAGAGAAAAGTACTTTTGAAAAAGGCACAGTCAAAGTTGTTCACAGGGCTGGGAAAACTCAGTACAAAATATAGTATCACACCAAGAAAATAAATCAAACCATTATAGTTCTACATACCCAGCAAAATTCCTCACTCTCTGAAAGTCAAGAAATGCCCAAGATGGGCATCAATTCACTAATGACAAAGCCAAGAATGATACTTGAGCATTGTTACTGTACCAAAAAAACACAGAATCCATTAGGATATATTTTAGAATATATCCAAATTGTCAAAAGGCAGGAAATATAACCAAAACTTGAAGGCTTCAGTGGGTTTTGGCAGCTCATAATGGATAATGATTGAGAATGCTCACCACAACCATTATCTCATTTGGTAGATATTATTTTAAGAGGCCACCATTTGGGATTGCCTCTGCCTCAGAAATCATCCAACATACTACATCCTATATTATAAAGATTGAATTGCACCATCTGTCACATGGACAACACAATAACATATGGTGAATGTACGAGAATATGCAACCAGAGTATTAAAACACCCATCAGCTAGAGGGCTATTCTTCATGAGAATTGTCAATTTTCCAAAGAAACTAATTGCGTCCTGAGACATTCTATTGACAAAAAAGTGTGGTACAAGGCTAAATCCACAGAAGATGAAAGCTCTTAAGGAGGTTCCTACCCAAAAGCAGAACATAATTTGCCATGATCTTTAGGTAGGCAAATTTAGATGGTCAAATTCTTGCCTCAAACTACAACCATGATTGAACTCTTGCCTCAGTTAAAAAAAATAGATAACTGACTGGTTTTGGGACACAGTTCAAGAAAATGTTTTTTAAAGAATCAAAGCCATGTTGATTTCCACAGATGAACTGTAGACATTCATTCATTCCCAACTATTGTTACATTTGTTTCAGCCATGGGTACAGACCAAACAAAGGGTTACAGGAGACCAGCATATGATGCATTGTCTGACTTTAAAACAAGTTTTGCAATCATTGAGAATGAGGCTCTCTCAGTCAAAAGAAAATGTGAGAAATCTTCACATTGCATAACTAGTCTCAAAGTTTTTATACAGACTGATCATAAACCATTCGCTTCCTTCTTAGATAAGAAAGAGTTGGCAAAGGTGAATCCATGGAAACATCTTTGTCTTTTGAGATTTGCCTATGAGACCAATTACATGCAAATGAAGCTGTAAATGTCAGCAGTTGTCTTCTCCAGTGTAACCATGGACAGCTTTACAATGACAGATGAAATTTGCTGTTGAACTTAGTTCACACACACAAGCCACAGAAGCACAGAGACCAGCAAAAATACTGATTCAATCAAATCATAGTACAAGAAAGCTCAGAATGCATGGCCGTCCATCAATATTGTGCTGAATGTAGCGAGTTAATAAACTGAATGGCTTGACTATGATGACTTAGTACAAACATTCATAACATTTCACTACTATAAATGAGTTATTCATGTCTGATGGCAAATTAGCCATTTTGTCTTCACTCAGAGCTGACGTCCTTGACAAATTCTGCAAGAGACATTTAGATACTACCAAATGCCGAGTCAGAGCTCAAGCTTCTGTATGGTGGTCAGGGATCTCAAAACAAATCGAAGGTCTCAAAGCTAATTCTGCAATACACAGAAAGCCATTAGTTTTACTACCTTCTGTACTGAAACATGGGAGCAAGTGAGAGCTGATGATCTTATCCCATTGCATGGTGCCTCATAGTAGATTGAGGTAAAAATAATTATATATTGCCAGCAGATATCCAAGGCCTGACTTATTCCCAATGACAGGATCCTTGATGTGGTCACATAGGACAATGGATCATATATTACTAATGAGTACTTTGACAAATTTTCAGCCATTTCGGGAAATGCAACGACTTGCCAAGTATGCCACATTCAATAAGAACATATATTTAGGGAATAAATTGTTAAATTTCTTTTGAAAAGCAACACAGTCTTGTGTGAGGCTTTGCTGAACTACCTGTTCATTCCACTCCAATGTGGCTTATCACCGTCAGAAATATTATATGGGAAAAAGCTGAAAGCTCAATCCCTTATCCTTGCAGAATGGTTGACTCCAAAGACTGTAAACATAGAACAAAGAAAAGTACACCACTGGATCAGGCCCTTCAGTGTACCATGCCTCTGCCAACCATGATGTCATTCTAAAATACTCCCATCTGCTGGCACATGGTCCATATCCCTCTATTGCTTGTTCATGTGCCTGCCTAAGTGCCTTTTAAATGATTCTACTGTATCTGCTTCTACCACCTCTCTGGCATCTATGACCGTCTAAAAAAAATTTCCTTGCACATTCTCAACTTTAAACCGATACCTACTGGCATTTGGGATTTCCAGCTTAGAAAAAAAGACTCCTACTCTCCACCCTATCCAGGCCTCTCATAGTTTTATGTACACCTATCAGGTCACTCTTCAGCCTTCAGCACTCTCGTGAAAACAATCCAAGTTTGCCCAACCTTTCCTTATAGCTACTACCCTCCAATCCAGACAAATCCTGGTAAACCCCTTCTTCACCCTCTCCAAAGCCATCATGTCCTTTCTATAGTGTGGTGACAACTGCACACAATTTAAAATGTGGCTTGCAGTTGTGTAAGTCATGCTGCAGTCTTATACAACTGCAACATGACTTGCCAACTTTCATATTCAATGCTTCGACTGATGATGGCGAGCACGCTGTATGCTTTCTTTACTACCTTATCTACCTGTGCCATTTTCAGGGACCTATGGACTTGGACCCCAAAATCCCTCTGCTTCTGTGTTGTAATGAAAACTGAAACAGCAGCCAGAAGACTGACCATCATTGTTCAGTCCAGCAGGGTTACCATGGATGTTCCCACCACTTTCATTGTGCAAAGAAGGTTCTATAAGCTCTGTGTTATAGCCTCTGACATGGAGGCTATTAGGCAGGCTTGTTGATGTACCAAACTTCTGTGTGCATTCCTGCAAGAAATATTCCAATGAGGTCTTTGCATGACAGCTCAGTGGTTAGCACTGCTGCCCCACATCACCAGAGACCAGAATTTGATTCCAGCTTTGGATGACTGTCCTTGTGGAGTTTGCTATCCTTGTATCTGCACTGGCTGCCTCCAGGTGCTCCAGTTTCCACCCACAGTCAAAAGATGTGCAAGTTGGGTGGATTGGCCATGATAAATTACCCCACAGTGTCCAAGGAATGTGCAAGCTAGGTAGGTTAGCTATGGTAAATGAGGGGTTACAGCGATAGGGCTGGGGTATAGGTCTGGGTGAGATGCTTTTTGGAGAGTTGGTGAGAACCGAAAAGGTAAAATAGCCTCTTTCTGTACTGTACAGATTCTCATGATTTTATATCAATGCTCTTAAGGGTCTGTATACTACACTGTTTCATTTCACATCCCAAAATACATCATCCCATACTTGTCCAAAGTAGACTCCATCTGTCATTTCATCACCCACCTGTCCAACTGATCTATATTCTGCTGTATCCTTTGATATCATCCTCACTATCTCCAAGTCCACCAATTTTCATGTTGTTTGCAAACTTACTAATCAGACCACCTACATTTTCATCCACATCATTTATATATATTACAAACAACAGTGGTTCCAGCACTTATCCTAGCAGAATACCACTGGTCAGAGATCTCCAGTCAGAAAATACCCCTCCACAACTCCCTCTGTATTCAGTGATCAAGCTAATTTTGGTATCCAACTGACTAACTCACTGTGGATCCCATGTGACTTAACCTTCTGGACAAGTCTACCATGCGGGACCTTGTCAAATGCTTTACTAAGTCTACACAGGCAACATCCACTGCCCTGCTCTCCTCAATCACCTTCGTCACATACTCAAAAAACTCAATAAAATTTGTGAGACAAGACCTCCCCTATCCAAAGCCATGCTGACTATCGTTAAAAGTCAATTATTTTCCAAATGCAACCAACTGTTGTTCCCAAGAATCTTCTCCAATAATTTCCCTCCCTCTGATATAAGTCTCACAGGTTTATAATTTCCTGGATTATTCTATTTCTCTTCTTAAACAAAGGAATGACATTGGCTATTCTCCAGTCTCCTGGTGAATACTGATGCAAAGTACTTAGTAAAGACCTCACTCACTTTCACTAACTCATGCATAAATTCTCTTCTTTGTCCTGTGTGGACCTATACTTTCCTGAGCTACCTTTGCTCCTTATACGTGTACAAAATACCTCGGGAGTCTCCTTAATTCTACTTGCCAGGGACATTTTATTGCCCCTTTCAGTCCTACTAATTCCTTGTTTAAGTTTTGCCCTGCTTGCTTTATGTTTCTCAAGGATCTTTTCTGATTTCAATTTCCTAAGCCTTGTATACGCTTCCTTTCTCTTTTTGACTAAACTTTCAATATCGCTTGTCATCCAAGATTCCTGAATCTTGCCATCATTATCTTTCACCCTCACAGGAACATGATGGTCCTTAACTCCAATCAACTGGCCTTCAACAACCCCCCACATGACAGATGTGTATTCACCCTCAAAAAGCTGCTCCCAAAACAACAGCCACTGACCAATACCGATCCAAACTCAGACAGATACCCAGCCACTATGGCAAGGACTGAATGACATCACAGGTTCTAAAAAGAGACAGTACAAGATAGCAGATGATGACATATCCCTCCCAGATCATCTCAATGCTTTCTATGCTCGCTTTGAGCAGAATTGCGGCGGAGAGGTAACACCTATTCCAACACGTCCTGACCAACCTATTCCAACAGTCACTGCATCAGAGGTCAGATCAGTTTTCCTTCAAGTGAATCCAAGGAAAGCGATGTGACCAGATAGAGTACCAGGCCGTGCACTCAGAGCATGCACAAATCAACTGGCAGAGGTCTTCTCAGATATCTTCAACCCCTCCCTGCAGCAGGCCACTGTCCCTGCCTGTTTCAAGAGGGACAACATCATCCTGTGCCTAAGAAGGTTCATGCAGGATGTCTCAATGACTGCCACCCAGTGGCCCTAACTTCGGTGGTAATGCAGTGCTTTGAAAGACTGGTCATGGCACCGACCTCCCTCACAACGTATGGGACAAATCAAAATAATAAACAAAATGGTTAGATTTTACTCATACATGCCCTCAATTACTAGCCCAAGTCCAACTTCCAATCATTAATCTAAAGCAATGAACTATGGAAAAAAAATGTTAACCATTTTCCAGCAATATGAAGCTTTAAGAAAATATGGCCATGTGGTTGTAAGTTCACTGCTTGACTCCATGCTGGGTTTTGCTGTACTGTCATTCACAAGGGGATCTGGCGCTTTGGAAAATACAAATCACATAAAAGATGATATCACATGGGAAAGTCAACAACAACGTATGGGACTTCAGTAACTTAATCTCTAGATGTCAAATTTGACCCTTCATAAAAGCAATCTGAAGTAACTCAACTAGCTCATGCTGTCTCACTGACCAATGTGTTCCACAGCACAATTGGTAACCCTGACCATTGAGAAACATTATAATCCTTGAGAACATTTCAACTCAGTGAAGACAGGATGGGAAGATTAATATTTTACTTAGAGTAACAAACCAAAGTCCACTCAATATAAACAATTCCAAGTTCAACTTTCATTTGCATTACATATAACAGAAAGCAAAGAAAATTACACTTCAACAAAAAAATTAAAATCAATTAAAACTCAAGAAGCAGAAGATTCACTCCCTGACATGAACGGCTTAAATAAAATCTCTTCATTAAATAACAGTCACCACTATACACAAATATTGACTGTTACTTCAAATTAGTTTTCAATACATCATCTTTCTTCTTAGCTAAAAAAAATTAATTACAGTCAAAATTGAAGAGAGGAAGGCCAACCACAACAGAAATTTGTATTTACATAGCACCTTTAACAGTAAAAGTTTGAATGTCGCTTCATCAGAGTATTAAGAACAAACTTTAAACCAAGTAACATAATAAACTACTGGGGCCAAAGACCAAAGGTTTGGTCAAAGATGTAGGCTTTAAGGAGCACCTTACAAAGTAGGGAGAGAGAGATAGAGACTGAGAGAGAGGGAGAGAGGGGCGAAGAGAGACCTAGGGAGGGAATTTTACAAATAATTTTCCTCTGCACAAGTATTGTATGCAAATTTGTGGTGTGTTCCATATTGTTTTGTTAAGATGGCCTTGTGCCCCAATGACAAATGTCCCTATCTCTGAGTGACTAAAGTGTTGTAATGTGCCTGAAATGGTTGATTAGAAATTATTTTAGTACTTTAACTATAACGGATAATACTGCACTGTGACAGTTGACATATTTATACTTGGTAGCAAAGAGCTTAATTATCATGTCTTAAATGGACAGGATGCATATTTACTATTCCCAAACTCCAACACATCAACATGTGTCTATAAAAGTTGCCAGTCTTACACCCACCTCTCTCTGCCTCCGCATATGTTCAGCTATTCAACAATGGCATGAACATCATCTAAGCATGGGGTCGTACAATGCCTGGCACTGCCCTTTCTCTTGTAAGAGAGGTTTACTCCAACGCCAAGGAGAGGCAAAAGACAGGAGGAGAGGCTCTTTGAATGCACTTGTGGAGAGACACCTGCAATGTACGTTCCAAGAAGTGCCCCCTTTACAGACCAAGTGATAGACTAATTATCTAAAACTTAGCAATAAGGAGGGTATGTCATGCTTTAGACACATTTTGGTCCCATTCCTGGCTAAGTTCTCTTCTTCTTGGCTGGAATGCTAAACCAGCAGAAAATACCTCGTGGAACCAAGCACATAGCTCTCACTAACTCGGTCAAAAGGAGAAGATACTGAAAACCACTATTTGTGGAATGACCATTTATTTAGCACAGGTTCAGGTCTTCCCCCACAGCTACCATCTGATATTTAAATTTGTGGGCTATACTTTGATCACATGTAGTAAGTGGTGTAAGATTGCTGTAGCATCACTTATACAAACCAATTGCCAGTTCTAAGAATTTTCAGCAGAGGAAAGGGAAGGTTAGATCTCTAACTACACTGTGCTTGAAATAGAGTTGCACATTACTTACAGTAGCTGTAAGATTCTGAACATATTTAAATCACTACCACTTCTCAAGATGTTTCTTCATTTAGTAAGTGAAAGAGGCATTAAAAATGTAGATGTTTGAAAAACAAAAACAAGCGTTAAATTGATAATGCATGATAATACATCTTATTCACTGACAATAGCATTTACAATTTCAACACACACTGTCACATTAAAATAGAGCTACTAAAAAGCCTAAAGCAAACTCCTACAACACAGCAAACATATTGTCTAGAGATCCTGTTACTTGCAACCCAAAATCTTGTTTGGGTTAACTTCAAGCACTTATTATACATTAATTCAGTATTTGAAATCAAAACATATTCTCAATTTAAAGTATTCATCTACTGAACAATGGCAATAGCTGAAAATTCAAGGGGAATGTTATTTTAATACTGGAGAGGCCATGTTAAAAAGATCTAAGGACACCCTTCCTCAGTAGTTGAAACTTACCATTTATGGTATTTGAATGCAGTCTTGGCAGCTAGGATAATAAGTGTTATGTAGTGAGCATAAGGATTTAACTCCTAAGAAATTCTTTTCAGAACAGGTCAGTCAGTAGAAGCCGGAATATCCAAACTGCTCCTAATCTTTAAAGTAAAGTAAATATTCATAATATTTTTTCAAATTAATTTTTAGCTTTAAGTGGAGTATTTGTTTAAAGTACTTCTTCAAAATCTGTATAAATGTAAACAAAGACAAATGTATGTATTTGTAAATACACAATTCCAGAAGTATTTGTTATGGGCTTTTTAAAAAGTTATTTTTGTTGGCAGAGTATGTGGTTAACTTTCCGAAGGGCATCTTCTACTGGACCCAGATCGGTTCCAAGACCAGTGCAAAGTTGCTATCTGTACAATGTCTTCTTAAAGCCCTCCTCCATGGCCTTCCATCCTCACCTCCATCAATAGGTGTGAGGAGCTTGTGGGCTTCTTTGTTACTAGGTTCAAAACCACCTGAAAGCTGCCTGTGCAGCTTTCCTTCCATCAACCAAACTTCCTCTGAAGTTAGTACCTTCACCATGCAGTAAGCTCGCACGACCTTTCTGATCTCAACTTGTCCATGAGAACCATCACCTGTTTATCCTACTTCCACTAATCAGCTAACCCAATTTCTCTTCTTGGTTCTCACATTAGCCAATAAACAGTTCTTTCTTTTTAGGTGTTTCCCTTCTCCTTTAAATCTGCCATCATCAGCTCTCTCCTCAAAGAAACAACCTACCACCCCACTGTTTCTTCCATGTACTCCACCCAACCCAATCTGCAAACTCCCTTTCCTCTCCAAAGCCTTGAATATTACCTTCCTTCCTAAACTGTAGTTCATCCTTCTTGGAAGTCCATGTTTGTCTCCTTTCAATTAGGTTTCTGTCTGGCTACAGTTCCAAAACACCTCTAATAAAGTCACAAATGACATCTCATAATGAAACAGTAAAACATGTAAACTTTTCCTCCTCAACCTTGCCTGCAGCCTTTCACTCAGCTAAACAATTATTCCTCTATGCTTCTCCACTGTCATTTACGTGAACGGAATTACACTCACATGCTCCATATTTATCTATCACATTACATCTTGAGATTTTTATTATTTATTCATTTTGAGGGATGTAGACATCGTTAGCTGGGACTGTATTTATTGCCCATTCCGAGCTGCCCTTGAGAAGGTGGTGGTGAGCTGCCTCCAGGAATCTCTGCAGTCTACCTGCTGTGGGTTGACCCACAATGCCACTAGGGGCGGGATTCCAGGATTTTGATCCAGCGACAGTGAAGGAACAGCCATGTACTTCCAAGTCAGGATGGTGAGTGACTTGGAGGGGAACTTGAATGTTGTGGTGTTCCCATATATCTGCCACCCTTGTGGGACTCGCAACAGATTATTTCTCTTTCCCTGTACCATTAGCTCTTGTGTTTCCCAAGGATTTATTTCTTATTTCCCAACTACATGCTTGACCCCCATCAACATAATGCAAAAATTAAAGCTTAGTCTTACATGTATGCTGGCAAAACCCAGCTGAACAACTCATCAGTGTCTCATTTGATTCCTTCACTGATGCTAAATGATCATGCAGCTTATTTGATTAGTATTACTGGATTAGCAGAAATTTCCTTCACATGAATATTGGGAATACTAATGCCAACATTTTGAATTCCTGTTCCAAACTCCATTCCTTAGTTACTGGCTCCATGCTTCTCCCTGGCAATAGTGTGGGGTTAAACCAGCTTCTTCACAATTCTGATGTCATTTTTGACCCTGTGCTAAACTTCTGACCAGATATCACACCAATACTAGAAATTTTGCCTTTTGCTACACCCAGAATATCATCTAAACTTATTCTGTCTCAGCTCATCTATTATCACACCCAATTCATAGCTTTGTTACCTCAAAACTTGATTATTTCAATACATACTTGATTGATGTCCCACATTTTACCCTTTGTAAATTTGAGGTCATCTGAAAATCTGCTACATGTGTCTTAACTTTCACCAAATTTCACTCACCTGTCTCTTGAGCTCACACTGGTTACACTGAGATGAATTTGATGCTAAAATTCTCATCCTTGCTTTCAAATCATTTCATCTCTCACCCTCCCCTATCATTCTAATCACCCCCAGCTCACAATCCTCTGTGATCATCTAACTCTGCATTCTTAAGCTAACCTGATTTTTGGTCCACCATTAGAGGCTGCAATGTCTAATTGTCTGGGCTCCAAGCTCTGGAGTTCCTTTTGTACAATGCTCGACCTCACTTTATTCCTATAAGACAACTTTTGTGATTGGAATGAGATTGGCCACGTGGATTTCATTGAGTGTGTTTCCCCAATTGAGGATATTAACCTGGGCAAATCAGGGAGCCCTGGCTGACAGATATAACCAGGAGTCTCAGAGATTCTCCTCATTTGAGGGACTGACTCTGAGCTAGCTGATCAGAGTCCATGCCATCTGCACATGTAGATAAAGGGCAACGTGGTGACAGGATGTTAGCTTCCATGGGGTTATTTCAACACCGTTTTACTTAAGCTTTTGGCCATTTGCTCTAATATTTGGTGTAACTTGGTGTCTTAATTTATTTCATAATGTTGCTGTGAAAGACCTTGGGAGGCTTCATTATGTCAACAGTGCTATATGAATATAAGTTGTTGCAAAATAAAAATCAGTCCCTCTGGATGGCAGCCTATTGGTCATTTAGTCAGTAATATCCTCAAGTGGCTTGGAGGGAAGCAGAGTTGATTTTGTGGGTCTCTGGTGAGGACAGGAAATATTAATATGTGTAATAAATTACAATCATAAAAATGAGTGTTTTCATAATCTTGGCACAGATATTCGCAAAGTACCATGATCAATAAGCTGCTGTCTGTAGACTTTTCCCTGTAGTTAAACAGTAGAACCAAGGCATGATCAAAAATCAATGTAGAGCCATACCTTCCACTAAATATTTTCACTAAAATATTCAATAAGAAAAAAAAAATTTCTTAATACTTGAAACCTAACCTGAAACACAACAACTCTTCTTTCTTGCAGTTTACTAAACTAAATCTTCAGTGATGACATTAAAATAAACATATTGAAAGTCTCCAATACTTCTGTTATTCTTAAGCTCAACTATTAACACTATCCCGGTAATAACAAGTGTGGGTGGCTGAACTAAATCTTCATAATGTGTTTCTGGGTTAAATTTATATCTTCATTCTTTAGTGCAACTGATGAAATTTAATATTATGCACAAAATGTAATGCATTTCTTGATGAAAATAATTCAGCTCATTTCGAAACCAATATAACTGAAGCCTTTTTATCTGTTAAATTCAAGCAATAACTTGTAACAAGCAATAGCAGAGAACTGCAAAATATCAGCTCCAATCATTGAGTTTAACACTCCTTATGATAAATTAGTGCCAATCTCCTACATCAGCATTCTCTCGATTTTAGGTATTTCATGATAGATTCATGTTTTTCCCTCTTGCATTACATGTCTGTACCTCCTTACCATAAGTGCAGAGTGACAAGAGAAAGACAGCTAAAAAATACACTAAAGTATTTGTGCATTGGTCACAATATCTATGCTGTTCAGGAGAAAACTGTAGCATGTTGATATGTAGAAATTAATAGGGGTTATTGCCATCTACAGGCTAGAAGAAGTAATAGCCAGTTAGATAGTTGGGGAAGAAGTACTGGTTTCTTCTGGTAGGGTCTGAGACAATGTTTCTCCTCAGCAGTGTGACAACCAAGAAGTCCCCACACGGGATACTTACAAGTTGGATGCTCCAAGGTATCACACACATGAGGCTGTGCAACAGAAATGGGACAGAGGCTCATAATCAAATCAACTGACATGTCTAAAAATAATCAGACAATAGGCTGATCTGAGGCTAAGTTTTTATGACTTTGAGCCTTATTTTTGTGTTCTGATTTATCAGGACAATATTGAACAGGAACTGCACCTGAATTGAAGTGGCCTATTCAATTTTCATTGGCTATCACTTGGGAATGAGGATTAAGGATGAAAGTATGGTAGACAAGTTGGTTTCAAATGACCATTGCACAGGTAACATTTTGGAAAAAGTGAGGAGTACTGGATGTTTCGGTCAAGGCTTTCTTAACATTTATTAGTCCCAAGTTTTAAAAACAATTTAGGGAATGAAAGAAAAAAAGAAATGTAAAACATTTTGTACATAAATCTTTGGTTGCGACTTATAAAAATCTGGAATGCCCTATAATTGCTGAGTGGTTCTAATTTCACAGGCAGGCTGAAAACAAAATTAAATTAGGTACACAATGTTCCCACATACATTGTCCTGGACTTTGCAGTAATAAAGACAGTGAAAATGTGAGCATTCACATCACTGTTCCTTCGAAATTTAATGCAACTTCTGGGGCAAGACTTGTGTCTCTATGAGGAGATGGAAACAAGTTTCCAAATACAGGAGAGAGGTTCAGATTGTTATTCTGGGTCCGGGTTTTGGAGATGGAAGAAATCTCAGATCCGCAAACTCGATCTTTCAAAATAGCTGCCTGCGCTTCCCATTTTTGGATTGGGTTGTGGGTTGGGAGTGGCTGCATTGGACAGACTGCGCAAGGCTGCCAGTTCCCAAGTTGGATTGAATGGACAGCCTGCCTGGGAACTCCAATGTCATTGAAGTTTTAAAAGAAAGACTACGATCACATGAATTTGTAGCAGATGTGAGCCATTTAGCTCCTTGAGCATGTCCTACCATTCAATAAAATCATGGTTAATTCACATTTCCATCTACCATGCTAATTTTGATTCCTTTGTCTGACAAGAATCTCTTCATTTTAAAAATATTAAATTTCCTCACCTTCTGAGAGAGAGTTTCAAATTTACACAACTCTCTGAGAGAAAATAAAACTTATTGAGTGACGTCCATTTCTTAAACAGTGAAGCATAACGCTTTTAATCTTGAAATAAAAGATAGCAGTCAATTTGCTTTCTTAATTATTTGCTCAACCTGTGTACTAACATTTTATTACTCATGCATTAGAACACCTTGATCCCTCCACACCTCAGAGTTCTGCAGTCACTTAAATCATTTGCATTTTCTTGTTAAAACTTCACATTTATCATCTTATACTCCATCAGCCAGATTCACTCACTAAGCCTATTGATATCATGTGCAACCTCTTTATGTCTTCTTCACAAAATACTTTCCTACCCCTCTTGGGATCATCTGCAAATTTAGCTACCATGACTTTTCTCCACTCATTGAAGTCCTTGATACGAATTGAAAAGATTTTAGACCCCAGTACAGACCCTTCATTATTAAAACATTAACATATACCTCCTGCTCTCACCCCCTCACTCTCTGTGCCCCATCAATGTCAACCAATGCCATCTATCTGTATACATCTTAAATTCGCTCTGCCCAACTACTCATTCCCCATCGCCATATCACCTATGCCAGTCTGGACCCATTTACCCACCTCCCATGGCCACTGATACACCCTTTGCCAACTTAGTGTCAACTTGTACCCCTCCATCCACAACACTTTTTTTCCTTCCCTCTCTATGCCAACTCACCTGGTATCTAACATGGGTATACCTCAGGAGTCCTTCTGGCATAAGATAAAGTTTATTGATGATTTCACTATTGAAAGAAAACCACTCAATGACAGAAAATAAACAGTTGATACATTAATATTGTTCCCACTAGTCCCGAAATGTAAACAAACATTTCAGTTCCATGTTGAATAACTTCTATGCTTCACCCTTTACATAAATGAACATTTCCATCCCATAAGTAGTTATCCATCAAAACGTTTATTTAATAGACATCATTTTGTGAAAAAACATGCATCAGGAAATCAGTCATGGAGATTGTATCCCATCATAGGTTTTTGTCAATAGGAGCAATGAAAGAATGAGTACTATTTTTCAAAAAAAAAAGACATTTTTTGGACAATTCCTGAACAGCTGATTGGCAATTACACAATCATCATCCCAGTCATCAGCAAAGCAATGGAAGGAGTCACCAAAAGTGCAATCAAGCAATATCCACTCAGCAATAACATACTCACTGACGCTTAGTTTGACATCCACCAGGATCACTCAGTTCTTGATCGCATTACAACCTTGACCCAAACATGGACAAAAGAGCTGAACTCTAGTGATGAGTTGAGAGTGACCACCCTTGACACCAGGCTGCATCTGATTAATTAGTGACATCATGAAGCCTAGCAAACCGGAGTCAATGAGAATCAGGATGAAACATTCTGATGGTTGGAGTCAGACCCTATCACAGAAGAAGATAGTTATGGTGGTTGGTCATCAGTCATGTCAGCCCAGAACACCTCATCCACCTCCATCAGCATTCACACGTTTCACCACTGATACACAGTGGCAGCAGGACTAGATGCAAAGAAGGATCCAATGGGAACGCTGGCTATCCAAAAAGAGTGTACTGAGAACACAGCTGCTCAAACCTGGTCTAATCTCCAGACTCCACATTCCATACTCTCGGATTTCAGAGTTCAATTTGACGAGATGTAGCTGATTACTTAAGTAGTCAGCTGCCTCTGTGAATCACGTATACATGAACTATGGATTATCACCAAACCTGCTCCCTGCGAAAATGAGAGATGCTGGGTTTGAGAGTGAGACTTGGAATTTCCAATTTCTTCCAGCATTTTCACATTGAAGGAAACCCTCTCTGTCATGGTGAAAATCTGAACAAAAGTTTTTGTTAAGAGAAAGCTATTTTCCTGTGCCTTTTTTGACTCCAAGATATTTTTGAGAGGCTTTTTGCAGCCAAGTAGATCTTGTGTTCAAAATGTACTTGCTGCCCCATCATATGAGGGCCACCATCAAAAACAATAAAGGGAAATTGCTTGTCCTAATGCTCACCACTTTCCTTTCCTGTGACATTTCTTACAAACATGGCTCCTCACTCAAGGCGGGGGCCTCTCTGCCAAGTTGGGAAGAGGACAGAATTGGAGGGTAGCAACTTTTCTCAAGGGGTTTTCTCATTTTTTACAATTGCAAAACTGAGGTATTCTCTGCCAGGGAAGGGATGTACAAGGAGGAGTTTCTACACGTAACAGCCAGCACAGCTACATATCTGCCAACAACAGATCTCTACTTCAGCCTCCAAGTCTTCAGCAATTAAGTAGCCCCCTTACGAATCTCCTTCCTGTCATGGGTGTCCATTGCCTTCAGTACACAGAGGCACAGGTGCAGCAATAGCGGCAGCAGCCTGAAATCCCTCAAGCTCCAAATGCACAGGTCCAAGGACAGGACGAACCATGACACCAAGTATCTGGAAGGCAGAGGTATTGAAGAATAAGGCAATGCCCACCCAAAGGCGGTATTGTGGGTGGCATGATGGCTCAGGGATCCGGGTTCAATTCCAACCTTGGGTGACTGTCTGTGCGGAGTTTGCACATTCTCCCCGTGTCTGTGTGGGTTTCTTCCGGGTGCTCCGGTTTCCTCCCATAGTCCGAAGATGTGCAGGTCAGGTGAATTGGCTATACCAAATTGCCCATAGTGTTAGGTGCATTAGTCAGGGGTAAATATAAGGTGAAGGAATAGGTCTGGGTGGGTTGTTTTTCAGAGGGTCGGTGCAGGCTTGTTGGGCTGAAGGGCCTGTTTCCATACTATAGGGTATCTAATCTAATCAAAGGTGAACAGGATAAATGCCTGAATATGATTGACAGGTAACATCAGAGTGTCTTACCTGAGAAATGGTTGCTGAATTTTACATTCTTCTGCAACTACGGGCAAGAGACACTATACTCCCTCAATGGCTTCAAAGGTGACAGTGCTCTTTGCTGGTGAGTCACTTCAAGGTTTCAGATTGGTTTCACAGGGTGGCATAACATCGAGGGCCAAAGGGCCTGTACTGCGCTGTAATGCTCTATGTTTCGCAGCTGACAGAATCTACAGTCACCACTGTCATCAATATTCTTTTGGCAGGGTGGCACAGTTTAAGCTGTTCACGACATGCAGTGCACCACAGTTACAGTAACAGGTTACAGCTCTCCTCCATATTTAGGTGCAGTCTAGGTGCATGCACTGGCAATATGGGTACACATGCAGAATTCAGAGAGCGACATTCATTGAAAGAGGTACCACTCTTTAAATGTCAATCTACGACAACTTTACAATATAGATATGCCATTATTTTCTCAACATTAACTCATTACAGTTATGAATTTAGCAACCCATGCTGTCATGTTCAGTTTTAAGGACACGATGTATGCCTAAATAGATGATGTAGGCAGGAGATCCCCTCTTGTTTCAGTACTCGCTAACATTTTCTACAATTTCCATGTTCAATATATTTTTGTTAGAATGGGCTCCACCCTTGAACCTTCTGCATATTTCTAAGGCATAGATAATACATTCATGATCATCGAATCTGAAAACAAAAATATATTCCTTCCCTTGCTCGACGTCACTTTTAAATAAAGCAAACCAATGAGCTCCCTTTCTTCGATGAGCTCATGGAGAAATCCAGTAATGGGTTTGCTATAGAGGACCTTCACCTGAAAATATACCATTTGGGATTTGTGCTGATTGGCATGTAAACTGAGCTCTAACCACTTGTTCACCGTGCAAGTCTCATATACAAAGAAAATTGTGAGCATTAACACTATCACACAGGACAATATCTATCCTGACCAGATCATTATTCACAGTGTGTCATGCAAACTTGCAAATAGGCCAAAGTCCTGAAAAGTACCTGGTCAACTTCAGATTACTCCAGAAAGGCAAAGCACCTCAAAACAGCTTGAACAACAGATTGAGGAAACTATTTAATATTGCTACTCGTGTGGTTCTTTCCACGAACATAATGTTGCCATCAGTCCATAAAGGCCTGCATATCACACAATCAAGCAATAGCATATATGAATTCCAGGGCTTGTACAATGACAGGTACGTAAGCCATATGTCCCAACTGATGCAATCAAATAGCTGTGATCCAGATCGTGCACAGCCAACCAGCACTTGCAAAACTGCACTCCACAACTTCTACAGTTGGATGTGAATTTGTGATTGGGTAGCACATACTAAACAGAGTCAAAAAGTGTGGCGCTGGAAAAGCACAGCTGGTCAAGCAGCATCCGAGGAGCAGGAGAGTCGCGTTTCTAGTATAACCTTTTCATCAGGAATGTGGGAGGCTAGGGGACTGACAGATATTTGGGAGGGGGTGGGGCTGGATGGAGGGCAAGTGGGCTGACAAATAATTGGGAGGGGGTAGGGCTGGGGGTTAGGCAGCTGGGAATGTGATAGTTTGATGAAGGTGGGGGTGATGATGATAGGTCAGAGTTGAAGGTGGAGCGGGTGGGAAGGAAGATGGACAGGGAGGACAGTTCAAGATCTGGGATAAGGTGGGGGAAGGGGAGGTCAGGAAACTGGTGAAATTGACATTGATCGCATATGGTTGGAGGGTCCCAAGGCAAAAGATGAGGTGTTCTTCACCAGGTGTCGGGTGGCTACAATTTGTTCCAATGCTCCAACTCGGCACCGCCATCTTGAACTGTCCTATCTGTCCATCTTCTTTCCCACCTATCCACTCCTCCCTCCACTCCAACCTATCAACATCACCCCCACCTTCATCTACCTGTTGCATTCCCAGCTACCTCCCCCACCCCCAGCCCTCTCCCCTTCCATTTATTTTTCCTGCACCATACTTTTTAACTCTGATCTCTAGCATACTGAACGATCTTGAGCTCACTTAAAGGTACATTAAGAACCAATAAGCAGTCAAGCTTGTAACATTAATCATTTATACTTGTTAGAAATTACATACAATCAAATGCAGTAAAACTTTTCTGTAAACAAAAACAATATGTTTAGCCTTGTGCATATTTGAATTATCCAGGAACTTCAGCAGCCTTTTCTTTATGGCAATATCTGATCCAATCAACATTTTTTTCCTGGAGTATAAATTGTTGTGATTGTTTAGTATTCTTGCATTTATCCTGATGAATGCAGAACAAAATGATTTGGCCGCATGTCGTTCCTTGCAGAAAAATCTACTAATATGCAGAACTTTAATACGTGATATTATTTTGATTGCAAAAGTTTGTAGTGAACTTATATTTCAATATTGAAGTTATCTGCTCTGGTCGGAAAAATAAAGAAGTGTGGAATAGTTTTCCAAAGGGTGCAGAGGCGGAACATTCTCTCATTCCAGGACTAGGAGTGAAGGCCATGGCACTAAACCATGCCAGTCTAGTCTGGAGATGCCAGCCTGTTCCAAGGTTGCCAGCCTGGTCTGAGATTTTTGGCACAGTGCAATCTCAGTTGTCTGAAGGAATAGGAGGACTGGGGTGGGATAGATAGTAAATCAGACAAGTTTGGAAAGGTATGGCAAGTAAACTCACGAGACCTTGCAGTGAAAACTTCTCCAAAAAACTCAATCCAACTGGCACTTGGTTAAAAAACAAGTAACATTCAGCCTATTGTGTGGGAAAGTGCTGGAATTCTGAGAATCTTCGGTAGATATTTGAAGCAGAAGCAGGCTGCCAGAAAACTGTAACTATAAATAAGTATAAAAAAGAATTTCAAATGATAAACAAGGTGACTGTTTTTATCTACACTCAAAATGTTTGCAGCTTTGACCTCAGTCTGTGGGATGCGTTTTTGAAAGTTTATATAAAGGTACACATTAAGTTACTGAGCCATCCAACCAAGATAATACATACAAAACCTCTAAATATGGTCTTTGGTCATTTTGGGAGTAAGCTTAGTGCTTAGATTCTATAAGTTGCTGCTACAATGCAAAGACTTAAAAATGTTTACATGTTTAAATTGATGCATAAATGAGGAAGACCATGAGGAAGGGAGTAGCCAGTGTAAAAGGAAGGGTCAGTCAATGATGTCTGTCAGTCGGCTGCATTACATTGTATCTTGCAGGAGCAGAATGTATTTTTTTCCTTTGTGATTTCTTTTTAATGAAGTTTCTGATCTTTCCTCTTTACAACTTGCAAGAATATTAACTAAAATTAGACATTTCCCCAAATGGAAAATCAAATCAATTATATACTAACACGCTGATGCAATACACACAATGAATGGTGACTAATGTAGAACTTGGCATTGAGTTACCTATCTCCACTCTCAATGCAAGCAACTGAGGAATCCAAGACTGTGAGTGACGTAATTTTTTTCAAAATTTGATGGCAATTGCAAAACTAAACTATACAAAATACTCAATGCCTAACTTCATTGACAATTCAAGCAGCTTAAATGCACATAACATTTTTAATGCAAAATTGGTTCAGCACATCGCATTGAGACAATGCTCACAATGATTTGTGATTTGACCAAATTTGCTGCCTCCATTGTTCCCTGAGGTTGGTTTTGCTACTCTGGTCATGTTAATACCTAGCACTTCTAGAACTTTATAAGCCAGATGTTTTTCGAGCTGAAGGATTAAGAATAAAATCTAACCTATGGACCATGTTGTCACACTTTAGAAAATTCTAGACCAATGCTTGCGCAGAATTAAACCATTAAAAGAAATTGAATAAAAGGGTGATGGTACAACTACTATTACATGGAAAGCTCAAGTGAAATAGTTCATGAGTTTACCATATTAATTACATCTTTTAGTTTAGATATTTAATGGTTATCTTACCTTTAACTGTCACTTTAGCACAGCAAGATGTCCTTCCAAATTTGTTTTCTGCTACACAGGTATAAATAGCATCATCTTCTGGCAAAGCATCTTGTATATAGAGTTTTGCAATATCATTTTCAAATGAGCTGTGAGCATACTGAATGGGTGTATCTGTAGATTAAACAGGGAAATAGAAACCGTAAAAGACCATCCTCGAACAATATCGTGTAGCTGTTTCGTTAAATTACCATCACACCCCACTGGGATGTCTTCACAAAGCTCATTCTCCTCCATGAACAATTAAGCACATTATCTAATTTCCAAACATCCATGATCTGAGTGTCTGAACACACTGCTTCAAAATATGAATCTGTAAAATTGTTTACAAGGTTAGACGGTAAGATTCTTCCTACCTCTCTCTGTAGCCTGCAGCTTTGTTTTGGAAGATGATCAGCCTGCAAACCCTTCAAAATCTATTACTTGGAGCTGTCTGCAGTATACCCAAGAGGAAAGTCTGTACTGAACTGCTTTGACCTCCTCTTTCTTGAGCAAACTATCTGTAATCCCCTCTGTTTCTAAGAAATTCCTATTAAAATACTGAAGAACTCAGGAGAATGAAGTTCCTCATTGCTGATCCCCGCAAATTTAAAATAGTCCAAACTGTAGTCACAGATAGCAGAACAGGAACAAGAATTGCCATTCAATCCCTCAAACCTGTTTGATTATTCCAACTGATGTGCACATTAATTCCACATTCACACCTTAGTTCTATAAATCTTAATATCTTTGCTGAATAAAACAAAATGTTAACATTCAGTTTTAAATTCACAATTTACTCAGCTTCAGAAGCTGTTGGAGAGAATTACAGATTTCCAAGACACTTAATCACTTCCTGACATCACTTCTGAACATTCATAATAATGTGATGTGTCTTTGTTCTGGATTCTCCCAACAGAGGAATCATTATCTCGCGATCTCCACATTATTGTACCTGCCTATCCCATCAAATCCTTTCATCATTTTAAACACCTTGATTAGATCGCTCCTTAATCTTCTATACTCAAGGGAATATAAACCGAGTCTGTGCGTCTTGTTTTTATAACATATCACATCTATTGTGTTGCCTAACTTATTACTGGCAGTAAATTTGATTGTATGGCTTTCTATTCCTTCATCCAATTCGTTTAAAAATCTAATGAAAAACTGAAGGCTAAGGACAGGTACTTGGGTTCCTGTCAACTGGAGTACATACTTAGTATCCATACTCTACTAAACATATATCCTAACCAATAGCCAATCCATGCTAATATATTGTTTCCAATTTTATGGGTTCCCTTTGTACAAGCCCTTTATGTGTAATACTATGAAATGTTTTTGGAAATATACATTAGTAACATCCATCAGCACTCCCATTTTTATCATATTAGTTAGTTCTTTTGTATCCCAGTCCTCTTGAGGTAAAGCCCCATGTTCCACTAGCCTTTTGCATTATTTTTATATTTTTCTTGTATATGGATCTCTGCATACGGACATGTACATACTTCTGTGTGATCAGCTGTGTAATCACAGAATGTGGACAACTTTGTTCTTCACAGGATCCTCACCATTTGCCATTATTACTGTGACTTGGAAGCCAGTGTATTGTGTGTGCATGTGTTTGGTAGCTCCTGGGAACGAAGATGACCTTTGCTCATGGTGAGAATCTGTACATCGAGTCTGTTGATCTGGAGCTACTGCATGGTTGCGGCTGATGAGAAAACTCACCCACTCATACTGTCTGCCATTGGTGTAGCTGAATTTACAGGTTTATAATCAACTAGCTTGGCCATGATATGAAGTAGGATTTGAACTGGCAGTTGTCAAACCAGAGGTAGTGACAGTGCCACTGAGTCACAAGATGTCCTGTACCCAAGTGTTCATGCTGCTTGAGTGAGCGGAAGGAGTCAATTTGCCTACATGAGCTGTCATAACATAGCTGAACATCTCATATGGGCGGCACGGTGGCACAGTGGTTAGCACTGCTGCCTCACAGCGCCTGAGACCCGGGTTCAATTCCCGCCTCAGGCGACTGACTGTGTGGAGTTTGCACATTCTCCCCGTGACTGCGTGGGTTTCCTCCGGGTGCTCCGGTTTCCTCCCATAGTCCAAAGATGTGCAGGTCAGGTGAATTGGCCATGCCAAATTGCCCGTAGTGTTAGGTAAGGGGTAAATGTAGGGATATGGGTGGGTTGCGCTTCGGCGGGGCGGTGTGGACTTGTTGGGCCGAAGGGCCTGTTTCCACACTGTAAGTAATCTAATCATACCTAAATGAGCTTGTGTGGTCATTTAATTTGCATCTTGGATCCCAATAAGATGATTATGGTTCATCTCATGTTGTCACACATCACATTTAAAGCCAAACCACAGTGCTTTTCCCTCTACAGATGCTGCCGCACCTGCTGAGTTTCTCCAACATGTTCTGGTTTTTGTTTCATATTTAAAACTCTTGGCTCCACCGTCATTAAACCTCTGATTTCTGTTTTGCTGCTGTCCTCTAGCCTCACCCTGTCCATGTTAAGAATGTGATTCATTAAAGAATTTATATGTGAGCACAGAATGAGGTTTTGTTATTGTGATCCTCAGCTTACAACCCTGGAAAACAATCAGAGTTTATGCAGCTGCTCAACATTTAAACTGGTCATGTAATTTTCTTAAATCATTTGGAATACCTCCAGAAATCTGTGCCTTAACATTAAATAGCAAAGTCTTTCATTTCTGTTATGTCCTGATTTTTAAAAACGAATGTCTATCATATGTCTTTAAATTGGGAAACCATTTTTCTGACAGTACTGTCTTGATTTCATCTTTCTTTTTCCATTTTCCTTTTGGTTGGCCTCTGCTACCGCCCATTTTGCATCTTTGCTATAATTCAGGTTTAACCCTCCTATCTTTAAAATGATCGTTCATAGTCCAGGCTCACAACACTTGCTTTGCATGATTGTAATTTGTTTTATATTCTTGTTTGCATCTAAAAACACAGCCATCTGCTATTGTAACGTCCCTCTAGTACTGCATGGGTTCAACTAAACCATTTAAGTGAACTGCTGTGAACTACTAAAATATTCTTGCATTGAATAGCGGAACTATCCAATGTACTTCTGGCAAGCACTATTGTTCTGAATAAACTGTTTCATGTGACCAGAACATTGAGAAAAAGCTTCCTATTGGTGCCTAAAGCAAAGGAATTTAGGGGGGGGGAATCAAAGTCAAACAAATTTAAAACTATTTTTGAAAAAAAAATGCCAGTTCAGAACTTTGAGAGAGGAAAACTTGAATTTGTGGAGGAGGATCAGTCTGTAAGTACGTAAACTGCTGAATTTGTTTTATGTGTGGCTTGCACATTGTTACGAAAATTAAGAAAAATAAGACTGCTCCATAACATATACAGATATTAGATTAACTTCAGGTTTCTTAGATTTAAGAGTGAATTTAAAAACTACAGAAGGCATGTTGCACTAAAAGTACAACCAAACCATAAGAAGGAAGTTTTATGAAAATAGAATAAATGTATTTATAAAACTTAATGCCCAGATTTTGCTGTACACAAGAAAGATCAAGGTGGTTAGCTGTTATATTTATATTCAATAAAACTGACAGCAAACTTTGCCACTCCACATATGTACAGTCAAATGTGAATGCTGGAACAGGAATAAGCAACTAATCGGCCTTTTCCTGCTGCTATGTGCTTACATAATAAGCTTCCAACCACAAATCCATCTCATCACCAAGCCCACTTACCTTTACTTCCATGACATTGTCCAACTCTCAGTTTATGTGCTGCAAAAACCCACATGTATGCCTTTATTACCTTTAGCTTTGACAAATCTAATGTTCATCTGGCTGGTTTACCCATGTTTCGCAATTCATACACTTGAACTCATTCTAAACTCTGTTGGCCATGTCCCAATTTGCAAAGTCTCAATGATACATTACCCTTGTGCTTGCTGACCTTCGGTGACTCTGTGTTCAGCAATGCTTCAACTTTAGAATTCACATTCTCATTTTCAAATACCTCCATGACCTCATCCCTCTCTATCTCCTCCAGCCCTCCAAATCTCTCAGATATATACAGACCTCTCCAATTCTGACATGTTGAGCAACCCCAGGTTTAATTATTCTGATCACCCCCCCATCACCAGACCATACAGAACCTCATCACCTCAGGAGATCTCCCACCCACAGCTTCCAACCTCATAGTCCGGGAACCCCGCACTGCCTGGTTCTACCTCCTTCCCAAGATCCACAAGCCTGACCACCCTGGCCGACCCATTGTCTCAGCATGCTCCTGCCCCACTGAACTCATCTCTAACTACCTCGACACAGTCCTATTCCC
>NC_057716.1:53335950-53339337 GCF_004010195.1 Chiloscyllium plagiosum | reverse complement strand
CCTCCCCCACTCACCCATTGTACTCTATGCTACTTTCTCCCCACCCCCACCCTCCTCTAGCTTATCTCTCCATGCTTCAGGCTCACTGCCTTTATTCCTGATGAAGGGCTTTTGCCCGAAACGTCGATTTCGAAGCTCCTTGGATGCTGCTTGAACTGCTGTGCTCTTCCAGCACCACTAATCCAGAATCTGATTTCCAGCATCTGCAGTCATTGTTTTTACCTACCTGATTCCAGGAATTCAGTTCCAGGAATTCAGTTTGTTGTTGGGAATGATTTGGCAGGATCCAAGGTGGAAGTGACACCCATTGTTGTGGAGAAACCCAAGGAAGACCAAGAAACTGAGGAGTTAAAACCAAAATATCCTGGCATTTTCCTAGTCTGAGTGGTAACCTGATCCCACTATCATAAGTCACAACATGAAGTGAAAAGTAAAGAGAAAGATGAAGGTGTTGAGTTCAGTTAGCGGACACCCTGTTTGATGTAATGGTGCAGGAAAAACCTAAACAAGCAAAGGGTCAGACAGAAGTGTTTACCCCTGAAAGACTAAGAGACTTGCAACAGCAAAACAAGACGATAAAAGATATATATTTGGATGTGTACTCTGAAAAGGAGGCAGACAATATTCCGGAGGGTCATTATCTGAAAGATAGCATCCTTAGGCGGAAATGGAGACCACAGCAGGTTAGTGCAGAGAAGAAATGGGCCAAACTGCATCAGATTGTGTTGCCGGTAGCATACAGTCAGGAGGTGTTATGGGTCGCACATGAACTAACTGTAGGAGGACACCTAGGGCTACAAAAGACTCAGGCTAAGGTACAAAAACATTTTTATTGGCCTGGAATGCACAAGATTGTGGTGAACATTTGCCATACGTGTCATACATGCAAAACGGTAGGTAAGTCACAGGCGGCAATGAAACCAGCACCTTTGTTGCCAATTCCCACATTTGAAGAACCTTTCATGTGGGTTATAATTGATTGTATAGGTCCCTCCCAAGAACTAAAAGTGGGAACCAGTATTTGTTAACCATAATGGATGTGTCTACCAGATTTCCGGAGGTAATTCCATTGCAGAGTATCAAAGCAAAAAGGGTAATAGAGGAGTTAGTAGCTTTCTTCACATGGTATGGGCTACCTAGAGAGATTCAGTCAGACCAAGAGTCAAATTTTACTGCTCAGCTGTTTAAGACGATTATGGATAGCTTAAGTACACAGCACTTTAAATCCAGTGCGTATTATCTTGAATCCCAGGGAGCTTTAGAAAGGTGGCATCCGACCTTGAAGACCATGTTGACAGCAAACTGTCAGGATTACCCGCATGATTGGGATAAAGGCATCCCATTCATATTGTTTTCCATTAGCGATGGCCCAAACAAATCTACTCAGTTTACTCCCTTCAAGTTAATATTCGGTCATGAAGTGAGAGGCCCTTTGAAATTAACTAAAGGGATATTGACAGTACCAAAGTCAGAGGTTTTACACTTAGATTGTGTATTGGAAGTGAGGGAGAGACTAAATCGAGTAGGTGAGTTAGCTAAACAGCACTTAAAGAGGGCACAGTATAGAATGAAACAGATGGCAGATAAAAGCTCTGATACGTAGACGTTTTCCTGAGGGGATAACGTGTTTGTACTGTTACAGTGATAGGAGATCCCTTCAAAGCCAAGTTTAGTGGTCTCTATCAAATTGAGAAAAAGTTGAGTCAGTTGAACTATCCAGTAAAGATGCCAGATAGAAAACAAAGGTATCAGGTATGTCATGTGAATGTGTTGAAACCATATTATACTGGAGAGAAAGAACTGGAGAAACAGGTGTTACTGCCCCACAGAGTGAGGAATCAAATCCAGATGATTTGGATTTTGATGTGCCTCAAAGTAGATTAAGAAATGAAGAAGTCCTTGAGGAGTGGGATAGGTTAGTAAGCTCTCTGTCTCAGGTGCATAGAACGCAATTGAAAGATTTGTTACTGCAGTACAAGGCTATACGTAAGAATCAGATGGGGAGGACTAATGCTATTGTACATAAAGTAGACGTAGGCAATACTACTCCAATAAAACAACACCCCTATCGGCTTAATCCTTTCAAAGCCAGACAGATCCAGAAGGAGGTGGAGGCCATTCTCGACGAGGGCACCATCGAACCAAGCCAGAGCGAGTGGAGTTTGCCGATCGTCTTAGTTCCCAAACCGGACGGGACTCAATGATTCTGCGTGGATTATCAGAAGGTCAATGCTGTCACAAATTCGGGCTGATATCCAATTCCTAGCTTGGAGGACTGTATTGAGAAAGTTGGACAAGCCAGTTACATCACCAAATTGGACTTCATGAGTGGTTACTGGCAGGTACCTTTGTCAGAGTTGGTGAAAAGAATTTCTAGGTTTGTAACCCCAAATGGCCAAATCAGTTTAAAGTGATACCCTTTGGAATGAAGAATGCACCAGGCACATTCCAAAGACTCATGAACAGAACTGTGGCTGGGTTAACAAACTGTGCAGTTTATCGATGATGTAGTGATCTTAAGCAGTCCTGGAAAGATCACATGGTACAGTTGGCAGAGCTCTTTGAATGACTATGAGAAGCAAATCTAGTGATAAACTTAAATAAAACAGAATTTGCAAAAGCAGAGGTGACGTTCTTGGGACATAACATCGGTCTTGGAAGGTTAATCCCACTGAACGAAAAGATGAAGACAATAAGGAATTTCCATGACCAACCTCAAAGAAAGAGGTGCTTCAATTCTTAGGACTCAGCAGATTCTTTCGGAAGTTTGTTCCAAACTTCAGCAGTGTAGTGGCACTGTTCACCGATTTGCTGAGGAAGAACACAAAGTTTCGGTGGACAGAACTACGCCAGGAGGCATTCGACCATTTGAAATCGATACTAACCACCAAACCAGCTTTAGCTACACCAAACTTTTTAAAACCCTTTAAAGTCGTCTTCGAGCTAGCGACATTGGAGTTGGAGCTGTACTCCTACAGGATTTTAAGGATGGGATTAAACTGCCAGTTGGTTACTTTTCGAAGATCAACACCCACCAGAGGCAATACTCCATGATCGAAAAAGAACTATTGAGTTTGGTACTGGCCTTACAACATTTTAATGTGTATGTCACGAACAATGTGTCGGAGATGGTTGTGTACACGGATCACAATCCGCTTATATTCTTAGAACACTTTAAAGACAAAGTTTGATTTAGATTTAGATTACATTTAGATTACATTACAGTGTGGAAACAGGCCCTTCGGCCCAACAAGTCCACACCGACCCGCCGAAGCGCAACCCACCCATACCCCTACATTTACCCATTACCTAACACTATGGACAATTTAACATGGTCAATTCACCTGACCTGCACATCTTTGGACTGTGGGAGGAAACCGGAGCACC
>NC_057716.1:53289193-53335593 GCF_004010195.1 Chiloscyllium plagiosum | reverse complement strand
CCTATGTAGTGTTTTGTGCAGTCCTTGCATGGTATTTTGTACACTACATTAGTTTTGCTCATGTTGGGTATTGGGTCCTTCGTTCTGGTGAGTTGTTGTCTGAGCGTGGCTGTTGGTTTGTGTGCCGTTATGAGTCCTAGGGGTCGCAGTAGTCTGGCTGTCAGTTCTGAGATGCTCCTGATGTATGGTAGTGTGGCTAGTCCTTTTGGTTGTGGTATGTCCTCGTTCCGTGGTCTTTCTCTTAGGCATCTGTTGATGAAGTTGCGCGGGTATCCGTTTTTGGCGGATATCCGTTTTTTCCTCGATTGTTGCCAGATTTGAAATAACCATAGATGCAGGAAAAGTCAATAGTTTTATCATGTTTCTTCAAGACTGAGGAAAATTTTAGCTAATCTGGAAAACCAGATTAAAAAACATTCTATAACATTCTGTTACATTGTCAGAGCAAAGTATACATTGTTAATGAGGGTAACTAACATAAATGTTGGGTGAGGACAGCCCAAAGCTGGCCAAATCCTCATGGAAATGGATGGAGCTTAGGGCGCCTCCCCAATTTCTGTTCATCTCGCTGGGACCAAATCACAGTTTGGATCGCATGAGATGTGCAGATCACTGACAAAAGTTAGCCAAAGTGAAAGACCTGCACCAGAAGCAAAATAAGCCCCTAATGGCACCATTGACCAGAGGGAAGCGGATAAGACTTAATCTGATTTTGAATCTTGTGATGGACAGAAGCTGGAAGATTGCTTAGTTCAGCACTTCATACACTCAGCTCAGCTCACGACCCAACTTGGAGTCCTGCTCCACACGTTTGAGAAGCCCTGAACTAGTTTGAAGCCAGTGGGACAATCTCCACAGGGCCTCACAGTGTCTGACTGCAAAAAGTTACCTGGAAAATATTGGGAAGGTAAACAGAACAATAAATTCATGAAGATGGTAGCCATGATGTGGAGGTGCCGGTGTTGGACTGGGGTGGACAAAGTCAAAAGTCACATAGCACCCGGTTATAGTCCAATAGGTTTATTTGAAATCACAAGCTTTCAGAGCACTGCCCACTTCACCTGACAAAGAAGCAGTGCTCTGAAAGCTTGTGATTTCAAACAAACCAGTTGGACTATAGCCTGGTTTCATGTGACTTCTGACCTTGTCCATAAAGATGAGTAGCAGTTCAGGAAATTGGACAGAATATGAAGAACAATAAAGATTGGGATAAAAGATTAATTTTAAGGGAAACAGCAGAGTGAGGGAAAGCTAGCTCAAACACAAAAATAGATAGTAAGAATTTTTATAGGTTTATAAAAATAACAAAGAATAAATATAGTCAGTGTTGGTTCTCTCTCTTGAGACAGAGAGTCTGGGAATTAATAATAGAAAATAAGGGAATGACTAGTGAATAGAACAGATGTTTTATGCACTGTATAGGATATAAATAAAATCCCCCCAAAATTGTAAAGCAGAATGTGAGAGCGAGGAGCTTAAAACAATTACAGAGAAAGCGCACTGGGAATACTATTAGGACTAAAATCTGACAAGTCCCTGATTCTCAGGTGTGCTGATATAGTAGATGCATTACTTTTAATTTAAGAATCATAGAATCCCCACAGTGTGGAAGCAGGCCATTTAGCCCATACCAACCCTCCAAACAGCATCCCACCCAGACCCACCCCTCTACCCTTTTACTATAACCCTGCATTTCCCATGACAAACCCACTGAGCCTGTACATCTTTGTACTGGGGGAAGAAACTGGAGCACCTGGAGGAAACCCACGCAGACACGGGGAAAACGTGCAAACTCCACATAGACTGTTGCCCGAGGGTGGAATGATATCTGGGTGTGTGGCACTGTGAGGCAGCAGTGCTAAACATTGAACCACTGTGCTGCCCCAAACTCTAGAGAATTTTGGAAAATGTCCCATCAGATTGGAAAATAATGAACGTGATTCCTCTACTTGAGAAAGAAGGGAGACATAAAGAAACCTAAATGTCATTAACATCTGTCAGAGGCAAAATGTTAGAACATGTTGTTGAAGAGCTTAAAATAGGGCACTTAGAAAATATTAATGCGATCAGATAGACCTCCCGTGGTTTTGTGAAAGGGAAATTATTTAGACTGATTAGTTAGAATTCTTTGAGGAAATAATAAGCCATATAGATAACCAGTGGCAGAGCTGTACTTCAATTTTCAGAACGTATTTGACAAAGTGCCACATCAAAACTTAAGATACAACAGAAGAGCTCATCATATGGGAATAGCATTTTAGCCTGGACTTATTGGCAAATAGGAAGCAGGAGGTGGGGATAAATGGATCATTTTCAGGTTGGCAAAGGTGTGATGGTGGTATGCATAGTGATCAGTGTTGGGGCCTCAATTATTTATGATCTTTAGGAATGACTTTGATGAAAGGGCTGAATATACACCCGACACATTTGCTGATGATACAAAGTTAGGTGGGAAAGTAGGCTGGAAGTAAGAAGCTACAAAGGGATACATAGGTTGTGTCAGTGGGCAAAAATGGTATATAGAATTTATGTGGTATAATGTGGGAGAATGAGAATTTATTCACTTTGTCAGGGTGAATAGAAAAACAACATATCATTTAAATGGAGAGAGATCGCAGAAATCCGAGGTACAGAAGGATCTGATTGTACATGAATCACAAACATTTAGTATGCAAGGAACAAGAAATGATTAGAAAGAAAAATGGAATGTTGTCATTTATTGCAAGGGGAATGGAAAATAAAAAGAGATGTGTTTTGCTACAGTATTTAGAGCATTGGCAAGTCCACATCTGATGTACTGTGTACAGTTTTAGTCTCATTTACAAAAGTATGTAAATATATTGGAAGTAGTTCAGAGGCTGTTTCTCGGCTGACACTCAGGTGGAAGAGTTGTGTTACGAGGAGAGATTGGACAGGCTGGGCTAATAACCACTACAGTTCAGAATAATGAGAGGTGACCTCATTAAAATTGATATGATTCTGACAGTGCTTGACAGGTCATGTGCAAGGATATTTGACCTTGTGGATGAGACCAGAGACAACACAGTTTAAATATAAGGGACCAAAACAGAAATTGCTGGAGAAACTTAGTAGGTCTGGTCACGTTTATAGATAGAAAACAGAGTTAATGGGTCGGGTCTGACGACCCTACTTCAGACCTTTTATCCATTCTGACGTGATCTCACCGGACTCAGAACTCTCTGCATAGATGCTGCCAGACCTGCTGAAATTCTCCAGCAATTTCTGTTTTTGGTTCAGATTTCTAGCATCTGCAGTTCTTTGTTTTATTAAAAATGAGGGGTTTTCCAATAAAGATTGGGATGGGGATTTTGTTTGCTCTCCCATTATGTGTCTTTCAACTTTTCCCAAGGAAGTGGTTAACTGAATCCTTTGCAGGGTAACTGAATCTTTTTGAGACAGAAGTAGATAGATTCTTGATTAACACCACAGGTAAAGGTTAATTGTGGCAGTCAGGAATGTGGCGTTGAGGTCACAACCAGGTCAGCCATGAGTTAATTGAATGGTGGAATGGACTGGAAAGGCCAAGTGGCCTACTGCTGCTTTTACTTTGTATGCTCGTATAACCAATGATTTTTTTTTGACTATCAAAAATTCTTACTAACTCAGCCATGAATAAATTCAATGACCCAACCTCCATTGCTTTCTAGAGAACAGAATTCCACAGAATAACAATCCTCAGATAAAAAGAAAAACTTTCATCATTGCCTTAAAAGTGAGGCATTTTTTTGTTAAAAAAAGTCCCCCACAGTTTTATGCCCATATGGAAACATCCATCTGTTATTCACCCTATTAAGTCCCACTAGGATCGTATATGTTTCAATAAGATCATCTCTCATTCTCTTAAAGTTGGTACTTTATTGGGTAATGATTTTAACCCTTTCAGATTGATTCCTAACATCTCCTGCCCAAAGAATTTTCCAATTATTAATGTATGGTTGAGTATAGAATTATTTTTACCAATACCCCATACTCCACACAGCATCCCCGACTCCCTGCCACCCCAACCCACCCACTACCTACCCAGTCCTGACCGTAAAATATAGGAAATCTAGAGGCTTCACTATTCTCTTGGAAGATGTTCTCTCCAGACCTGAAAAATTGGTACTTTAAAGGGACAGCGAAGAGAAGGTCATTGATTTTAATCCTTTCTCTTGATAGTCTGAGGTCCGTACACCTCTTTCATTATCAAAGCCCTCATTGGGTTCATCTCAATCAATAATTGATAGACAATTAACATATAATTAAGTAAAGTTCTTGCAGTTCCTTAGTATGACCTCTTTGTTAGTACGAACAATACACAATCCCCAGCCTGCAACTATTCGGATGAGTGTACTTTTTCAGTTCAGATCCCTGATCAGTGCCTAAGACCAGAAGAAATAGGAACAGGAGTAGGTCATTTGGCCCTTTGAGCCTGTTTTGCCATTCAGTAGGATCATGGCTGATCTGGCATTCCACATATCCATTTTCCTGCCCATTCCCTTTAACCACTAATTTTCACAATGATCAAGAACCTATCCACCTCAACATTCCCTGGAGTGTCGAAGGCTGAGGAGTGTATAGACTTGTATAAAATCATGAAGGGCATGGAGAGGGTGAACAGCCAAGGCTTTTTTCTCCCCCCAGGATAACTGAGTCCAGAATTAAAGGGCATAGGTTTAAGATGAGAGGGAAAAGATTTAAAAGGGACATAAGGAGTCAACTTTTTCCACACAGAGGGTGGTACATATATGGAATGAGCTGCTGGAGGAAGTGTTGGAGGCTGGTACAATTACAGCATTTAAAAAAGCATCTGGATGGGTATATTAATAGGAAGGGTTTAGAGGAATATGGGCCAAATGCTGGAAAATGGAATTAGATTAATTTAGGATATCTAGTCAGCATGGACAAATTGGACCAAAGGGTCAGATTCCCTGTGACTCTATTAAATATACACAAAGCCTCTGCCCCACAGCTCTCTCTGGTAAGGAGGTCCAAAGACTCACAACATTAAGAGAATAAATTCCTCCTCGTCTCAGTCCTAAACTGATGCCCTTTTATGTCAAGCCCTTTAAGAATCCTTGTGGTTTCACTGAGATCACCTTTCATTTGTCTAAATTCCAGTGGGTTGAGTGCCAACTTGTTTAGCTTTTTGCTCATAAAATAATCCCTCCATACCGGGGATTATCCTAGTGAACCTTCTCTGAACTGCCTCCAATGAAATGATATCTTTCCATAAATAAGGGTAACAAAACTGCAGCACAGTACTCCAGATGTGGTTTCCCCAGCATCTTGTACAGTTCAAGTCCCTACTCTATACCCCTATTAGTCCTATCCTAATTGTGACAACCATCGTGCAAGGTATAAACAACTATGAGTCGAAAAGTGAGGCGCTGGAAAAGCACAGCAGGCCAGGCAGCATCCAAGAAGTAGGAGAGTCGATGTTTCAGGCATAAGTACTTCATCAGGAATGTGATCGAAATGTTGAATCTCCTGCTCCTTGAACGCTGCCTGACCTGCTGCACTTTTTCAGCACCACACTTTTCACCTCTGATCTCCAGCATCATTCCAAAGTGGAGATAAAGTGACCAGGCATTCGTCATATGTTAGCATGACATCCACATTTGTAAAGTGCTGTTGGTTTAATGATGTGTTTTCCTGGCCAACCAGCTAGTCTTTTAGTCTGGACAATATTCAACATAAGACCAACAGATGTGGAGAAATGTCTGGTCCCTCAACTGCTCCTATTGGATCTGGCTAAATCAATTGCAGCTTGCTGGCCCCCAATGGCACTTTGTGCTTAATGTATGAGTCAGTTTTGTGAATAAAATTCAATCTCATGCTTGTTGACCATTGCTAATTTGCTGTCACTTGCTGTCATCACTGTATGTATTCTGATCAACCCATTGTGTTTTCTAAAGAAAGATTTATGAATTCTATTCAAATAAGGTGCTTGATCTGAAATAGCCTCAGCAGATGATAGAAAGCTACCACCTGAACTGGTGGAAGAAAGGATAGTGAATCTATTGATATATTTAATGATTGTCCTCCTTTAGGGTATTTCTGCAACAGTCTCTTTTTGCTGACAAGGTCCCAAAAGAAAAAAAAGCCAAGAGTGAGAACAGCAGATAGAAGCTGGTCAAACACAGATGATAGTTTTGATAATCCTGATTGAAAATGTCAAGCTTGCCTGAAATTTGCTGAGGTGAGTTATGGATCGCAAGTAATACCTGGTTCTGGTATTCTTTCATTTGTACTTTCCAGTCTTCATATTTCTGAATGGTCACTAGTTTGCAGAGCTTCTTGCTTTACATGGGTGAGAGCAGCAATGATGTTAGTAATTCCTTCCTGCAATCGTGGTCATTTTCCTTGTGTTTTGTGTTGTTTCCTCCAGCAAGAGAGGGCAAGAGTTAATGAATTACTGTTTATAAAGGGAAGTGGAAATGTGTAAGGCTTATGTATATGATGCACATATTGAGAGGTGCAGAAGAAGCAAGGTGGAATCTGGATGGGGAGGTAATGAAACTGAAAGGCAAGTGCACAGAATATGAAGAATGAGCATTACGAGGAACTAATCTTGGATGAAGTTGTACTTTGAGAGAGAGATTGTGTTGTACCTGATGTGCAGATAGGAAAGTAAGGAAAGTTTGTTTGGAACTGAAGTAGAGATGTGGCAGCATTCCCTTGTAACCTTAAGCTGAACAATGTGAAGGAGGTGAGAGAATGGTGGAGCGTGATACAGGAGGTCTGAGAGATGTGTTGCCAGCTGCAATTTAGAGAGGTGCAGGGGTGAAGGCATGTACTTGCTGGACTTGGCATCAATGCACCTTGTACATTGAGCCCAGATCTTTGGTGTGAAGCTAGTGGTACAAATTCCTCAGGCATTTTTTTGGGCCTGCTTCATGCTACAGTTTGGAAAGGAAAAATCCAAGTAAGCAAATTTAACCTTATATTCAGAAGTGTATTGTCACTTTAAGGAGGAGTTGCTTCAGAAACTCCATGCATCCTGCCGGTAATTTGCCTGATTTCTGACACAAATGGGAGGCAGGTCCATTTGCTGAATGGAAATGAGTTGTGGGAGATAACATTGCCTGTATCTTCCCCACTTTGCTTCAGATTGAATATCAGGCTTTCTTACCTTTCCAAATTTTCTTCCAGATTTCTTCCCCTGTCTCCCTAAGGTGCTAAGGAAATGAAACAAGACATTTGTATCTAGACTTTTTTTCTTGAACCCCATAATGTATACATTAAGAATTGAAATGTGAACTAAATGCTGAGAGAAAAGTAAATATCAACATGCAATATTTAGTTCATTGTTGCCAATGAAACTGAGGGGTGAAAGTCAGCTGTTAATAGTTCAAGTCACAAAATTGCAAGATAGGCTTTTGATCTCATCCTTTGAGGATATTAACTGTGTGAGTTTCCTGTTACAGCGTCTGTATATTAAATGACTTCAATGTGTTGGCTTAAAAAATCATTTTTGGCAACCAATCGCAGCTTCTGATCACACTCTCCCAATATGGAAATGCTTCCTAACATCTGTACTAAATTAGCTTTTCGCAATCTTTGTCCTGTGCCCTTTTGTCCTGTTGTTCCACTATTTATGGAAGTGCCAACTCCTTTATAATATCTTCTGGAATACTATTTTGAAAGGCAAAACAAATAAAATGCTGAGCAACATAACCAGAACATGTAGGGAGGCAACAACCTAGTGGTATTGTTGCTGGCCTTGTAATCCAAAGACCCATGTCATGTTTTGGGGAACTGGGTTCGAATCCCACCATGGCAGATGGTGGAATTTTAATATAATTTTTAAAAAATCTGAAATTAAGAGTCAAATGAATTCAATGTTGATTGTCAGGGGGAAAATCTATCTGGTTCATTAATGCCATTTAGGGAGGGAAACTGCCATCCTTACCTGCTCTAGCCAACATGTGATTCCAGACCAACCATGTAGTTGACACTTAACTCCCTACTGGGCAATTAGGAATGGTCATTAAATGCTGTCCTAGCATTTCATCCCGTGAATGAATGAAAAAAAAATTAGACCAAATGGTTGAGAAAATCAATCTCAAACTAAAAGTGACCAGTAATAGTAGACAAGTCTTGTTCATGGCGACACAAAAATATATTTGAATGCTGTAAAGATGACTATTTGATCTCCGATCTTAGTTCTAGAGTCATTGAGTTATACAGCATGGAAACAGACCCTTAGGTCCAACTCGTCTGTGCCAAACAGATATCCTAAGCAGATCGAGTCCCATTTGGCAGCATTTGGCTCATACCCCTCTAAATGCTTCCTATTCATGTATCTGTCCAAATGCCTTTTAAATGTTGTAATTGTACCATATTCCACACCATCTCTTCTGGTAGCTCTTTCCATGCATGAACCACACTGCTTACTGAGAAAAAGTTGCCCTCAGGTCCCTTTCAAATTTTTGCCCTCACCTTAAACCTATGCCTTTTGATTCTGGACCCCCCTACTCAGGAGAAAAGATTTCCATAATTCACCCTATTCATGCCCCTCATGATTTTATAAACTTCTACAAGGTCACCCCTCAGCCTCTGACACTCCAGGGAATCATATCCTCAGTGTATTCAACCTCTCCCTAAAGCTCAAACACTGCAATCTAGGCAACATCCTTGTAAATCTTAACTAAACCCATTCAAGGTTAACATCTTTCCTATAGCAGGTAGATCTGAACTGAACACTGTATTCTAAAAATGAACTCACCAATGTCCGTACAGCTGCTAGATGATGTCCCAGTTCCTACATACATTGCACTGGCCAATGAAGGCAAGCATGCCAATGCTTTCTTCAGCACTCTGCCTACTTGCAACTCCACTTTCAAGAAACTGTGCAAAGGATTTTTTCAGAAACTATGGGGATCTTATAATCATTACAGAGAAATGTGACATTTGTTATGGAATCAGTCAGATTACCAAATTTATGTTATAACCTGACTAGGGACCAGTAACGTTTTTATTAAGCTAGACAAAACGTTGCCTACCAGGCACTTACTGAAACAATATCATGCAAATCCATGCTTTTTTAACAAACAAAAATAAACATTATTGTACAAAGTTAGAAGAGCAATGCGATCTAATATAAAAATAAGATTTATATTCTAATACCCAATACGAACATGAGGTAAATATGGATAATAGACATAATGTAATCAGATTCAAAAGGAATGCATCAAACTTCAAAAGTGGTCAAAACAAATCTCATGGATTTCAAAGAAACTCCAAGAGGTTGACGAAATTGTAGGTTTTATTAAAACTTTAGATGGAATTTCTTCACTTTTGAAATCCTAATTTTGGAGTTCTCACATAAACCACTCCAGCATGGATAATCTCAATGATTGCTCACATCCATATCTTTTCCTGGGACTGCACTTCCTTAGATTTCCTGCGTTCCCCTACCAAACTAGCCATTGAGTAACCCATACCATTCTGAATTATGAAACGCTAGAGAAAGTTAGACTTTCAGATTTGAGTGACGTTACTGAGGTATTTAAGAAAGTAAATGGCATGAAGAAGGTAAACCCTAAATATTATCTTAGCCAACACAGGTCCCCAGAGGGAAAATGAAATTTAAAAATAAGAATAGGACATGATCCCTTTGGATGTACTATTTTGAAGCATATCAGATGAGTCAGAACTGTATGTGTTATTCACAAGATTTATTGGTTTTTCCTTCTTGTTGATAAGAAGGCATACTTAGGATGAAAATTTCAGGGAACTCTTCTTCTCATGTAAATTGATACATAGAATAGATGCTGAAATAAAATCATGAAGCCTGCTTCACTCCTATGTCACAGCAGCCAGAACCATCTGCATTTTCCCATGTGTCACCTGACCAACTATTATTACAAACTACTTTTATCTATTCTCCCAGTAATTGGAGTCAACTTATTCGACTAGACAAGTCACCGCAAAAATTTTTTCTTGCTACCTGATATGATTTGGACATCATGATGAAAATATTCAATTCCAGCAATGGAAGAGTGATGGTGCATAATGATTACCTGTCCTAAGGATATATTGATTGCTAGCCTTTTCCACAAATATTCCAGTATGATAAAATGCTTAAACATACACATGATTTGGAGATGCCGGTGTTGGACCGGAGTGTACAAAGTTAAAAATCACACAACATCAGGTTATAGTCCAATCAGACAATCACCTGATGAAGGAGCGTCGCTCCGAAAGCTAGTGTGCTTCCAATTAAACCTGTTGGACTATAACCTGGCGTGTGATTTTTAACTTTAAACATACATAGTGTATGTGTAATAATAGATGATATAATTTTGACAATATCCCAATTTAAACTCCCAAGTTTTCATTTAACACATTAACTGTCTCTCGTTTGCTTGCATGGCAAATAAATAAGGATTTTAAATTTTAACTTGCTCTTTTTGTTGTTATAAATTTGGAAAAGATGTATTCTCATATGATTTATTTGGTATACGCTCTCCTTCTACTTTCCTCTTGACCTCCTTTATCTTTTGACTTGCCTTGATTCAATCTGATTCTTCAACTAAACTTCTCTCCTTTCTTGACAAAATTTGTGAATTGAACTTTAACACCCCCAACTGTTTTCAGTAGAAACCCAAAAGGGTTAGTTAAAATGGCAAAGAGGTATTCCTTATCTATTGATTTCCCACCATAAAGTAGCCATGCTGAAGCTTTTAAATTTCAAGCTGTGAGGACACCAATCCAAAATTGTCTGGCTTCTTCTCATTAACATGTAGCTCAGGACCTGATCATCTTTGGACATGAGAAAGTGTTAGGGTTTTGGATATAACAACAATAACTTGTATTTATGTGGCACTTTTAAGGCAATAAAATATCCTAAGGCACTTTGCAGGAGCCATATCACACAAAATTTGACAACAAAGCAATTACTGAAATATTAGGTTGAGTGGTCAAAAAGTTAGGTTTTAAGGAGAGACAGCAAGGGAAAAAGGTAAAGGAGCCAAGTGGTTCAGGACTGGAACACCAGAGGTGGTTCAAGGGCTAACCACTAATACTGGCACTATTATAATTCAAGAGAAAAGAGTTGAAGGAGCATTGATATTTCAGATGCTTGTAGGGTCAAAAAGGGGTTATGGAGATAGCAACTGGTGAGGCCATGGAAGGATTTGAAAATAGTAGGAGATTTTTAAAATTGACCCATTGAAATACTGTGAGCAAATGAAGATCATCAAGCACTGGGGTGATGAGTGAACAGGGCATGGTATAAGGTAAATCCACAAAAGCCCAGAAAAACAAGTTAAAAAAAACCTTTTGTTATACAATATTAGGAGCAGGTATATTCCAATGGGCTCCTCAAGGTAACCTTGAATCTGCCTTCATTTTCCCTCACTGTGGGCGACATGGTGGCACAGTGGTTAGCACTGCTGCCTCACAGCGCCAGAGACCCGGGTTTAATTCCCGCCTCAGGCGACTGAATGTGTGGAGTTTGCACATCCTCCCCGTGTCTATGTGGGTTTCCTCTGGGAGCTTTGGTTTCCTCCCACAGTCCAAAAATGTGCAGGTTAGGTGAATTGGCCATGCTAAATTGCCTGTAGTGTTAGGTGAAGGGGTAAATGTAGGGGAATGGGTCTGGGTGGTTTGCGCTTCGGCGGGTCGGTGTGGACTTGTTGGGCCGAAGGGCCCATTTCCACACTGCAAGTAATCTAAGTCTAAAAAAAAGTAATCCTCGTGACCACCTTCACCCCTACCCCCTCTCCCTTTAAAACCAGCCGCCTTTAAGACTATCTGGGCCCTGTGCTCCTGCTTTCAGATGTCTTTGTCACTTATCAGATCACATTTCCTACCAGGTGCTTAAACTGTTACTTTAGTATTTCTGTTCGTTTCTGTTGTCTTTGCAAGTAGCTATGTTCTTTTGAAGCATCTCCCATATGATGTTTTTCAAGAACTTCACTTTATTATTGAAAGGTTCATTTTTCAATGGTAGATTCCAGTATACATTACCAAACGTAGCCCTTATAATGAGTCATAATCCTTGTGTTTGCTACAATTAATACCGATAAGGGTTTTAACTTTATGGACACAATTCCAGTCACAGCTGACCATATCAGACTTTGGATGCCGTGAAAAACTGAAACATCTGGTGGTGGTGGGCGAAACTAAAAGGCCGTAACAAATAGATTTGAAACCTTTTTGGACCCAGAGATACCACACCACAGTAGAGGATGGCATATTATTATGGGGAGCAAGAGTGATTGTCCTGAGTAAAGGTCAACATCAGATACTGGCTGAACTCCAGCAGCACCATCCAGAGATTTCCGAAATGAAGATGTTGGCGAGGTATTATGTCTGTTGGCGACAATTGGGTGCAGACATAGCCAAGTCAGTGGGGCAGTGCTCAGGGTGGCAACAAAGACAAAAATTACTGGCAGTAGTAAAACTGCATGCATCTTTTGCAATACACAGACACTGGAAGCGGACAACAGGCCATTGTTTACCAGCAAGGAATTTGCATATTTCCTAAAGTCAAATGGCATTCGACATATAGGGTCAGTTTCATACCATCCATCATCCAATTGTCTGGCAGAAAGCACAGGTCAAAATTTGAAGGCAGGCCAATCTTTGAAGACAGGTTTAAAGAAACAGTCGACAGCTTCACTAGATACCAAACTGTCCTAGTTCCTATTTGATGATAGGACCACCTCTCATGCAATGACAGGGATAGCTCTAGCAGAATTGCAACTGTGGAGAAGACTCTGCCTCAGGTTAAACCTGATCTTCCCGGTCCTGGTGAGGGAGGGTGAAGCAGCATCAGGAACACCAATGCCGGATACAAGACTGCTAAGCGAGAGAGACAGTTTACTTTGGGGATGAGGTTGGGAATGGTCCTGCATGGGTAACAGGTATGGTCAGCACAAGGTCAGGTCCAGTGATGTATACAGTTCGGGTAGGTGTGACAGTCCTGAACAAGCACGTGGATCATATGAAAACTGCCCACTCACAAACGGTGTGGGAGCAAATTATGCCTGGCTCCTCGACAGCCTTTCTAACTGTTCTGGAACCCATGATTTGCAGATGCTGATGTTGGACTGGGATGTACAAAGTTAAAAATCGCACAACACCAGATTATAGTCCAACAGGTTTATTTGGAAGCACTAGCTTTCAAAGTGCTGCTCCTTCTTCAGGTGGTTGTAGAGAATAAGACCATAAGACACAGAATTTATAGGAAAAGTTTACAGTGTGATGTAATTTAAATTATGCATTGAAAAACACCTGGATTGTTTGTTAAGTCTCTCACCTTTTAGAATGAACATGTTGGCTTCAGTTCTTTCATATGTAAATCACAGAACTTTTTTAAAAGTTACATTTTCAAGTGAACTTTAACAATTGGAGTCACGACAGCCCAGATAATGCATTGAAGGTGTGACCTGTCCTGTGTGAGACTGTGTGTGTCACAATGGTCAGACTGATTCTAATCTAAAAAAACGGATTTACAGAATCTTACATGGATTCATGCAATTTTTAAGCAAAATAAAATGTAATGTGATGACTGTTCCGCTTCCTCGGTGGGCTCACTGGGATCACTGCTGGCATTTTGAAAGAATTTCCGGACTCTCATTTGTCTGATGAATTCCTCTGGGTCTGCAGCAAAAACCATGGGCTCCTACAGACCCAGACACTCGTGCAGACCCTCTGTCATACGCTCACACATACACTCCCACACACAAACATGCACCCGCACCCTCTCACAGACTTATACCCCTTTTCACTCACACTCACACACATGCACACACTCTCTTACAGACACTCATAGCCCCCATGCACCCCACCCCCACCCTTGTCTCACACACGCATATGCACATATACACATGTAAGTTTGTGGGATGAATTTGTATTTGCAGAATTATAGAACATAGAACATAGAAGAATACAGTGCAGTACAGGCTCTTCGGCCCTCGATGTTGCGCAGATCCAAGCCCACCTAACCTACACTAGCCCACTATCCTCCATATGCCTATCCAATGCCCGCTTAAATGCCCATAATGAGGGAGAGTCCACCACTGCTACTGGCAGGGCATTCCATGAACTCACGACTCGCTGAGTAAAGAACCTACCCCTAACATCTGTCCTATACCTACCCCCCACTTAATTTAAAGCTATGCCCCCTTGTAATAGCTGACTCCATACGTGGAAAAAGATTCTCACTGTCGACCCTATCTAAACCCCTAATCATCTTGTACACCTCTATCAAGTCACCCCTAAACCTTCTTTTCTCCAATGAAAACAACCCTAAGTGCCTCAGCCTTTCCTCATACGATCTTTCTACCATACCAGGCAACATCCTGGTAAACCTCCTCTGCACCCGTTCTTCCTATAGTATGGCGACCAAAACTGCACACAATACTCCAGATGCGGCCGCACCAGAGTCTTATACAACTGCAACATGACCTCAGTACTCCGGAACTCAATTCCTCTACCAATAAAAGCCAGTACGCCGTATGCCTTCTTCACCGCACTATTTACCTGGGTGGCAACTTTCAAAGATCTGTGTACAAATATATTTTATTTTGCTCAAAAACTGCGTGAATCCATGTTAGATTCTGTAAATCCGTTTTTAGATTAGAATCAGCTTGACCATTGTGGCATAGACAGCCTCACACAGGACAGCTCACACCTTCAATGCATTATCTGGGCTTCATGACTCCAATTGTTAAAGTTCACTTGAGAATGTAACTTTTAAAAAATTTCTGGGATTTACATATGAAAGAACTGAAACCAACATGCTCATTCTAAAAGATGAGAGACTTAACAAACAATCCAGATCTTTTTCAATATATAATTTCAGTTACATCACACTGTAAACTTTTCCTATAAATTCTGTGTCTTATGATCTTATACTCCACAACCACCTGATGAAAGAGCAGCCCTCTGAAAGCTAGTGCTTTTAAATAAACCTGTTGGACTATAACCTGGTGTTGTGCGATTTTTAGCGTTCTGGAACCCGTGGGTCCTCTCTCTGTCAAGTGTTGAAGATACCTCAGATTCTGAGATGGACATAGCAGATGTCGCCCACGTTGATGCCTTTGCCACTTGAAGAGGAGAATGAATTTCCTCCCAAATGCTCCGGAAGCAAGAGGTGAACTACAGTGTGTTACACGCTGCTTGTATCAGAGGCAGAGTTGGATGAACCTGACCCGGTGCTAAAATGCATCAGGAAGATTGACAATAAAAAAGAAATGGTTTATGCCCTCGGACTCAGAAGAGGAGCACTGTAGTGATTGCAATGAGGTCAGTCAGGTGGACCTCATAGAATACATACTATACAAAGTATCCTTAAATAATTCTGAATAGCTCTATTAAATCTACCCCTCTGGTGCACAATCCCAGTTTCTCTCAGACTCGAAATGTTAACACTGTTTCTCTCTCCACAGATGTTGCCAGACCTGCTGAGTTTCTCAAGCACTTTTTGTTTACATCCCAGTTTGATAAACCAAGAATCCCTGATACATGTTCAGATTCCAGTAAATCTCTTCTGCATTCCTGCCAAGGCACTGATAACTGTTCTAAAGTGGGGAGCCTGGAATTGGAAAAAATACTCTAGCTGCGGCCAAATCAATTAGTTATACAGTTTTTGCATAACTTCCTTGCTTCTGTGCTCTATATCTCTAACGATAAAGCCAGGATTTCATTTTTGTTCATCCACTTGTCCTACCAACTTCCAAAATTTAGATTTGTTGACACCCATCCCTCACTGTTCCTTTATGGTTGTGCCATTTTTTTTACATTGACTATAATTGCAATCAATTAGTCAGTAGCTGGAGACAAGTTAAGACAGCTGAATTAACATCAAAAGCTTTATATCACTTGTATCAAATTCCAAACACAACATTTTCAAGCTGTGTGCACTGAGCCAGAAAAGGAAAATGCTGGAACCTGCCTTTCCCTTTTTCAGAATTTACAAGAATTTGACTCCAGGGTATATCTTATGGAAATCTTCAGTTCAAGTCTCACAAATCAGTGCTTCATGAAACAACAACTTGTTTTTATACTGCTGTTAACATGTGAAGTGCCAGAGGGCATTTTACTATGGTACTGGCAAACAAAATTTGATACAGAGCCACAAAAGAAGATATTACTGCAGATGATGATAAGGCAGTTTTTTTTTAAGGAGTACCCTAAAGAAATAAAGGGAGGAAGTGATGGTTAGTGGAAAATGTGGTGCTATTCCACTTAATAACTTTACAGCTTTCTCTATTCCACACTAAGTTCAACAATTTAAGAGCATGAATTCTGTCCTCCATTCTGATTACCACCTTTCTCCCCAACTCCCCATGTCTCATTTGCTGTCAGCAGAGCTGACCTATTTTCTGCTTCATGGCATTGACATAAACTCTTCATTTCTATCATTTCTCTATGAGATATTTTTAATCAAAATGTTTAAGTTTGCTATGATACGGTAAAGCGGGTGGCAACTGAACCTAGAACTTCTGGCTTTGAGGTAAGGGCACTACCATTGAACCACTAGAACCCTCTTCTCTCCTACCATTAGTGTGCCCATTGCCTTTTGCTCTGTCACACTTTTACAATTACATCTTGCCCCTCCATGTCCCTTTTCTACACCATAATACCCATTGCTTTTCCAGACCTCTTTAGTTCTGAAGAGGCCATATTGAACTCCAAACATTAAGTGTTTGTCTTTCCATGGATATTGCCAAATCTGTGGAGAATCTTTTGCATTTTTGGTTCTTCCAAGAGCTACTGAATGGATGTTGCAAACCAGTTTATTACGCTTCACAGCATGATCAGATACATAAATACAGCACGCACTGAATACAAAGAAGGTGCTCTCAGTTATATGGGTTTGCGAGAGATTTTCAAAACACATCCTTCATCTAAAGGTAGTCATAGAATGAATTGCAAGCGTTTAGCATCTCTACTAAACGAGAAGAAACTAACAAGGATGCCTCCAACAAAACAAAGATATCAACTTCACCTCATGAGGTTTGATCACAAATCAGTAAGTATGCAGGGAAAACAGCATGGGACTTACTGCAGAGCAATGGTCTACAGCCCTTACTCACCATGATATTAGGTTTTACACTCAAAATCACATCAGTCCACTGAGGCCCAATGGCCAGCAAACCACAATTAGCAGAGCCAGATGTGACAGAAGCAGATAAAAGACCAGGGGTATCTCAATATCTGTCAACTGAAGACTTATTTTGAAGACTGACCAGACCAAAGTGACACCAGGTTGGACATGAAAACATACTTGGAGCAACAACAGTACTTTATCATTGTGGATGACACACAAGTACATTTCAGTTTCACTTAGAGTCATAGAGTTATTCAGCATGGAAACAGACCCTTTGGTCCAACTCATCCATGCTGACCAGATATCTTAAATTAATTTAGTCCCATTTGCCAGTATATCCATCTAAATTCTTTCTATTCATATACCCATCCTAATGCCTTTTAAATGCTGTAATTGTATCAGTCTCTACTTTTTCCTATGGCAACTCGTTCCATACATGCATCAGTCTCTACATGAAAATGTTGCCCCTCAAGTCCCTTTTAAATCTTTCCCCCTCACCACAAACCTATGTCCTCTAGCTTTGAACTCTCCCACCCTGGGAAAAAGAGCTTTACTATTCACTCTAACCATGCTCTGCATGATTTTATAAACCTCCATAAGGTCACCAGGTAAAAAGGCCCCAGCCCATCCAGCCTCTCCCCACAGCTCAAACCCTCCAATCTTGGCAACATCCCTGTAAATGCTTTCTGAACTCAAGTTGAACAACATCCTTCCTGTGGAAGGGCAACCAGAATTGAATCCAGTGTTCTAAAGATGGCCTCACCAATGTCCTGTGCAGCCGCAACATGACGTCCCAACTCCTGTACTCAGTACACTGACGAATAAAGGCAAACATGCCAAATGCCTTCTTCACCACCCTGTTGACCTGCAACTCTACATTCAAGGAACTGTACATCTGCACCTCTCAGTCTCTTTGTTCAGCAACACTCCCCAGGCCCTACCTTTAACTGTATAAGTCCTGCCTTGAATTGCCTTATTGAAATACAAGATCTCACATTTATCTAAATTAAACTCCATCTGCCACTCCATTGCCCACTGCCCCATCTGATCCAGGTCCCATTGTCCACTGAGATAACTTTCTTCGCTGTCCACTACACCACCAATTCTAGTGTTATCTGCAAACTTATGAACTATATCTCCTGTATTCACATCCAAATCATTTACACAAATGATGAAAAGCAGCAGACCCAGCACCAATCCTTGCAGCACCTCACTGGTCACAGGCCTCCAGTACAAGAAATAGCCCTCCACCACCTCTCTTGGTTTCCTACCTTCAAGCCAATTTTGTGTCCAATTGGATAACTCCCCCTGGATTAAATGTGATCTAACCTCGCTAACCAATTTACCATGCAGACCCTTGTCGAATGCCTTACTGAAATCTACAGAGATGAAGTCTACTACTATGCCTTCATCCATCTTCGTTGTCACTTCTTCAAAAACACGATCCAGTTAGTGAGAGACGACTTCCCGTGCAATAAACAATGTTGACTATCCTTAATGAGTCCCTCCCTTTCCAAATGCATGCAAATCTTGTCCCTCAGGATCCTTTCCAACAATGTATCCACCACTGACATCAGACTCACCAGTCTATAGTTCCCTGGCTTTTCCTTACCACCTTCCTTAAATAATTTCTTTATTCTGGGATTGATTCATCACAATAATGAACTGCAGCACCAACTATAATGTACAGTGGAAACTGAATCATTACAAGAACAAGATTACTTCAGTGTCAGGTGGCACTAAGAGATGGAATGAAACGTGTGCATAACAAGGTGATTGGCAGGAATGACAGTCTACCAAACCTATCTTAATACTCATGATCCCTGGAATATGATAACTACACGCTCTCCACTCCGCCTATAAAGAGAAATACACGTGTGCAGACCTGTATGTATGCTTTTCACAATTAATTCATCTCCCAGGACAGACAGAAGAGTTTCCCTGCAACAATACAGGGGAAAAAAAATTCAGAAACATTTGTCTCTGACTGCTCCAGATAATTAGAATGTTGCAGTGATCTCACATGGATGTTGTCAACAATTACCTGTCGATCCACTTGCCTTCCTGTGCCGTGATCACTATCCAGCCTGTTGTGAGTGCCTTCTTATGGCCTGAGAGTTAGCACACTCTCCACACCAGAGTGAAAACGTACTCCTTTGGCTGGGACTTTCTTGTTCTCTCAGCCTCCCAAGAAGACATCTCTAAGGTTAAATTTTAAGTTTGTGCAATGCTTACAATGGCTAGGGGACAAGATTGCAAGCTGCTTCAGGTCATACCACTTTCTTTGGCTGAATACAACTTCCATAACTGATTGTGACATTACAGCAGTCTGGAATCTCTGGACTGAATACAGCATTGGGCTCTCCCGGCCAACCCTGTTTAGACACAATGTCAGAATCAACTAACCCCATTGTGAAAAGAGAAATATTTACCTCATCCTCAGCTCTTATTTTATTCACTTTCAGCCAAAAGTAACGCCTTCACTAGTCATTACTCTGTTTCTTTGTTCTGTTTAAAGACCCCTGTCCCCAAACATGCCCTTTGTGCCTTCTATTTCATTGAGGTACTGTGTGGTCTCACTAAGCTGCACCAAAGTGAACATAACATGCAAACTGTTCAAATATTCTCACCTTCAACTGCAACACTTCCAAAACAAACATTCTTCACTTTTTAATTTGTCTCCTCACTTTAGGCTCCTCTCCATCCCTGAGGATGATGATGCTCTTTAGCCTGGCACTGGACAGGTAACACTTCTGCTCTTGACTGCAGAGAGTAATGCAATCATAGAAGATAGGAGTAGGAGTAGGAGTAGGCCATTCAACCCCTTGTGCCTGCTCCACCATTCATTGTGATCATGGCTGATCATCCAATTCAATACCATAACTCCCTGCACCCCCAAACCCCATCATATCTTTAGATTCCTTTCACCACAAGAGCTATATTTAACTCCTTCTTGAAAAGACACAATGTTTCGGCCTCAGCCACTTTCTATAGTAGCACATCCCACAGGATAACCACTCTCTGGGTGAAGAAATATTTTTTCATCTCAGTCCTAAAAGGTTTACCCCTTAGCTTTAAACTATGAACCTTAATTCTGGACTCCAACACTATCAGAAACATCCTTCCTGCAAGTAACCTGTCTAGTCCTGTTAGAATTTTATTCTCTAAACTCCATTGAATATAACCCAAACTCATACAATCGCTCCTCATATGTAAGTCCTGCATTCCCAGGAATCAATCTGGTAAGCCTTCACTGCCCTCCATCTATAGCAAAGCATTCTTCCTTAAAAGAGGAGACCAAAACAATGCACAATAGTCCAGGTGCAGCCTCTCCACGGCCCTGTATAATGCAGCAAGACATCCTTGTTCAATACCTTTATTTCCAACTGCACTGTCCCATACTACTACAACAACCCTTGATACAACCAGCACTTGAAGGGCCCCTTATACTCCAGTGCTATGGTCACTTTGTTCATTCATCTTGCATTTCTTGGCTACACAAGGTGCAAGAACCTCAAAGCATTGGACAACAGCTGAAGGTTCCAAACTCCAGTCGTACATTTTGCTCTTTGTCCTTAGTACATCCTTACGGCTCAGTACCAAATTTTGTTTGGTAATACCCAATGCTCAGTCGGACATTTTATGCATGAAAGGTGCTATAAAATGTCAACTTGTTTAATAGTCAGACGGATGGCTAAAGTGACTTGTACATATTTATGATTTGTGCTCAGATTACAGTTTAGAACATGGAAAAAGCACAGACTGCTATCCATTACCCCTTCACAACCTTGAACACATACAAGAAAGATGTGTTTGCACTAGAGAGGGCGCAGCAGGGATTTACCAGGATGTAGTCTGGGCCAGAGTATTTCATCCATGAAGAGAGACCGGGCAGGCTGGGACAGTTCTTCCTGGAGCAGAGAAAGCCAATGGGGCAGCTGATTGAAGCGTACAAAGTTCTGAGGGGTATAAACAGAGGGAGAAACTATACCCCTTCATGGAAGGATCAATTTACAGAGTAATTTGGGGATATGTTATGGCCAGAAACCTCGAGACATTTAAGAACTATTCAGCTGAACACGTGAAACACGAAAGAATATCAGGCTGTGAGCCAAATGCTGGAAAATGGGATGAGAATAGACGGATGATTCACGGCCAGCACAAACACAATGAACCAAAGGATCACTAAGTGTACTGTACAAACTTTATGATTAAATAACCCATCTCCTCAAAATGACAGCTTGTTTCCTTAAAATAGTGACCTGTCCCTTTGGGACTCAGCCTGTCTCTTTAGGATCATGGCCTATTCCTTTTGAACATAAGACCAAGGAGCAGAAGGAAACCATTTAGCCCCTTGAGCCTGCTTCACCATTTAATACATCATGGGTGATCTCAACTCGACCTCAACACTCCATAATTCTTCAACCCCTTACTAATTAAAATTCTTTTTATCTCCGCCTTAAATTTACTCAATGTCCCAGCATCCACAACACTCTGGAGGAGTGAATTCTACAGATTCATGACCCTTTGAGAGAAATTATTTCTCCACATCTCTGTTTTAACTTTGCTAGCCCTTACCCTAAGATTATAACCTCTCATTGTAGATTGTCCAACATGTGGAAACACCTTTTCTACATCTACTTTGTCAATTTCCTTTAGCATGTTTTATACTCCAATTCTTCTAAACTCGAGTGAGTACAGGCCTGAACTGTCAATCTCTCTTCATAAGACAAACCCCTCATCTTTGGAATTAATCTAGTGTACTTCCACTGAAGTGTCTCCAATTTCTCCAACTACATCCCTCTTCAAAGAAGGGGAGCAAACTTGTATACAATACTCCAGATTTGGTCTCACTAATACCTTGCACAGTTGCAGTAAGACTTCTATACTTTTATACTCTATTTATTTTGCAAAAGATGCTAAATTTCCATTTGTCTTTCTTATTACTGTTGTAATAGCATTCTAGTTTTCTGCAATTCGTGCACAAGGACACCCAGATCCCTTTGCACTGAAGCAACTGAGGTTTCTCTCTATTTTGATGATAAATTGCCTTTCTATTCCCCTGGCCAAATGGATAACCTCATATATGGACGCACCATTAAACTTCATTTCTATTTCTTCATTGCAACATACTTTCCCATTTATTTTATTGTCATCTGTAAATTTGGCTACAGTAAATTTTTAACACTACACCCAAGTCATTAATATAGTGTGTGAATAGTTAGGGCCCAAGGATCAAACCCTGTGACCCACCACTTACTACTTGCCAACCAGAAAAGGACCCATGTATCCCGACGTTTTGCTTTCATGAAGATGTCATAGGACTGCTACACAGGAACACTTTGTCAGCAGCGTAGCGGCCTGAAATCTCCAATGACTTTAAGGATCTCATCACCAACTGCAAGACCTGCACTATCTGCAGACCACAGCAATAAGAATTATAAATACCCACCACCTTCCTCCCTGTATCATGGGAATATATGGCCACAGTTCTACTTATATTCGATGGAAGTTCTGAGCTCATCACACTGATTATTAAGCCCAATGGATAGAGGTTAAGCAGCTTCATAGCACAGCTACAGATGCAGTTATCAGAGTCTTGTATGAAATATTTGCAACACATGGTATCCCTGATGAGCTGGTTCGGATAATGCGCCACAGTTTGCTGATGGGCGCTTCTGCTAATTTGCTGCCAGTTCTGTATTGAAACATATCACAAGCTCAACAACATGGCCACACTCAAATAGGGAAGTCAAGTACAGGGTCAGGACTATTAACTCACTCAGAGATAATGCTTCACCCAAAAAAATGAGACCAAACATCTGGTCATCTCAAAGTTTCTATAGCATTGTAAATCACATAAGCTGAGACTAGTTGCTAACATGTAATGGACTGTATCTTGTTAACATCAAGAGACCTTTTAGTTAACCTAGGAAATGAGTTTTCTCTACCATACTAGACCAAGCAGGCCCTATAGTTCCCACATTTTAACAGGATAGTAATTGCAACCTTCATCATAGAATGTAGTGAGCTGGCATGGCCACATAACTTGCATGAATTTTAAAAATCCAAACGTATAAAAGTTCTGAAATATGTATGTTGTATTCAACAACGCTCAAAAATTTTGGTTTAGAAAGGAATTCCAATCATTTCTAATGTACAATACTTCCTGAGGAAAAGAGTTCAATTGAATTCAAGAATCGCAGCATCATTTTCAGCTCCCTTCTTCTGATCTTTAATTGATTCTATGATTTTCTCAAAATAATTAACCTCTAATTGTCCTCAAGAAGGCACAGCAAGAGAGACCTGGTAGCCTGAGGGAAATACAACTAAACATACTTGCACTTCAATAATAGAATAATAACTTCTGTGTAACATGGGATAATATTCCTGCCCTAATTAAAGCGTTAATCCCTTGACTAGCTATAAATAACACCAAGCAAGATTAATTTGAAATGGTCATACACTTGAATACATGGTATAGGGAATTTAGGAAGAATACATCCTATTCAATTTGAGGTTTATTATCATAAGCCAGAAAAGAACAACAATGTTTTTTAAATATAAATATTGCTAAACATTAGGTATGGCTATATTAATGGTGTTACAGGTTACATTTAATTCTGAATTTTAAAAGGCCGATTTTTGACTTGTGTGCTGGAAGAGCAGAAGTATCGAATAATAGTCTGGAGACTCCTTCTGGCATTGTTTTAGAACTGCACCTTAAGAACAGATGAAATTCTACACTAACTTCAAACCTTATGAAAATCCATAGATACTGCTATTGTAGGTAAGGATTTAAAAAAATCAGAGGATAGTGTGTATTACTTTTAATAAAATAAAGTGGAATAAGTCATTTAACTGTCCACTTGAACTTCCTGAATGGAAATCTCAATCTATGGAACATTGAAAAGCTCCAAGGAAAAGCTAAAGAATGTGATGTTAAGATTGTAGCTCGATTTAAAAGGAACAATTATGACAATTACTTCTGATTTGGTGTATGGATGGAAAAAGAATGGCTCATCAGCATAAGATTATGAATTTGGTGAAAAACTATCAATGTGTAATATGAATGGTTCTTATACAAAATAACTATGACTTGGTACCTAGGAATACACATGATAGAAATCACTTTATTCGTATATCTTAATTTTCTAAATGTAATAAATTTTCCAAGGCTAACCATTAATGCCCCAATTACAGATTTTGAGAAATAAGTTTCTTATTCACTAGAACAAGTAACTCCACAGCAATCAAAGAAGGTAGAAAAATGGTTTGTAACACCCATATTATGAATTAGTATTTTTCACACGCAACTTACAGATTTCATGAGAACACTCCCATATATTAAATCACCTGGAATTATTTTTGGCAGCTTCATTGATACTAATTTTGGAGCAATTTTGTGTTACGAATATTGGCACAATGTTGCAGTTATCCAACCATTACAAGTATGACTTTAGGAGATCAGTTGGCAACTACTTGCCAGTTTGTTATGATAATGTTTGGGAGAAGATTTGTAGCTCGGGTGCTCGTTGTTGTGGTTCTGTTCGCTGAGCTGGGAATTTGTGTTGCAGACGTTTCATCCCCTGTTATGATAATGTCTGACACAAGTCAAATTATTTTACTACAATAAATACCCATATGCACACATTTCAATGACTTAATTGATTCACAGAAATATATTAGCAGCTTTATACAAAGAACCTTACAAATCATAAGCTACCCAAGTGCATATTAATTTTGAACTTTGCAGATTGGCTATTATTAACTTACTAACGCTTGAACTATATACTCCTTATGAATCCCCATCAGGAGATGCTTTTCTCACCATTCACAAGCCAGGTAATCCGAGGCTGAGGTTTGCCGTCCACTGAGCACTGCAGAAAAAAATCGTCACCCTCGCTCACTCTGCATTCCTTCAATACGTTAGTGAAAAATGGTGGTACCTCCTCTTCCTTGGAGCCTTAAATCGATTAATCAAAAACAGCCCATCATAATTTGTACATAGATTCTTTACATTTGCATGCTTTGGATGTATAATTTAGCCTTCCTACAATTATTCCAAAATAATTTACTTGGTTAACACTTCTCACTTTAATAAAGTATTGGGGTAGGAATCATTGTAATACTGGCAGGAAGTAATGTCCAAGTTGCCTCATTTCAGCTAGTTGACAGCTTCCTGAATTCAAATAATACAATTAAAATCTTGAACTTAAAGTGGAATACAAATATGCTAAGTTTAATTAATTTGTCAGATACAACTTTTTTTTCTCAAAGCAGAAGCATTAACTAACTTATTTTAAACAGCCTGTCTCAGCTGAAGCAAGCATTCATGCAGATATATCCCACAGCATTAATTTAAAGGACCAAACAAGTTGTCTGCCAGTCAACTTAATTTGGGAAATATGAAATCATATAACTATGCTGTAAAATCAGGAAACCTTGTCTATAGTTTAGAAATTATTGTTGTCAACATTATTGCATGAACAGATTTGCCCAGATGTTATTTTAATGCAGGGTTTAACTGAATTATCACTAATACATCTACAAATATAGTACACATGGTAGTGTCATGTGATCACATCAATATTCATCAAGAAATGTGACCAGGGATTTCTTTGTTTATATTTTTGTCTGTCTGAACTGTAATGGTTCCACTAATGAATAACTTTGTTCAAAACTTACACATCAAAATTAGTAGACTAATGCAGTTCTGGTGCGGCTGAAGTTATGAAAGCATTTGGAAAAACAGCCAACAAACATTGAACTGAATGCTTGTTTCCACTAATATTGCCATACAATTTAACAATCATCACAATAAATAATTTATCCTGAAAGGAACACATTTTAACTGAAGTGAGAGCATGAGATAACCAGTCATATAAGTATTCATTAACATATATTTGCTGTAGTAATAGCCTTTATTCCTCAGAGCTACTAGTAGGCTGAAAAATCTATGAAACCAAAACAATAATTTGAAGGGAAAATACTCAGAATTAGTATGCACGTGAAATTACCTCATTTTACCTCAAAGACGAATATGCAGCTCAGCTTTAACAGGCTGCTACTCTACTAATTACTATCTATAAAATCCACAATTAACCACCAAGCATTGACCATTCTATATTAATTACTGCATTATAAATTATAAGTGAGGAAATGAGGACTGTAGATGCTGGAGATCAGAGTTGAGAGTATGTGGCTGTGAAAACACAGCAGGTTAGGCGGCATCCAAGGAGCAGGAGAATCAACATTTTGGGCATAAGCCCTTCATTATTCCTGATGAAGGGCTTATGCCTAAAATGTCGATTCTCCTGTTCCTTGGATGCTGCCTGACCTGTTGTCCTTTCCCAGAAACACATTCTCGACATATAATTTACAATAATTGCTCATGACAGGTCAACATTGTAAAATATAGCATTGCTGTAAAGGCAAAGTCTCATGAAAATGTTTTAGCTGCCGTTAGGGTAATGGGATGATGACCCTTGAAGAGTACACAGAATATTTATTTAAATAGTCCTTTTAGTATTGAGTAGCAAGGACAGAATGTGATAAGGTTGTCCAGGTAGCACTTTACTGAAGAGGCAATTTGTATGTAAATCCACTGAAAAGTGCACAAGGGAAGACATTAAGGACCAACCTTGTCAGGGTCAGGAGAAGGAGCAGCAGTCTCACAGACACCAAAAGGAAAATGTAAGTCTCCCCTGTCAATTCTCTTCCCCAATTATGACACCTTGCGAGACAGTCCTGACTACAGTACTCTCCAATCATCTGGGTCTTGGCAGGCAGTTTCTGTGCCTCATGGTTTTCATCACTTCCTAGCAGGTGAAAATTGACTGGAAATGTTTAATTGAGGCTAGTCAGCTAAGTAATCTGAGCCTCAATCCTGGAGAAACAGACTGAAATTCTACCTCCACAACCAAGGTACAACCAGAACTAAAGTTCGGACTAAAGTGTTACTCATGAGGATTTTGCAGGTTTGCCTGAACTGAGTTGGTAATAGGAGCTGAAGATTGACCCCTGAATCAGAAGCGCGGAGTTATTGCTGGAGCAGCTGCTGACTGGAGGCAGGCCTGTCACTGCCAGAAACAGTCTGGAGGCTACCTCATCAGATGCCTGATGCTAGGCAGTCTGTTTAAAAGCCCTACCTTTGTGACCTAGATATAGTTTCAATAACAGCAACAAAACTATAAATAGCTCTCTAGCCCTCATTCCTTACACACCGTCAAACTCCTAATGCCTCATTAATGCTAACACATGCCATCCCATGTCACACTAACCTCAGATGGTCCCTCACACCCTCTATGTCAACTGATGCTCCTCCAACACATTCATGGATCCTCAAACCCTCCATATCAACCTATATTCCTCTATCCACCTCATGTGCACTTATACCCTCTATGCCTACCCACACCCCTCTATCAAGCATTCTTAACCCTTACATCTTATAAATGAATTTGTCCAATATCTACAATGGGCAGGCCCAGGAACCATGATGAGATGAAATAAAATATCGGCCCAAGTATCTGTTGCAGACTATAGTTTTAAAAAACACGCAATGTCAAAACTTTAATTCCTTTAAGTACTTCATTCTTTATATCAACAGGCCTTTGTCTTAACAGTTCCACATGAATGATAGTTGATCACCTTAAGACACTTGGAGGAGGTAATAAAACTGAACTTACAGAAGCAACCTCTGCCCCTCACTCTGTGGAAGCAGTCAAGAAGCACTAATTTTCATGAGAAAAAAACAGTGAAAGAGAAAACAATTGCAGGTTGGATGTTTATGTTCTAAAACTTTAAAAGGCAGAAACGTAAATGATGACAGCTTTAAGACTGAATACAGCTTATCCACTTTACCTGAATATTCATATCTACTCTGAATAAATCCAAATATTTACCTGACCTATCCCAAAGGGCCCCTACCCTCTCTCTGAAAGTAGTGTTTTACCTCTCCAAAAGCACAATACTTTTCCAAATAACTCCTGACAGCTTTGCTTCGAATGTCAAATACCCGCAAATTGTGCTTTGGAAATCTCAATAATGAAAGTTTTTCTGTTTGAAGACATATGAAGCTGCCTCCATGAATCATGGCTATACATATTACAAGTCACCCCTGATTTCTCTCCTACTCCCTACTCCACTCCTCCGCTCCCCCACATCCAAACCCCATGACAAAATGGTGGTTCAGTGGCAGAACCTTTGGAATTGGGGTTCCAATGCTATTCTGGCTAAGGCACAGCACCATTCCATCTCTGTGAAAATTTAGGCCATTAAAAATTGAAGTGCTGAAGAAGGGCCATTCATCAAATGGAGTTGTGTTGGCAGAAATGGAATTGTGTAGCTCAATCCCAATTTCCAGCTCCTGTTCCATAGCCCTGTATGATGTAACACTACATGTGCATATCTATGGGTTGTGATTGTAATGAGGTCATCATTGAATATGAGTTCTCTGATTGGGGCTGTTAAACTGGTCCAATTTGGGAGCTCTGGCTGACAGATAAGAATAGGACAGTTAGAGGTTCTATTCACTCTGAGAGCTGGCTCTGAGGAAACTGGACCAGTGTCAAGCTCTCTCCACATGTAAATAAGGGTGACTTGGTGACAGGATACCAGCCTCTGTGGAGTTATTTCACTATGTATTTATTAATGAGATGAGATTGCCTATATTGCTACATTGATATGAATTCGGGGTCAAAGTTATTTGCATCTGTCCAATTTTACACATTAGTTTTGCACTTTGAACCAAACTGCTTTTTTAATATTTTCACACGCATTATCAGTTAAGATCATAAGATATAAGAGCAGTTAGGCCATTTGGCCTATCAGGTCAGCTCTGTCATTCGATCATGGCTGATATGTTTCTCAACTCCACTCTTCTGCCTTCTCCCCCTTGATCCCCTTCCTAATCATAATCTATCCATCTCCATCTTAAATACACTCAATAACTTGGCCTTCACAGCCATCTGTGGCAATGAGTTATATAGATTCACCACCATCTGGCTGAAGAAATTTCTCCTAATCTCAGTTTTCTAGAGTTATCCTTGCATTCTGAGGCTGTGCCCTTGGGTCCTAATCTCTACTCCTTGTGGAAACATCTTCTCCATGTCCACTGTATCTCAGTATTCTGCAAGTTTCAATCCGATCCCCCCATATCCTTCTAAACTTCAGTGAATTCAAACTCAGAATCCTCAACTGCTCCTCATATGATAAGCCCTTTATCTGCGGAATCATTCTTGTAAACATCCCCTCCAAGACCAGCATATCCTTCCTCAGATATGAGGTCCAAAACTGCTCACAATATTCCAAATGCAATCTGACTAGAGTCTTATACAATCTCAGCTGGACATACCTACTCTTGTATTCCAGCCTTCTTGAAATGAATGTAAACAGTGCTTTTGCCTTCTTCACTGCTAATGAACATGCATCTTAACCTTAAGAAAATCCTGAATTAGGTCTCCTATGTCCTTTTGTGCTTCAGAATCTTAAGCCTTTCCCTATTTAGAAAACAATTTACATCTCTATTCTTCCCCAAAATGCATAGCCTCATACTTTTCCACATTGTATTCCATCAGGCCAGTGCAGGCCATCCACAATCCCCTCGTTTACATATGCTGCCAATGAGCTGCCAAAGGAAGTGATCAAGGCAGGTACAATTACCACATTTAAAAGGCATCTATGGATGTATGCATAGGAAGGGTTTAGAAGGATATGGGCCAAATGCCCGGCAAATGGGACTAGGTCTGATTGAGATATCTGTTTAGCATGGATGAGTTGGACCGAAAGGTCTGTTTCTGTACTGTCTCACCCTATGACCCTTTCTCTTTCTCTGGGCTCCACCCACCCATCCTCATACCTTTTCCCCTTTCTCTCAACTTTGACTTCAACATAAATACCATTTTCCCTAGCTGCTAACAGTTCTGGTTAAGAATCACCAGACTCAAAAAGTTAACTCTGATTTTCCCCCACATGCTGAAGACCTGCTGAGTTTCACCAGCGATTTTAGCTTTTGCTTCTGATCTCCAGCATCCACAATTCTTTGTTTTATTTACCTTCTTCTTAGTGACAGACATTACACTCACCTCTACCCCCAACTCTCTTGAAGTTCTGGTCTGTACTGGGATCTTCCACTGTGAAGACTGATGCAAAATACCTATTTAGTTTCTCCATTTCTTTATTCCCTATTACTTCCCCTCTAGCCTCATTTTCCAGTAGTGCAGTATCCACTCTTGCCTCTCTCTCTTATTTAAAAAAAACTCTTGCAACCTTCTTTTATATTACTATTTATCTTATCTCCACCTTCCTTGGGATGAATTTCTGCTGTACCTCCCAAATGATCCTCAGAAACACCGAATCTTGCTCCTTCACTGTCTTCCCTGCTAGGCTCCCTTTTGAATCAACTCTGACCAGCTCTTCCTTCATGTCATTGTAGTTACCTTTACTCAATTGTAATACGATTATATCTGAGGGAAAGCTTGCCAATTAGATACAAAATTGGCTTGATGGTAGGAGACAGAGTGGTGGTGGAGAGTTGTTTTTCAGACTGGAGGTCTTGCCCAGCAATGTCCCTCAGGGATCAATGCTGAGTCTACTGTTATTTGTAATTTATAGAAGTGATTTGAATAAGAATTTAAGAAGCATGGTTAGTAAGTTTGCAGATGGTACTAAAATTGTGGTATAGTAGATGGTGAAGAAGATTTTCTACAATTACAAAGAGATCTTGATTAATCAGGCCAATTGATTGAGGAGTGGCAGATGGAGTTTAATTGTGCTAAATGTGAGGTGTTGCATTTTGGTAATTTGAACAAGGGCAGTTGGGGAGTATTGTTGAATAAAGACAGTTCAGTTACATAGTTGCTTTAAATTTCCATTACAGGTAGACAGGGTGGTAATGAAAGCATTTGGCATGCTTACCTTCTTTGCTCAGACCATTGAAGAAAGGAATTAGGACGTCATGTTGCAGTTGTACAGGATGTTGGTGAGGCCACTTTTGTCATACTGTGCACAGTTCTGGTAGGTGTGCCATGGGAAGGATATGATTAAATTGGAGAGGGTGCAGAAAAGACTTACAAGGATGCAGCCGGGACTAGAGGATTTGAATTATAAGGAGAAGCTGGATAGGCTAAGACTTCTTCATTGGAGCATGAGAGGTTGAGGAGTAACCTTTTAAGATTTATAAAATCATAAGGGGCATAGATAAGTGAATAGCAAAAGTATTTTTCCCTAGGGTAGGAGAGTTCAAAACTGGAAGGCATAAATTTAAGGTGAGAGAAGAAAGATTTAAAAGGGACCTGAGGGAAAATGTTTTCACACAGAGGGTAGTTCATACATGGAATGATGACGTGGTAGATCCAGGTACAGTTGCAGCATTTTAAAGACACTTGGACAAATACATGAACAAGAAAGGGTTAGAGGGATATTAGCCAAACACAGGAAAATGGGACCAGTTTAGATTGGGAAACTTGGCTTGGACAAGTTGGACTGAAGGGTCTGTTTCAATGTTGTATGATTCTATGACTCTATGATTCAAGCCTCTCCCTCTCAAACTGCAGGGTGATTCTGTCATATTATGGCCACTGCCCCCTATGGGTTCCTTCACCTTAAGCTCCCCAATCAGGAATGCCTCATTGAACATCATTAAATCCATAACTGCCTGTTCCCTCACGGGCTCTACCACAAGCTGCTCTAAAAAAAACTCAAAGACGTTTCACAAATTCCTTTTCTTAGCATCTGCTACCAGCCTGATTTTCCCAATCCACCCATATACTGAAGTCTCCCATGAATATTATAGGAGAGTCTTTCTTACATTCCTTTTTTATCTCCTGATTTGTTTCCTGCCCACATCCTGACTAATGCTAAGGGACCTGCACACAACTCTCATTAGAAACACTTTCCCTTTGCAGTTCCTCAACACTATCCACACAGGTTCTATGCCTTCCAACCCAACATCGCTTCTTGCCATCGATTTAATTTAATTTCTTCCTGTAAAGCCAAGTAACGTGGGATCAAGTAAAATGTAGGCAAGACTAAGTAAAGATGGCAAGCCTCTTTCTGAACTGAGCATACATCCGTAAAATAGTTGGATCTTTTATGACAATCTGAAAGTAGTTGGGGTCATTTTCTGGTACAAGGTTATGGATTAACAAAAATCCTCTAAATAGATTTTGCAATCTAGCATGATGGGATCTGATTGCATGACCTAATATATGAATGTAAGAATACTATTCCAATATCACACGAACGTATTCCTAATTCTTCCTGTAATAACATTACAGGAAATTACTTAATTGAACAAGGCTACTTGCCTGTAACACTTAATGTCCAATTCCTGGAAAGCTGGCCTCTGCGGTTTGTCACTGTGCAGCTGTATGAGCCACTGTCAGCCATATTTACGCTGCTAATGCAAAGAAATTGAATCTCATCCTTTTCATACATTTCAAGACCACCTGTTTGATTCAGTAAAACTCCATTTTTTGTCCATTTCACTTCTGGTTTTGGATATCCTGTAACTGTACAATAGAAACTTAAATCAAATATCGTAATACAGTAAATGAAATCGGAAGGAACTTTGAGAAAAACAAATAATAAATCTGTCATTATAACCCTGCTGGATGATCATTTAAATCATTTTGGAGATGGTGTAGCAAGGAAACCAAGGTATAACAAGGAAAACAAAGGAAAGGATTGTATTGCTACTTGCATTTGCCACTTTAAAAGTGTCGATGACCTGCAGTTATCAAAAAAAAAGCCACTCACAGTGAATCTCACAGACAGCTGTTCTTGAACAACTTCATAAATAATCTATAGAGATAAAATTGCACTTTGCCCCTAAAAGGTACCCAATCATTGGCATCTAATTCATTTGAAACAAACCAGCTCTTTTTAACTTGTCACTGAATGATGTAACAATCCAATATCATAGCACTCTCAAACTGCGAGATGTATTTATCCAAGCAGGTCCAGAATGAGATGCCCACATCAATTCTATTTTGGAATGAGCTAATAGCCTTCTATACATGTTTCACTAACTGAAATACAATTTCCTCTCAAGCAGAACTCTCGTCACTATTTCCACATTTTATTCGTCCGATATTGTACATGGGACTCCTGTTCCCAATCACAAAACAGCAATACAAAGTAATTGAAAATGTTCAGAAAGGGCTTGCAAAGTCACTCTTGGCTCTAGTTAATATAATTACTCAGACACTGCACATGATTGTGGCCTAGAGACACTCTCAAACTGATGTAATAAATTCTGCCATTCTTTTGCAAGCTTGCAGTCAAGCTACAAAATGCATTATTTGTTACCTGCAAATAGATCCCACAGTGGCTACAGAATTCACACTAACTGAATTAAGGTTTTGCATTATTAAATTTGTGAAAAAGCTAATGCTATATCTCCTCTGCACAATAAAAGCTATAATAGTTGTTAAACTTTGAACACTTGATAGTGAGGAGTCCCTAGTCTGATAGTACATTATTCTACTCGGTTCTTTCTAACAATCTTTGAATTTTATACATTACTTGGTATGATTGGTTGTAAAATTTATGTCAATTTGGCTTTTTACTGAAGTTCATTTCCAAATAAATAAACCTCTGATGATTACTAATCTACACCCATTGATTGTGATGCAAGTATCATGAGAACTTCACAGAACATGTTCACTTGAATTATCTTGAGATCCAATTAGTGCTAATCACATTGGTCATTGGCAGTATGCATCCCTCAGGGATGAGTATCTTGAGTCGCTGGCATCACTCAAAATTATCCTGTACCTCTTAAAAGAGCATTATAGCATGAGCAGTGGTTGAAGACAATTTGATCTGGAGAAAAAAAGTGAAGAATGGCACAACATAGGGAATGGGTTTGCACTAAAGTCTTCAGATGCTGCACAGGAGGTCTTACTGGAGGAGATGCAAAGGAATAAAGATGTCCTGTGTCCATAGAATGAAGGAGACCTTCCAGATTGAGGGTCAAAAGGCAGTGGGGGCAGGCTGACTTAGAGTTGAATATTGGAGCTCAAACTCCAAGGACCTGTCTGCAGAAAGCTCCAGAACTTCAAAGAAGTGATCAAGGTCAGTGATTTTTAAAATTTTTTAACCTTTTTTCTAATTAACCTGTTTAGAGATGTCATTGTACATCTCTGGAGCAGGTGGGGCTTGAGCCTGGGCCTCCCAGCCCAGCGACAGGGACACTACTGCTATGTCACAAGAGGGCCCTTCAAGGTCAGTGAATCTACCCTTACATGTCATATCCCATTGACTGCATTAACAACATCAGGCACAAATAAATACATCACTTGGCTACCAAAGATCCTTATCAATCAGGACTCAGTTGCAATGCTGACATGTTTCACATTATCCTCACTCACGGGGTACTGCAGTAAACCTCACACGCATACCTCACAGGTTACACAAACAACCAGCTATTCAACTTTGACAGCCGCATTAGCAAAACAGATTGCAGAACACTTACTGTCACAATTCCCCGTCTCCTGCAAGGCAAGATGGTGAACAACCAGAGGAGGCAGGAGCTAACCTAAAGGAAATGCATATGCTGCTATATCTGCATATTCTGATCTTTACAGAGAAGGTTGTGTTTGTCTATACTAGGATGCCCACTGATCAAGCTGTGTCAATGGGCTGTAACTAGTAAAGGTGACGATATGCTTAAAACTAATCCTGCTTCTCATTTCTCACTTCGTCCTCATCCTGTAATCTTATCTGATTTAAACTGCAGAAACAGCCCCGCCTCTCTTACTACAACTTTATCCTTGTGCCTTCCTCCTTTCAGACAGCCAATGAGTGCACCCCTGGTTAGGCAGTGGAGAAAATCCAGGAAGCCAATGATGATAAAGGCATAGCTACATAACTTAGTTTCTCACCATCAGTCTTTGTTCAGATACTGACAGTGTGTGTGTATTTAAAGGATAGCTTCACAACAGAATCTAGACACTAGAACATCTGTGGTCAGTGTTAAAGAGCATAGGGAAATTTACAGTTGTGCTGATACAGGAATGAAACAAATTCATAATTTCCATTGTTCACTTACTTTTACATCTGAATATAACCTCTTCACCCGCCAGTACTGTCTGGCTTTGAGGATAAATAAGAAAATCAGGAGGTGATCCTCTGGTCATTGATTTTTGTTCTGCAATCTTTCTGCTTTCTGCTGGCAGTTTCCCAGCTCCTGATTGTGAATTCTGCATAGTTCTGCAACCTTCAACATTCAACTGCGGGATAACCTTCGGACATTCTTCCATCTGCCCTGCCGGCTCCTCTTTTCTTTCAATAATTGCCGGTTCCTCCATCTTGTGTGATTGGAGTATGAGAGTACGCTTAGATTTCTGGTTTGTTATCATACTTGGTGCTTTCTGTTCGATAGAGCCTGTTGGAATTTTTTGGGTTTTCTGCTGGGTGGAAGTTCTTGTAAAGATTTGAGCTTTCTCTTGGATGGAGGATGTAGCAATTTGGGTTTTCAGTACGGTGGGAGCTGGAGTAGTTTGGGATTGCTGTAAGGTGGGGGCTGTTTTGGTGTTTTGGGATTTCTGTAGGATGGAGGATGTTGTGCTAATTTGGGATTTCTGTAGGGTGGGGGCTGTTGTGGTGATTTGGGATTTCTGTAGGGTAGGGGCTGCTGTGGTGATTTGGGATTTCTGTAGGATGGAGGATGTTGTGGTAATTTGGGATTTCTGTAGGGTAGGGGCTGTTGTGGTGATTTGGGATTCCTGTTGTATTGGAGTTTTCTTTATTTCTACTTTTGATTCTTGATGTGTTGCAGCATTTAAATATTTTTGTTGGAGTGTCACATTTTTTACTTCTGACTTCAGTTCTGGATGAGACTTGTTTTCTTCAGTTCTTTTTTCCAGTCGCTCTTCACTCTCTGGCTTCTGTTTCTCAGGGGCTGCTAGAATGCATTTCATCGCTTTCTGATTCTCCTTGGATTGAACAGTGACTGCACTAGCCTCTTGCTTTTCCATTTGAATGCCATTTGCAGTTGTCTGTTTAGTTTCCAGAGGTTCAACAGTTTTAGCAGCATTGCTTCTTTGTTGCACCGAAGAACTATTAATTAAAAATAAAACTCATTACCTAATTGATCTTTTCACACACAGATGAATTTACATTGTACAGTATTAAATTGATAAAGAACGAAACATCAGCGTCCTGACAGACTTAATACATATAGGACATTTATTTTATAACTGGATTAACAATGTTGTTTAAAGCATATACTTACATTTCAGATGTTGAACACATATCTGAAAAGAAAACCAAAAAAACAATTTGAATAATGATTTATAATAAAACATTATTATTAATAATAGTAATAAATTAATAATAATGACAAACCTATATGCTTTTTCACCTGTAAGGTTTATCTCACAGAATCATGCCGTACAGAAGAGGCCCTTCAGTCCATCACCAAAACTATACTATTCCTAACATTACTCCCATACTGGGCCCATAGCCTGGAAGGTTATGACACTTCTTGTGCTCATCCACATACTTTTAAAGGTTCTGCAGTCTCCTGCCTCAACTACTCTCCCAGGCAGCGCATACCAGACTCCAACTACCCTCTGGCTGAAATCCCTCTGGGATTTTCCTTAAATCTGCCCTAAACCTCCTGCCTTTCACTTTCAAATTATGTTCCCCTGTTATTGACCCTTCGATCAATTCGACCTTTCGACCCTTCGAACAGTTGCTTTCTATTCACCATGCCCATGCCACCCATAATCTTATTCACCTCTGTCAGGTGAATTGATAAATAGAGTCATAGAGATTACAGCACAGAAACAGACCCTTCGGTCCAACCCGTCCATGCCGACCAGATATCCCAACCCAATCTAGTCCCACCTGCCAGGACCCGGCCCATATCCATCCAAACCCTTCCTATTCATATACCCATCCAGATGCCTTTTAAATGTTGCAATTGTACCAGCTTCCAATACTTTCTCTGGCAGCTCATTCCATACACGTATCACCCTCTGCATGAAAAAGCTGCCCCTTAGGTCCCTTTTATATCTTTCCCCTTTCACCCTAAACCTATGCCCTCTAGTTCTGGACTCCCCCATTCCAGGGAAAAGACCTTGTCTATTTATCCTATCCATGCCCCTCATGATTTTATAAACCTCTATAAGGTCAACCTTCACCCTCCGATTCTCCAGGGAAAACAGCCACAACCTATTCAGCCTCTCCCTATAGGTCAAATCCTCCAACCCTGGCAACATCCTTGGAAATCATTTCTGAACTCTTTCACGTTTCACAACATCCTTCCGATAGGAAGGAGACCAGAATTGCATGCAATATTCCAACAGTAGCCGAACCAATGTTCTGTACTACTCCTGTACTCAATATTCTGTACTCCCAACTCCTGTACTCAATACTCTGACCAATAAAGGAAAGTATACCAAATGCTTTCTTCACTACCCTATCTACCTGCGACTCCACTTTCAAGGAGCTATGAACCTGCACTCCAAGGTCACTTTGTTCAGCAACACTCTTGAGGACTTTACTATTAAGTGTATAAGTCCTGCTAAAATTTGCTTTCCCAAAATGCAGCACCTCACATTTATCTAAATTAAACTCCATCAGCCGCATCTCAGCCCATTGGCCCAACTGATCAAGATCCTGTTGTAATCTGAGGTAACCCTCTTCGCTGTCCACTACACCTCCAATTTTGGTGTCATCTGCAAACTTACTAACTATAACTTTTATGCTCATTTAAAAAAAGGCTAATATGATTAGATAAAGTTTTCCAAACATACAAATATCTGTGAGATGCAGTTCTATCTTTATGATAAACTCTTGTAGGTCATGGGCAGTTTCTCTTTCCATAACAGGAGCCATTCAGAAGCGAGTGTAGAAAAGGAGAAGACACAAAAGTAAAACACACTGTAAATGAAGTTGGCACATCAACTTCAAGAAATTTAGATTCACAAAGAGTAGGTTTATAATTTAACTTCTAATTCTAGTAGGAAATTCTCAGTAGGGAAGATTTCTCCAAAATTATCAACACTACTTATTGCGATTAAGAACATAAGGTAATTCAAAATACCAATAAGACCAATTTTCATTTTAGATTAAAGAGGGAAGCTATGTCTGTTACAGTAGTGTGTACCTGCTAGTGTTGTGCAAGATAACACACAAAATTATTTAAACAACTGTGAGAAAGAGTGGGATTTTGGATATCATGTCTACAAAACCTGCGTTTGAAGTCATTACAGTGGTGACAGCCCAGAAGGAGGTCATTCGGCCCATCATGTCTACACCAGTTTCCTGTGATATCTACTGACTAGTACCATTCCTTCACAATTTTCCTGTAGCTCTGCAATTTTCCTATTTGATAATTACCCAAACCTGCTTTGAGCACACACTCAGGCATTGCATTCCAAATCCTAACCACTCATTGCACCAAAAGCTTTTTTCCTCATGTTGCCTCTGGTTCCTTTTTCGATCACTTTAAATATTTGCCTCTTTTTTGTTTAAAAAGGCTGAACATGAATTTTAAAACATTGTATCCCCTAGTTTTGGTCTCACCCATGAGAGGAAACATAAATTCCACATCCACCTTGTCAAGACAATACATAGTCTTCAATAATGTCTCACTTCATTCTTCGCAACTCCAGACAAACCAAGCCAGCTGGTTCAAATCATTCTTCACAAGACAATCCGCTCAATCCAAGTGAACTTCCTCTGAACTGCCTCCACGCATTTACACCCTTCCTTAAATAAGGACACTGAAACTGCACACAGTATTCAAGAGGTGATCTTGCCAATGAATAACTGAATATGACATCCTTGTTTTTATGTTTACATTTCAGAATAAAGCAGAGCATTCCATTCGCCTTGCTTACTTACTTGTACCTGCATGTTAGCATCTGGCGACTCAGAGTCACAGCACAGAAACAGACCCTTCGGTCCAACCTGTCCGTGCCAACCAGATGTCCCAACCCAATCTAGTCCCACCTGTCAGCACCCGGCCCATATCCCTCCTTCAGAATAAAGCAGAGCATTCCATTCGCCTTGCTTACTTACTTGTACCTGCATGTTAGCATCTGGCGACTCATAGAGTCACAGCACGGAAACAGACCCTTCGGTCCAACCTGTCCGTGCCGACCAGATGTCCCAACCCAATCTAGTCCCACCTGTCAGCACCCGGCCCATATCCCTCCAAACCCTTCCTATTCATATACCCATCCAATGCCTCTTAAATGCTGCAACTGTACTAGCCTCCACCACTTCCTCTGGCAGTTCGTTCCATACCCGTACCACCCTCTGCGTAAAAAAGTTGCCCCGTAGGTCTCTTTCACATCCTTCCCCTCTCACCCTAAACTATGCCCTCTAGTTCTGGACTCCCCAACCCCAGGGCAAATACTTTGTCTATTTATCCTATCCATGCCCCTCATAATTTTGTAAACCTCTATAATGCCACCCCTCAGCCTCTGAGGCTCCAGCGAAAACATATTCCTTGCAAAATGTTAACACAAATGCAAGATAAAAAGCTTCAACAAATGTGCCTATTTTCAGTAATGCATATGTTTCATTGTTCTCTATATCCACACTTTTAATGCACTAGAGAACCTGGATTCCTTTGCAGTTTGGGATTTTGCAGTCACATTCTGTTTAGGTAATACTTTTTTTCTGTTCTTCTGACCAAAATTTAAACTTCACATTTTCGCACATTATACTTCACAGGCAGATCTTTGCCCTCTCAATTTATAGTTATCAGTCTGCAATCTCATTATAAAAACCAAAAGAACTGTGGATGCTATAAATCACAAACAGAAACAAAAGTTGCTGGAAATGCTCAGCAGGTCTGGCAGCATCTGTGAAGGGAAATTGGAGTTAACATTAGGGGTCCAGTGATCCTTCTTGCAATCTCGTGATGTCCTTTTCAAACATACTTTCTTACTATCTTTGATACATCTGCAAATTTAGCCACCATGCCTTCACTCCCCTTATCTAAGTCATTGATGTAAAATGTAAAAAGCTGGGGTCCCAGCAAAGATCCCTTCAGCACCCCCTTCGTACACTCTACCAATTACAAAAACATCCCATTTCTGCATACTCTCTGTTTCTGCCAACTAATGTTCTATCCAACTGATATGTTATCCATAACACAATGTCCTTCTACTTTGTGCAATAACATTTTATGTAGAATGCTGTCAAATACTTTCCAGAAATCAAAGGAATTTATGTCAACGAGCTCACAATAATTCACAGCAAATGCCATTTCTTCAAAAGAACTCTAATAAATGTTGCCAGCATTGGAGGATTTGAACTATAGGCTGGGGTTGTTTACCCTGGAACGTTGGAGGGTGAGGGATATTCTTATAGGGGTTTAAAAAATCATGAGGGGCATGGTTAGGGTAAATAGACAAGGTCTTTTCCCTGGAGTGGGGGAGTCCAGAAAGAACTAAAGGGCATAGGTTTAGGGTGAGAGGGGAAAGATATAACAGGGGCCTAAGGGGCAACTGTTTCTTGTAGAGGGGGGTGTGTGTTTGGAATGAGCTGCCAGAGGAAGTGGTGGAGACTGGTACAATTACAATATTTAAAAGGCATCTGGATGGGTATATGAATAGGAAGAGTTTAGAGGGATATGGGCTAAGTGCTGCCAAATGGGAGTAGATTAGGTTGGGATATCTGGTCGACATGGACGAATTGGACCAAGAGTCTGTTTCCTTGCTGTACGTCTCCATGAGTCTAAATTGTTAAAATATGATTTCTCTTTAACAAAAATTGCTGACGCTTCTTTATTACCTTGTTTTTTTTCTGACAGCCCAGCTATAATGTACTTATGGGTTGATTTTAACACCTTTCCCATAGCAGTTTCCTGTTTCCTCCTCACCTCCTTCCCTTCTGGATTAGAAGGGTCATATTTGCTAATTTTCACTTTGATGGTCATGGGAATGGGTGTGAGGGTAAAAGAGTGTGGATCAGTGGCAGTTTTCTCACCAGCGCATCTTAGCACTTACCAACCTTTGTGACTGTGTCTAAGATCTGTTTCAGACTGTACACCTGACTCCCCAGTGTGAGGACTGAGTCTCACAGTAGCCTTTAGAAATATAGGAAATAGGATCAGAAATATGCCATTCGGCCCTTCAAGCCTGCTCTGCCATTCAATAAGATCATGGCTGATCATCCTATTCAGTACCATGTTCCTACCTTCTCCTCCTTTCTCCTCATACCCTTTGATCTCTCTAGCCGCAAGTATGACATCTAACTCCTTCTTGCAAACATCCAAAGATTTGGCCTCCACCACTCTGTGTAGCAGAGAATACCACAGACTTACCTCTAACTCTCTAACTGAAAAGGTTTCTCCTTATTTCATTCCTAATTAGCCTACCCCTTATCCATAAATTGTGACCAATGACTCTGGGCTCCCCAGTCATCATGAAAATCCTCCTGCATTCACAATAATTAGTCCTGTTAGAATTTTATAGGTTTCTATGAGATACCCCCTCATCCTTGCTATTTTTATGGCACACTTGTGCATTGGAGTGCACACAAACATAGTTATTCAACCTTGATCAAAAACAGAAATGGCTGGAGAAACTTCGTGGGTCAGACATCATCGCTGTGGAGAGAAAGCATGAGCAATCCAGTGACTCTTCATCAGAAAGTAAAATGTTGCCAGATCTGCTGAGTTTGTCCAGCAATTTCTGTTTTTGTTTCAGATTGCCAGCATCCGCAGTTCTTTGCTTTATTTTATTCAATCATGATGTTCACGTGGTCCACCTTATGTCAATACAAAACAAGCTTTCTGAAGTTTATGATTACAAACCCAAAATTAAAAGAAAGAAAATAATGTTCTGTATTGGCTGAATGTGGTTGTGGATCAGGCTTAAAACACATACTTAAATGAAATTGTTCAGTGACAATATAATGTCTGATAAAGATATAGAATTATTTAAACTTTTACAATTGGAAACCGTTTTATACTACTCAGTAGTTTATCAGTGCATATTGTAATCTCAATGTTTACAGTGATGACCAAGTGGTCTTGTTTTGCCCCTAATTAAAAAAATAATTAGGTGAAAATGCAAATAGATTAGGATTTGCAAAGTCAAATTTTCTGAAAAGTAGCCCAAAATAGCATTCATACTTTGAAGTATGAGTTCCACAGATGCCATTGCTTTTCCAGAATTATTCATTACTAAACACACATAGTTTCCAGCATCCTCTGCCCGTGCAGCTCGGATTTCCAAGAAGTGAATCCCAGACTTCTCAAACATGTTGAAATGATCACTTTGCTGCAACTCTGCCTCACCCTAGGGGGGAATAAAAGAGTATTCTTTAATCAACTAAATTGTTACTTTCTAAAAGCATTTTTTAATTCCAAAAAAAATCTCAGTGAACAACATTTCAATTGCATTGCTACAACAATTCTCAATTCAGCCAGTCTTCATTCTTACTATTGTTAGTCTCAGTTATAAGCCTATTCTTCAGTTGGATTGCTCAATAAGGAGAACTGACTCAATAAGGAGTCAGCTATTACGAGGGGGCATAGCTTTAAATTAAGGGGTGGTAGGTATAGGACAGATGTTAGGGGTAGGTTCTTTACTCAGCGAGTCGTGAGTTCATGGAATGCCCTGCCAGTAGCAGTGGTGGACTCTCCCTCTTTATGGGCATTTAAACGGGCATTGGATAGGCATATGGAGGATAGTGGGCTAGTGTAGGTTAGGTGGGCTTGGATCGGCGCAACATCGAGAGCCAAAGGGCCTGTACTGCGCTGTATTTTTCTATGTTCTATGTTCTACTCGTCAAGAGATTGATTTATTTGCTACACAACAATACACCAGGCACCTGCTCTGTTGAATGGAGTTTTCTGCTTTATGGCACTGGGTTCTATTATTTATTTTATGGACATCAAACTTCTACTGCCCTCAATCTTAATTTCAGATAATCACTGATGTGCTAGATAGTTTCATTAGCACTACAACTTGCAACCAACTGTAGACAAGGTTTTCATTCCAATCAATAATGTCTTTGTTACACAAGGAGCATTTGATTAGTTGAATGTACTGATAAACAACAAATTTGTGCGTGACCTTACTTTATACTGATGTGCTATTTGTACTCCATCTTCTTTGAGACAAGCTTCCTTATTCATTAAGGTTTGCTGCATAAATTTGAAAGTTCAACACATTTGAAACAAATTGAGCAATGTCAACTTTCCTCAACTCGCTGGTCAAATTGTGTGCACAGCACTCTCCTAAGGATAAGAAATACTTGCACAATAATGTTCCCTCTGAAAGTCTGCATTCTGCCAATGCAGCGTGGCTGTGGGGTCATTGGCAGAATGGAAGCAAGAGTTAATAAGGTATTTAAAGCAATAAAATACAAATTACAAGATAAAATGAAACTTATACTCGGATTTCGGTTATAATTGTTTTGGAAACACTATGTATTTTTTCCAACACAAAAGACATAACAGAAAATTTAATTTGCAATAAAAAGGAAAAATGGAATCCTGATATATTGCTCATTTAAGAGGTATGTTTTGCTTAGATTAGAATTTCTATCTTGCAGGAATGAAGAAGAGAGAGATGCTTTGATAGCTAATGTGACGCTCTTTGATGAGTTGATGAGTTAACTCTGTTAAATGAGAAGGACATGTTAAGAAGCTCTTCTTGTTCAACAAAGCAAAAAAAGTCTACATTGAATTTGTTGACTTTGAAGGAAATAATGTAAATTTTTTAAGTTTTAAAGAGACATGCAAAGTCCCTGCTATGCTATTGCATGACAACACCAACTTGGAAAGTCCTTATTTGTGATAAACATGGTTCCATTGTAAACAAATTGTAAACCTCAGACTGACGTAAAAATCATTGGCTACCTTTTGGTAAGGGATACAGACACTGCTGTGACAATTCAGATCAAGCTCTTGGGTGATTTAAAGATGCTATCCTGGAATGGAACCATTATTGACAATAATTCTTGCTCTTTCCCAGCTTTTCCCCAGCTCAAAGGATATTGAGGTTACAGTAACTTTTGGCTCATTTTTCTGCTGGATGAGTGCAAGAAGTAAAATCCAAAAATAAGCTGCACTTCAACCCTGCAGTTACCATAGAAGAACAATGGGTGGAAGAAAAGTTCTGTTTCTATCTAACAATAGAAGTATTCATAAATATGATAGCAGCAGCCCTGAAATAAGAATGCTGAGATTATTGGACCCAGGAACATTACCCGAACATGCTGACCTGCTAACTTTAATAATAGTATGCATCTGCATTTGTTCTTAATAGTTTTTTCCCCCATCCCAACCCTTTCAATAAATTCCTTCCCTCAATCATGTTCTTCACTACCAATCGTAAAATAACAATGCTCTCTTAGTACAAACAGAGTCATGTCTTCCTTGGTCCTTTCACAAGAAATGCTAACAATATTGTCTTCTTACTTGCTAGCCTTCTCAGAATCAACAACTTCTTTCATGGCTCACTTCTGACTCCCTATACTCAAACATGTGCTTTTCATTTAACTGTTGGTCACCCTGTTCTCATTTTGCAGTTTCTCTTTGTCAGCACATACAAACTCACACATTTGCACTCTCCAACTCTCACACTTTCATAATGGAGGTCAAAATAATGCACATGGTAAGGAGGTTGTGTGAGAGGAGTTGCCAACGTCATTGAGATGTACAGCACGAAACAGATCCTTCATCCAATTCGTCCATGCCGACCTGATATCTGGACCTAATCTAGTCCCATTTGCCAGCATTTGGCCCATATCCCACTAAATGCTTCCTATTCATATACCCATCCAGATGCCTTCTAAACATTGTAATTGTACCAGCCTCTACTATTTCCCCAGGCAGATTATTCCATACATGTCCCACCCTCTGTGCAAAAAAGTTGCCCTTTCGGGTCCCTGCTATATCTTACGCCTCTCACCCTAAACCTATGCCCTCTAGTTCTGGACTCCGCCACCCCAGAGAAAAGACTTTGTCTATTTATCCTATCCATGCCCTTCATGATTTTATAAACCTTTATAAAGTCACCCCTCAGCCTCTGATGCTCCAGGGAAAACATCCCCAGCCTATTCAGCCTCTCCCTACAGATCAAATCCTCCAATCCTTGCAATATCCTTATATATCTTTTCTGAACCCTTTCAAGTTTCAACAACATCCTTCTTCTCTGAACTGCCATCATAGCAAGCACTGAAAAGTGCTCATCCAAAGCAGTCAGAGTAGCAGACCTTTAGACCAGTGGCTTAGCTGGAAAGGGTTTTATTATATTATGATATGACCCCCAGTGAAACACACTTCATATATCTTGACATCAAGCTGCATTGTGACATCAAGGGAAGGATTTTCCATGTTTACTTCAGAATGTTACCATGACACTCATATGGGAGTCGGAGCCCACATTCCATGGATAACAGTCAGCTGGCTGTGATCTTCTCTCCCACATTAGCCAATTAATGGCCAGAGGGAGAGCTTGCCATCTGATTAGAGATAGAGGGCCACAGAAAGCCAATATGAGAACTCTTAAATACTATGCAATAATCTCTTGTGCCACTAAAAATTAACAATTATCAATGTGAAGTCTCATTATTTCAGATTATTAAAGATTTAAAAATGCTTCTTGAACTAGAGTCATAGAGTCATAGAGATTACAGCACAGAATTAGACCCTTTGGTCCAACCCGGCTATGCCGACCAGATATCCCAACACAATCTAGTCCCACCTGGCAATACCCGGCCCATATCCTTCCAAACCCTTCCTATTCATATACCCATCCAGATGCCTTTTAAATGTTGCAATTGTAACAGCCTCCACCACTTACTCTGGCAGCTCATTCTATACACGTACCACCCTCTGCATGAAAAAGTTGCCCCTTAGGTCTCTTTTATATCTTTCCCCGCTCACCCTAAACCTATGCCCTCTAGTTCTGGACTCCCCCCATCCAGGGAAGAGATTTTGTCTATTTACCCTATCCATGCCCCTCATGACTTTATCCACCTCTATAAGGTTACCCCTCAGCCTCCAATGCACCAGGGAAAAGAGCCACAGCCTATTCAACCTTTCCCTATAGCTCAAATCCTCCAACCCTGGCAACATCCTTGTAAATCTTTTCTGAACCCTTTCAAGTTTCACAACATCCTTCCAATAGGAAGGAGACCAGAATTGCACGCAATATTCCAACAGTGGCCTAATCAATGCCCTGTACAGCTGCAACATGACCTCCCAACTCCTGTACTCAATACTCTGACCAATAAAGGAAAGCATACCAAACGCCTTCTTCACTATCCTATCTACCTGCGACTCCACTTTCAAGGAGCTATGAACCTGCACTCCAAGGTCTCTTTGTTCAGCAACACTCCC